>NC_074721.1:17594642-17936428 GCF_947242115.1 Biomphalaria glabrata
TGTGAAGGTAAAGTAAGAATATAAATGTTTGGATTTTCTCCATTCAGATGTCACCATGTTTCTGTTGTATATTGGTTTCTATATATCACTCCCAAGTACTCATTCTATTCTGTGCAGTTGAATGTGACAGTATCTTGTTTCCATTTATACTTAAATGTTTTGTTGGTATATGCTGAAATTTAAAAATGTTTGTATCTTACAGACGTGGATGAATGCACAACAAAGACAAACGATTGCTCACAGAACTGTACAAACATACAAGGTAGCTTCAATTGTTCGTGTTATTCAGGCTTCTTGTATAGTGATGATACAAAAACATGTGAAAGTAAGTGCAGATATCTTAAAAGATTATTAAATAATTCTGAAATAGTTAGCAATAAATCAATTATGAAAATTTACTTTCAGACATTTGGCATTCTATGTCTGATTTTTTTTCTACAATTTCATTCATAATTTTTTTTTAAGTATAGAAGTTTTCTGTTGTTTTTCTGTTGAATTTTTCTTTAATCTTTTACATATATCCAAATACCACTTATGGATTAAACTATCAACCTATTCGCATGAAATTTCATACACAAGTTCTTTTTACCTTTAGGTGCTCACTAAGACAGGGTTTTGACAAATTCACAACCTGAACACCACAATTGTTGAAAAACAGCAAGCTATCTATTAAATCTTTGTATTTTATTATCGGACATTCTCCAAAATGCTGCATTTTTTATATAAAATTAAATACAAATAACAAAAAAACAAGATTTCTGTATTTTAAAAGCGTTATTTCTTTTCATCCCTCAGTCAATTTATAATTTTTGTAAGGTCTTATTGAAATTTCGATTTTGCTTCCTTATATGCAAATTCTAAACAATACCTACTTAGCATCAAGACAGCATAGATCTTTTTCTTTTTTTTGTTCTAGGCAGCAAAGGTTATGATTTTGTGCATGTGGGTATATAAGACTATCACTGTCTTTTCTTCTAGACATATATCTAGAATTTATTACTTACAGAATAGTCAGAATGAATGTGATGGATTATTTACAGACTTGGGGGTCATCAAATGTGTTTTCAGGGATGGGAGTTTTTGTTATTTTATAACTTCATGTGTTCTATGATTCACATGTGCTATAATAAAAGTAGTTTAGAAGCAGGGAGCATTCAGAAGGGGTAAAGTTAATGGTACCAATTAGCAAAAGAGATTAATATTTGCCAAAACAAAAAAGGGAATCAGAGCATTCAGTTAAGGCCTTCTGCTATGCCTGTCCTGAGATGTAGATGCATTAGCAGTTGCTTGAACATTTGTTAGGACTGTCATTGAAATACTAAAGGGCCAAGAAGTGTGAAAGTGGGGGGAAGTAGGCCTGTCAAAAGGCAACTGAAAGTATATTGTACATAGGAGTAATTTTTTTTTTTTTTTTGTCGATGGTAGAGCATAAGGAAGTGGAATTGCAAAAAGTTATACTTGAGTTTTAAAGCGGGTCATTTCAGTTCAAGTAAAAAGTCTTAAGTTACATAACAATATGATGCACAAGATTAAAAATAACTATTAGTGGTTCCAGAGAGAGAGAGAAAAAGATACTGAGCAGTCCATTCCAATTCAATGTAACATATACAAGAATTCAGGGGCTAGAATGTTTGTTAGGAGATCATTAAAATGAGGGCCATTTATTGGAAGCTAAACAAAAGCAAGGGATTTTCTGGCCCCAAAATGTATCTGTAATAATAAGGTTTGGGTTAAAGTTCAAAGATTAAGCAGTATTTCACATTGTAATATATAGACTGGGAACAAACCAACTGGCATAGCTGGTGTGTAATGCTAGTTGAATATAATACAGTAACAAGATGGCAACATTGTCAATTTGATGGTTACTGTAAAAATGTTACTCATTTGGTGTAAACAGTCTTTTTATCTATGACAAAAAAAAAAAGATTTTGTCTAAAGCGCATGTAAACTATAGTTTTGGGGTATCAGAGATATATATCAAATATTATAATTTAAATGCTTTATGCTGTTTGACAATAGAGTTGTATTGGGATATTATTGTGACATAAACAAGCCTAGAAAAATCGTTTTGAGGTCTGTGTCTAGAGACTAATTACTTTTCTACTTATGCCAATACTATAATCAGTAACTATGATCCAGTCTGTTTTTATTGCCCCAGAAACAATGACAAAAAGTGAGACAATCATCTTTCAGTATGATGCATCCAGTATAAACTTTAACAACAAAAGCCACGAGAGTTACCTGAATTTAAAGAATGCCATTTCCAATTTGGTAGGTTCTCTTGAATATTTGGCTTCCTCCTTTTCTTTATTTGAAACTATCACTTATTACTATTTTGTTGCAGTAGCCTATTAATATCATTGTTACAACTTAGGACTATTTAAGTTGTAATAAATAAATATATATATATATATATATTATACTCCATGCAAATATTTTAAATGCTCCTAATCTAAACTACCTGGAGTAGTTTCCCTTTTAGCACTTTCTAGTAGTTAAGTATTATATTTTAAAAAAAATATTTTGTTATAATTTTTTTTTACCTATTCCTTTACATATTACAATTAATATATTACATTGCTGCATAAAAATTTGTTGCATAAATATATTATAGCATTTTGTTTTTATTTTAGATGGATAAATCTCTAAGAACCATAATTAAATATGTATTCCAAGTTTTAATTAATGACATGAAGTAAGTAGAGGTTGCAGATAACTTCCATAAGTAGATGTTACACATTTTATTATAATTTTAATTGTATAATTATATATATTTTTAAATGTTCTCAATAAACTTCACAATTATGTAGTATTTTTTTTATATAAATGTTTAATCCACACTATATTTTAACATTTAATGTTGACACTCATTTCTCTTCTGACATGATTAAAAGCTTCTAACATTGTACTACATTTCTTCTAGGAGTGGCAGTCTGATTGTCAACTTTAGTGTAGTCATGAAGAATATTACCAAAGAAGAATATGTCAACTCAATGTTCAATGCTTTCAAGTACATTGCACAAAACTCTACTATCACAATTGGCAATGAAACTTTGTCACTAGCAGTGCTGAATTACACCATAGAAAATAAATCATGTGAGTCTACTTTAACAGATAAGTCATAATATTACTTCTAAATCTTGTAAAGGAAATTCAATAAGTCACAAATCTACATTAGTTCTGAGACGAGAGGAAAAAAAATGTTTCCGCTAAGTGACTTAGTCATCAGCACTCTTTCCTAACCTTAGAGCAAATACATGAACTTAAAAATGTGTTTCAGCCTTTTTCTTATTTACTAGAATACTAAGATGACAATATGTTTTACAGATTTCTCCAATGCTACACGATGCAGTGTTTTTGAGGATACAGTGCAATGTACTTGTATAGAAGTCAGTGGGATTGCCCAGTGTACAAAGTGTGTAGCCAGGCTATTAACATCAGTTCAACTCACAGCTTTGTTATCCTTATTCATATAAGCCTAAATTATTTCTGGTTTCCTGGTACATTTAAATGGTTCATGATCTTAAGCCTATTTGTTTTTTTTAAATAATTGGTCTACTAATGTTTACAGTCATGTGCATTTAGGTCCAGAGAGCGGAAATTCTAATGAAGGAAAAGTAAAAGAAAAAATGCATTGGCGATTACAGTAGAAATTTAATATATCTTCATGCATTATTTGGTTCCATGATGTTTATATTTATAGTATTATATACACTTTGATGAGAACAGGCTTGACTGTTGGACCATTGACTGACAATCTTTGTCATGACACATGTATAGGTCAGAGCTACAAGTGAAGTAATACATTTGTCTGACTTGTGTGAAGTGTTCACTAATCTTTTGTAATTTTATTTTGTGTCTGCCAGAAGTTCAGAAAGCACAGAGAACATTGATCTAATCTTAGGACTAGCTATTGGCATCCCTTTATTTGTGATCTTCACTGCCTGTATTGTGATAGCTCTGTTCATATGGAAAAAGAGAAGGGCTCCTTCTTATGACAATTCTATTTATTCCTTTGAGAAAGATCAGTTTGGGTTAGTTTAACATTTTCTATTGCATGACTTACTTAAATATATATATTTTGTAGAAATATAGTTAGTGATCATAATTTAGTTAGGTAAGTAGTGCAAGCATATTGTTTTGATAAAAGATTAGTTTAAGTAGTCAAGATCATTTAGAGTGTACATATATCTAATTGCTAGAGATGACACAAGGCAGCTATGACTGAATCTAGAATCTTGCACTAATCATGTTATTGCACTTTTATTAATGAAGTATCAATTATTAACAATAACAATGTCTCAAGACATTGTGAGATGTGCTATCTATTAAGATAAAATAGATTGCTTAGCTGTGATATTTTACAAAGTATGTCTTTCTGGTACAATTTTTACATGCTTTTTCTCCCAATTCCAATTGTCTGATCAAGTTGGAAGTTTGCACAATTATTAATTGTCCCTGACAAAACATGGATCTATAAAACAATTTAGAGTGTTAATTAAACAGTGGTAATTACTTTTGTTTGATATAGAAAAAGGGAAATAGATCTTACAGCATTGGGAGAGATTTTTGTAAAAAGTGTAGTTCTTTCCCTTGTAAAAGCTTTTTTAAAAAATAATATTTTTATATTTTGCTTGTTTAAAATTTATCTTGACAGCTATATTTAAAATTGGCTTGACCTAGCTTGTCCATTTTGTTCTATCAGAGGTGTTTTTGCTAGGTCCTTTGCCAAGAAAGGATCTTGGGGTGAAGGTGACTATCACCAGCATGCTTATGATGGCCTGTCACAAGTATCCCACAGTAGCAGTGAAGATGGGATGAAGGAGAGATATGCAAAACTTTCTAAAGAAGGTGGAGCCTCAGGTTAGATAATATGTCAAACTTTGTAAAGAAGGTGGAGCCTCAGGGTAGAATATATGTCAAACTTTGTGAAGAAGGTGGGGCCTTAGGGTAGATATTATGTCAAACTTTGTAAAGAAGGTGGAGCCTCAGGGTAGATAATATGTCAAACTTTGTAAAGAAGGTTGAGCCTCAGGAAAGATAATATGTCAAACTTTGTAAAGAAGGTGGAGCCTCAAGGTAGATAATATGTCAAAATTTCTAAAGAAGGTGGAGTCACAGGTTAGATAAATATATAAATATTCTGTATTTAAATCTTAGCGACCAACAATAGTAGAAGAAACCTAATTACTTTCATATAGATCATTGGTATACATTACAATGACAGATAGATTTCTATTCTGTTTTGACTGCCTGACCACTTAAAGACTACTGTCATCAATGTAGTAACATGTTTGAACCTTGCTCACTATTATCCTCTGTTCTCTTTAGAGCCAGATTATGATATTATTTCTGAAGGAAATTCTAAAAATTAAAAAGAAAAACAGTACATTGCTGATAATTAATTTTAGGTTTGACCAAAAAAATCTAATTTAAATGCATGTTTAAACCTCAATAATGCAGGTACAGATCAAGGAAAATTTTCTTGGGATTTTATGAACAAAGCTCTAGAGGACAGTGGCAAGGTAAGTGCTTTTGAAAATTATATAGCCTACATGGTTATAAATACTTATGGTATTTTATGTTACAATCGTTTAGTGGAATAAATATAATAATATGGCATTTTATTGAGCCAGTCTAGAAATAGCATTTCACCAAAAGGAAACAAGATCTTCTAACACATGTAGTCTAAAAAGTAGATCTAAACTTTTGTGAATAAACCTTGAATCATAGTAGATATTAGATCTAGTCTAGTAGACAAGGACATAGAGTTCTGATGTGTTTGAGATTTGATTCTTTTTGCTATTTAAAACAAGTTCTGAGAGGCCTCCATCTTTTGGAGGCACAAGGTGGCTGCCTAGTTTGCTTATGCTTAAGGCCAGCCTTGCTTGGAAAATAAGATTTCTATGTTTTATGTGGCCTGATCCATGGTAATTCTTCATTGTAGAAAATAGATATGTCGTAAAAAAAATCATTTGTTTTAACCAAAAGCGCATCACAACTGTGCACCTGAATTTCATTTCAAGACAGTTTCATGAAAGAAAATAATTAAATTCTTAAATGAGACATGCAGGTTATCTGAAGTAATGAAAATCATTCAACATTCTTTTTTGTAACCAACTTAAAACAGCACACT
This sequence comes from Biomphalaria glabrata, assembly GCF_947242115.1. Classification (NCBI taxonomy): domain Eukaryota; kingdom Metazoa; phylum Mollusca; class Gastropoda; family Planorbidae; genus Biomphalaria; species Biomphalaria glabrata. Next base: position 17,600,779 of record NC_074721.1, read on the forward strand.
TTTTTCCTTGGCACAGTCTGCAAAAGAGCTCACAGCTCAACAGCAATAAAGCTGGCTAGAAGAAGAAGTAACCAACTGTAATTTACTTATTGATTTGAAAGATTTAATAATTTGTATTTAAAATTATTCATTACACCTGAAACCTTTAGAAAAATGTTTACATAGTCAAATATATAGAATATAAGTTTAGAAAAAGTAGATGGTCATACATAGCTATAAGGAATATTTCTATATATAATCTTTTGAAATACTCTACAGGAATTTAAAATTCAAAGACCAACTATCACACCTGTAAGTTCAAGATTTTCTTGTTTGTTGACAGTACATTTGACTAATATTATCCCATCAAACACTAATCAAACTAAGTTGAATCTTTTTAAGAAACAATCTGCCATAGAGTGTCATTTGAAGATTTTTAATGTTGAAGTTACATTGCTTCATGGACACCTTTAACTGAGTATTTGAAACTCAAATTCATTGTTTATTATGAACTATTTAAAATAAAGAGGATTTAATAAGACTTTTGTCTAGTTTTCTAAATTAAACAAAAAGGAAAACTAAATTTTACCCTTATTACATCTAGTAAAATAAAAAAATTGACTTCAAGACAAAAGTATTATATTATTTATTGACTTTGTATAAACCTAATAAAATACTCAAACACAGTGAAGTCACATTCCTTATTTCATATGCTAGAACAAATTTGTACAAACGCTCCTTCTTCCCTAGCGCGATTAGAGCATGAAATGGGTTGCCTAAGCCAGCCAGGAAAACCAATGACTTCGCAGAATTTAAGTCATTGATTTACATGACTAGATCGAACTAGGAAAACGCATAAGACGTAATCAACTTCTTTTTTGAAATAACGTCTGTATTTAATAAGATAAGGTCAGATTTTGAACATTTATGTATCCTTAGAAATGTATAAACGTTTTTAGTTAGTTTCAATTTATGCTTAAGATTAATAGTTTATATCCTGACAATTAGTAAATACACACTAGCTGAACACAGATCTAGATCTACCTCAGTTAACACTAAACTTAAAAAGGAAACAACAGTCATTATCAATCATCACACTATAGATCAATGCAACTTCAAAAATAATCTAACATACACATCTATAACATTAAAGAAGATTACCCAACACAAATGGAAGTTCTCAATTAGACACAGCCGAAATAAATACCTATCACTCTTAATATTAATAGCAGGAGATGTAGAATCAAATCCAGGGTCTAGATCTAATGATAGATACAACATCTGCAAAAAAGTATTTACCATGAAACAGAAAGCCATTCAATGTGACACCTGTGATGAATAGTACCACGCATCATGTCTCCATATGAATAAACCTGTGTATTATGCCTTAGGCAACAAAGACCCATTGTGGCATTGTGTACTGTGTGGGTTACCTCAGTTTACATCAGAACTGTTTGATTCCTTTGAGGCAGACACTTCTAACCCATACAACATCCTAAAGACTATCCCAAACCAAACTTACCAACCACTAGCCAGATCCACTCCTGTTAAATCTGCTAAAACAAATACAACACTCTCATTAAACAAACCTAGTAAAGAAGTAATACCAAAATACCTTAAAACCTTAGTAATAAATTTTCAAAGCATTAGGAACAAAACAGCAGACTTAGAAATTTTATTAGAATGTGAGAAACCAGACATAATTGCAGGAACAGAAACTTGGCTTACTTAGACTTAGACTTAGGTTCTCCTGCGCCGTTTGGCGCATTGGGTGGCAAGCCTCCTTGAGGTGGTCTTACTTCAGCCTTGCTCTCTGAGGTGGTCTTACTTCAGCCTGAACTCTTGGAGGTGGTCTTACTTCAGCCTTGAACTCTTTGAGGTGGTCTTACTTCGGCGCATTGGGCGGCAAGCTGTCTCCATAAAGATCTGTCATTGGAAATGTCTGAAGCCTCCTCCCACATGGTGTCCACTTTTCTGAGGTCCTCTATGAAGATGTGTCGCCAAGTAATACGAGGACGTCCCTGTTTGCGCCTTCCTCATATTGGCTTCCATGTTATTGCAACTCTTGGTGTGCGTAATTCATTTTGCCGTGGAACATGTCCTGCAAACCTCATGTGACGCTCAATAAGTCACAACCTCAATAAGTGTTCAACTCCCAGTTCGGCATAGGATTTCCTTGTTTGAGACCCGATCTGTGTAACTGACTCCAAAAATCCGTCTCAGCCATTTTTGTTGAGCCACATTTAGTCTTTTCTCAATTTTGACAGATGACTTCCATGTCTCTCATGCATATGTAGCAGTTGGAATGACGATTGTGTTGAAAAGGTGTATTTTTGTCTCGAGTCCAATGGCTTGGCTAGTCCAAATAGGCTGCAGCCTTTGGAAAATGCTCCCTGCCTTTCCTATTTGGCACGCTACATCATGGTAGACATCTCCATCATTTGTTATGATGCTGCCAAAGTACGTGAACTTGTCCAGCTCTTCAAGCTTTGACTCGCCGAGTCTGACGGGGGCACCCTTTGCCTTATATCCCACTCAAATAATTTTAGTCTTATCTAAGTTTATGCGGAGGCCAATTTAGGGTGCCTCTCTGTCTAGGCTCTCCGTCATATCTTGAATGCATGTATTTGTAGCCCCGAATAGTGCAACATCATCAGCAAAGTCCAAGTCTGTCAATCGGAGTTGTTCATGCCATGGAATACCAAAGGCAGTCTGGTTCATTGCTCTCCTCATTATGTAGTCGATGGCTAGGAGGAAAAGGAAGGGAGATAAGATGCACCCCTGTCTCACACCTGTCTCGATTGTAAAAAACTCTGTTGTTCCCTCTTCTGTTTTAATGCAGCAACTAGACTGACTGTAAAGGTGTCGTAGGATCTGGACGAATTTTTCTGGGATGCCATATTCTCTAACTTTTTTCCGTAGTGATTCTCGGTGGACACTATCAAATGCTTTTTTAAGTCCACGAAACTGATCGTTAGCTGTTGTTGGTACTCAATACTTTGTTCTATGAAATTTCGTAGAATGAAAATCTGCTCTGTACATGATCTGCCCCCGAAACCTGCTTGTTCTTCTCTAAGCCTTTCATCTACAGACTGTTGAAGCCGCCTCAACAAAACGATGCTGAAAACTTTGCCTGGGACAGAGAGGAGAGTAATGCCCCTCCAGTTGTTTCAGTCTGCCAAGTTGCCCTTTTTTGGAAGCTTTACAATCACTTCCTTTTGCCAGTCCTCGGGGACTTTTGAAGTTCGCCAACAGAGATTTAAGAGATCAGTCATTCAGTTAACTGTTCCTCATATTTTAGCATTTCTGCTGATATCATGTCTAGCCCTGGTGCTTTGTTATTCTTTAGCACTGCAATGGCCATGGTAACCTCCTCAGCAGTTACTGGGTCTGTCTTGACCTTAAGATCATTGTCAGGAGAGGGGTCCTTGAATGTGTAAGTGAGGTCTGGCGACGGTTGGTTAAGAGTCTCTTTAAAGTGCTCTACCCATCTTGCATCCTGTTCTTCTTTCGTTAACAAAGTTTTGCCTTGCTTGTCTTTTATCGGTGCCCCATGTCCACTCTTTGCTCCAGTGAGATCTCGGACAATATGATAGAGATTTTTTTTGTTGATTCAGCTTGCAGCTGCTTGTGCCTCTTGTCCCTTTTGCTCAATCCAGTCCCGTTTATCTCTTTACTTTCAGATCTGCTTCATAATAGGCTTCTTCCGCTAGGCTGCGATCCTGTGTTTCATTTTTCTGATCTCGTCTACTTTTGGCCTCTTTTCTCTCATCGATCAATTTCCATGTTCTGTCTTGGCTACATTCTGAAATTTATAATGCAGACATTTTCAATAGTAATTATGAAGTTTTTAGAAAAGATATGGTTGATAATCATGGAGGAGCTCTTTTAGCAATAAAAAAAAACTCTGATAGCAGAAGAAATTACCTTACCTAACTCAAAAAATATAGAATCAACATCTTGTAAAATTAATACCACCTCAACATCCCTAATAATAGGCAGTATTTACAGACCACCAAAATTCTAGTTTAGAATACATGCAACAACTATGTAATCAGTTTACTACACTTAAAGAGACAAATCAAAATGCAGTTTTTTGGATTATAGGTGATCTCAACCTACCTGATATAAATTGGAAAACACTAACCATAGATAAACACCAAAACCTTAAGGACATAAATGAGCTTTTCATAGAAACTTTACACAACCTAAGTATAGATCAAATCATTAAAAAGCCAACTATATTAAACAACACATTAGATCTCTTCTTAACCAACAGACCTGGATTAGTAGTAGATTATGATATTATCCCGGGTCTATCAGTCCATGAGATCATAAAAAAACACAGTTAGATAAAAGCAGTAGCCAATATAAAACCCAAAAGAAAAATCTTACTCTGGAACAAATGCAACCTAACACAACTACACTAAGCTGAATTAAACCTCCAACAAACATTCTTATCAGAAAAAGACATTAACCAACCAGTCGATGGATGACTTCTGGAATTTCATAAAAACTATCTTAAAAACATAATAGAAAATCATATACCAACTAAATACACATCAAACAAAATAAATAAATGCTGGTTTAATAATAGATTAAAGAAGCTTTGTAAACAGAAGGAAAACCTATATAGAAAATTTAAAGAAACTAAGGCAGAAAGAGTTTATAAAAAGTACATAAAAATTAAACACCTCACCTATAAAGTAAGCAGACAGCTGCAAAGTGAATACATAAACAATGTAATATCTAAAGATAACCACAAAAACCTATGGTCGTACATTAAGTCTAAGAAAATGGAAACAATAGGCATAGCGCTATTAAATGGAGAAGACAACTTAACACACAATGTTAATGAAACTAAAGCTAACATCCTAAACAAATACTTTGCATCAGAATTCTTAGCCCCTGGAGACAAAGACATATTACTTAATTTGAACCAAGTAGACAACATAGGATATATAGAAGTACAAGAAAAGGGAATCCATAAACTATTAGCCAACATCAAACCTAATAAAGCATCTGGACGTGATGGTATTCCAGCTAGATTACTCAAAGAACTTAGTAAAAATACTTTTCTTAACCAGGGCAGAGTACCTAGGGACTGGAAAGAAGCTGTTTAAAAAAGGAGAAAAATCAGACCAGTATCACTTACCAGTATCACATGTATCACATCCTAGAACACAATATGTAGCAACATCATAAACCACTTAGACAAAAAAAATGTCCTTACTGCATACCAACATGGCTTTAGGAAATATAGATCATGTGAATTACAACTAATAGGACTAATTGATGACTTTTCACAAGGTTTAGATAACAGTGAGCGAATAGATGCTATCTTACTAGATTTTTCCAAAGCTTTTGACAAAGTTCACCACCATAGTTTGCTTAAAAAATTAAAATATTTTGGCATTGATGGTCCATTGCATCAGTGGATTAAAGATTTTCTGATAGGGAGAGAACAAACTGTAATAATAAATGGCTCTAAATCATCACCAATAGCAGTAAACTCAGGCTTACCTCAAGGAACAGTTTTATGTCCACTACTATTTTTAAATTACATAAGTGATTTACCAAATTGCATTAGTTCAGGAACAAAAGTCAGATTATTCGCAGACGATTGCATAATATATAGAACAATAAAAGCAACACAAGATACAGAAATTTTACAAAGAGCATTAGATAATTACAGAAATGTGAATCAAATTGAAGCATGTCTTTCCACCCAGAAAAATGTCAGTTATTAAGAGTAACTAAAAAAACTAAAACAAATTAATTCCACTTATCATATTCATGGTAAACCAGTAACACAAACTAATTACGCAAAATACCTAGGTGTTATAATAAATGAAGAACTGTCATGGAATCCACATATTGATGAAACTATCAAAAATCAAACAAAGCATTAGGGTTTATTGAAAGAAATTTCAATAAATCAAATAAGAACATAAAACTAAAATTTTATTTAACCTTGGTTAGGCCAATAATAGAATATGCATCCTCCGTTTGGGACCCCTAAACTCAAGAAAACATTAAGAAACTGAAACAGACACAAAATAGAGCCGTGAGATTCATAACAAACGAATATTCACATTTGACTAGAGTAACACCTTTAGTAAAATCACTAAATTTAGAAAACCTTCAGGACAGAAGACTCAAAAGTAAAGCAGCAATTATATTGTTACGAATCTCACTATCCAGGCTCTCTGCAAACTGCACCATACACCACCAACTTAAAGAACTTGACAACTCAGGGCTCCAAAGTAACGTAACACTTTAATAGTTGATGAATAACAGCCAATACTGTACAATTGGCAACACGTACACTGTACAAATCTCTCTCCGATAACACTGTTCCGCTGTATCAACTCTTGCACTGGCCTCTCCGTCTCGTTCCGGGCTTGCACTGGGTTCAACAGTTAAGGAGTGACTTCACACACTAGGCTTGTTGTGTCGGACTCGATCACAGACCAAGATCAAGACGCCGTTCGTCTCAACTGTACTTGATAGTACTACGCACTGAACCGTCGTAATGCTCCGTACAGAACCACACCGCTGAACTGTGCTGTAGTCGACCGGACTGTAGTGAACCGGGCTCTGAACTCCTGCCTTGAACCCGCTTTCTGAACCATCTTGACTGTGACACCTCCGCTCTTATATAGGGTCCCTACCGGCCTTCTCGAACCGGACAGAACGCCGCTCGACGTTTCTAGGTGGTCAGATTACTACAACTCTTGTGACGCTCCTGAGCTCTGTTCACGACGGCGATCCTTCCCGAACCGTCCTGTTGACACTCGACTCGGCTGACCGTAGTCAACGTCACGGTTGACCACTCGTCTAGCGCTGGCCTGTGGCGATTTGCATCGGCTGACTACACGCACACCACTACCCCCATTTGTGCCACCACCATGTTTATAACAATATTTAAAACACTGAACCATAATCTTCAAATACAAAATTTAATAAAATATTCAGAAAGACACAAAGATAAAGGCACATTCCTCGTCCCATATGCTAGAACAAATTTGTACAAATACTCCTTCTTCTCTAGTGCTATTAGAGCATGGAATGGGTTGCCTGAGCTAGCCAGGAAAACCAGTGACTTGGCAGAATTTAAGTCATTGGTTAATATGCATGACTGAATGTGTGACGCATAGCATGTAATCATCATCTTTTTTTGAAGTAAAGTCTGTATTATATATGATCAGATAAGATATTCAATTTTGTAAATCTCTCAGGGTTATTCTACCAGACTGTAATGCAACATACATGAAGATGATACTTGCACTTCCAAATGGACAGCATTCCAGTAAGTGCTATTGAATTTTGAGAGAAGTAAAAGTGGCTCCAAGTTCTGTGCTTTGTAACATTTTGACACTTAGTGATAGGATTTAAAGTATTGTGTGTCCTTCACTTGTATGTGAAATGTTAGATTGGAAGACATCTGTAATTTAATGATTATTAATTTATGAAACTAACTCCATTTCTTACTTTTAAATAATGAATATATTAAATTATTGACATTTAAATCACTCTTACCACTATAAAATATGAAACATACTTTCTATATGTTTATATTTCATCAATCAATGTTTGGTGTCAGTAAAAATAAACAATTTCTATAGATGCTGGTGTGCTGAGGATATGATACCTATTATTATGCAATGGTGCATTATGTCTCATGAGACAATAAGAGGCAACCTGGTGAATCACTAGTTTAGTTGCTTTGAAGAAGCCTATATATTTGGAATTTTCTTACAGGAACTTTTGATTCCCCATTTCTTAAGGTCTTTCTCTTGATTTTGTTATGTAGTCCAAAAGAATGCCCCATTTCTTAAGGCCTTTCTCTTGATTTTGTTATGTAGTCCAAAAAAATGCCCCATTTCTTAAGGTCTTTCTCTTGATTTTGTTATGTAGTCCAAAAGTATGCCCCATTTCTTAAGGTCTTTCTCTTGATTTTGTTATGTAGTCCAAAAGAATGCCCCATTTCTTAAGGTCTTTCTCTTGACTTTGTTATGTAGTCCAAAAGAATGCCCCATTTCTTAAGGTCTTTCTCTTGATTTTGTTATGTAGTCCAAAAGAATGCCCCATTTCTTAAGGTCTTTCTCTTGACTTTGTTATGTAGTCCAAAAGAATGCCTCATTTCTTAAGGTCTTTCTCTTGATTTTGTTATGTAGTCCAAAAGAATGCCCCATTTCTTAATGCCTTTCTCTTGATTTTGTTATGTAGTCCAAAAGTATGCCCCATTTCTTAAGGTCTTTCTCTTGATTTTGTTATGTAGTCCAAAAGTATGCCCCATTTCTTAAGGTCTTTCTCTTGATTTTGTTATGTAGTCCAAAAGAATGCCCCATTTCTTAAGGTCTTTCTCTTGATTTTGTTATGTAGTCCAAAAGTATGCCCCATTTCTTAAGGTCTTTCTCTTGATTTTGTTATGTAGTCCAAAAGAATGCCCCATTTCTTAAGGTCTTTCTCTTGATTTTGTTATGTAGTCCAAAAGAATGCCCCATTTCTTAAGGTCTTTCTCTTGACTTTGTTATGTAGTCCAAAAGAATGCCCCATTTCTTAAGGTCTTTCTCTTGATTTTGTTATGTAGTCCAAAAGAATGCCCCATTTCTTAAGGTCTTTCTCTTGACTTTGTTATGTAGTCCAAAAGAATGCCTCATTTCTTAAGGTCTTTCTCTTGATTTTGTTATGTAGTCCAAAAGAATGCCCCATTTCTTAATGCCTTTCTCTTGATTTTGTTATGTAGTCCAAAAGTATGCCCCATTTCTTAAGGTCTTTCTCTTGATTTTGTTATGTAGTCCAAAAGTATGCCCCATTTCTTAAGGTCTTTCTCTTGATTTTGTTATGTAGTCCAAAAGAATGCCCCATTTCTTAAGGTCTTTCTCTTGATTTTGTTATGTAGTCCAAAAGTATGCCCCATTTCTTAAGGTCTTTCTCTTGATTTTGTTATGTAGTCCAAAAGAATGCCCCATTTCTTAAGGTCTTTCTCTTGACTTTGTTATGTAGTCCAAAAGAATGCCCCATTTCTTAAGGTCTTTCTCTTGATTTTGTTATGTAGTCCAAAAGAATGCCCCATTTCTTAAGGTCTTTCTCTTGACTTTGTTATGTAGTCCAAAAGAATGCCTCATTTCTTAAGGTCTTTCTCTTGATTTTGTTATGTAGTCCAAAAGAATGCCCCATTTCTTAAGGTCTTTCTCTTGATTTTGTTATGTAGTCCAAAAGTATGCCCCATTTCTTAAGGCCTTTCTCTTGATTTTGTTATTTAGTCCAAAAGAGTGCCCCATTTCTTAAGGTCTTTCTCTTGATTTTGTTATGTAGTCCAAAAGTATGCCCCATTTCTTGAGGCCTTTCTCTTGATTTTGTTATGTAGTCCAAAAGAATGCCCCATTTCTTAAGGTCTTTCTCTTGATTTTGTTATGTAGTCCAAAAGTATGCCCCATTTCTTAAGGTCTTTCTCTTGACTTTGTTATGTAGTCCAAAAGAATGCCTCATTTCTTAAGGTCTTTCTCTTGATTTTGTTATGTAGTCCAAAAGAATGCCCCATTTCTTAAGGTCTTTCTCTTGATTTTGTTATGTAGTCCAAAAGAGTGCCCCATTTCTTAAGGTCTTTGTCTTGATTTTGTTATGTAGTCCAAAAGAGTGCCCCATTTCTTAAGGTCTTTCTCTTGATTTTGTTATGTAGTCCAAAAGAGTGCCCCATTTCTTAAGGTCTTTCTCTTGACTTTGTTATTTAGTCCAAAAGAGTGCCCCATTTCTTAAGGTCTTTCTCTTGATTTTGTTATGTAGTCCAAAAGAATGCCCCATTTCTTAAGGTCTTTCTCTTGACTTTGTTATTTAGTCCAAAAGAATGCTATCTATTATAGTTGGCTTTAACTCAATTTTTTATGTCTGTAGGGCAATAGAGTGCCCCAGATGAATTACCCAACTAAGCTGACCAGCTCCTCCATCTAACCCAAAGTCCCTATTTCAAAGGTGCTAAGTATTTGCTGTCATTGTTTCACCTGTCAGTAAAACACATTTGGCTTGACTTTAATTTCACAATGTTCTTGTTGTTTTTTTTCATGGTAACATTGTTTCTTTAATGTGAACACAATTTTTCTTTCATTCACAGTTATTGAAATTTATTATAATTCCATATATTTGTAAAAATAATTTACATATTTCCTTTCTTTTATTTTTTAATCATTTCAATTTTTCTTTAACAAGTGGCTCAATATCTTTCATTTAGTGTCATGTAAAGATATATGTGTAGGTCTGAGTGGTAACAAGACAATCACTGCTAGCAGATAATTCTACTGAAATCAAGAATTATGCTAAACTGACATGTAAACTTGAGTCTTTAGTTTGATGATAAAATCTTTAATCTAAATAAAATGCTGGCTTTACAGATTGAATATTTAAACATTGCTTTTGAAAAGATTCCTAACATGTTTTCTTTTCATGTTTTTATTCTTAATTATTTATTTATACAGTCACACCTCATTATATTTAACTCATTAAAACTGATTTATTTTAATACATTTTATGTTCCATACATTTGATGTTCCATAATAAGTCAACTCTCTCATTTACAAACTTTTGTCTATGCATGTCTTTTAAATTTGACCCATTCATAGTGCCTAATATATTCCTAACAGACCCATTTAAAAGTTAACACAAAATGTAAAACTGGTTTATGTTAGTTTGAACATAATTATTTGGGTAAAATAATTGTCTTAGTTGTTTCTTATGTTTTTGTTACATGGTTAATACAACAGAAATATGTTATCAGCTTGTTTGTGATGATTCAGTGTCAAACATTTTGTTACTTTATGTCCATTGACTCACTAATTGAAGGTGCATGGGTTGTAGTAGGTAGTAATGCAGGTAGTATATTTCTGTCACTAAACTGTAGGAACATTTGTTGAAAGGACTCTGATATCATAACTTGAATGACTTGTTTCAAATTTGTATGATTTGTGTCATTAATCTTGACTTTTAATTTGGGTATAAAATACAACATGAATGTGTGTATTACAATACAATAGTGTTTAATATAGAAAACTTTTATTGTACATTTCTTTGTATAGATTTGTATATGTAGATGAGATAACAAGAGAACAATTTAAATGTTGAAAATGGACATATATTTACACATTTTGTTAATGTGGTTAATTTTACATGTTTGTGGACTCAGTGCACAGTAATATGGAATATCAATATTATTTTGTGGGTATGTTAAGTTTTGTGTGTATGCCAATGTTTATGTGGAGTCTTACAGTAATAAAAGTAAACTTTTACTCCTACCATATCTACTAAAGCAAATCCTTTTTTTCCCCTTAAGTCTTATAAATGTGAAAAGTTTATTTGGTTATTTGTGTTTACTAAAAAGAAGAATAACTTTGTCAGAACCATGCTGGTCATGGACACTCTATGCTGGTCATATAGTGTTTGTCATTTGTTCATAGTTAAACTTTTAGACTCTTTGTATTCTATAAAGCATGTTTATTAATAGCTTACACTTATTTAAATGAGATATTGTGAAAGATAATTTCAAAGCATTACCTTGTATTTTTTAACTTATAAATGCTAATAAATCAAAGTTATAATACAGGACAAAAATGTCATAAGTTTCTTTTTTTTTATAAATGTACTTATTAATTAGGTTTCCATCAAAGACTTTAGAGAATAGAGAATTATTTTTTGCTCTTTTAAATTTCTCCTTTGCTTAGCAACCAGTCACAGCAAATACTCAAATCTTGCTTGGTTTCATCTAGTCGTCCTTTTTGATTAGGCATGTCATCCTTTGAAAAATAAACCATATTCAGTCCATCCTCTGGTTAAGTAGGAGGTCATTGGTCAGACTGCCACATGAGACTACACACACACACACTTTAACAATCACACACTTATTGTTTTTCCTCACAATTCAGTCTAATTACATGCAGCGAGGTTTTGAAAACCTTATTTTTTTTTAAAGAAATTTTAATAAGATACGTACTAATAGTTATAGGCACGTCATTTTGTATTGGATGATATTTGCATATTTTATATTGATTTTTTTTTTAAAGGGAGGTTCACCCCGCCCATTTAATGTAGAGAAGCTTAAAGATGGCAATACTGCAGCACAGTTCAAATTGTTACTAAAGAACCGCTTTGAGGCTCTTGTAGATATATTGACCCTTGAAGAAGAATGGGCTAACTTCAAAGATACCACTATTGAGTGCGCCGAAGAAGTTATCGGAAGGAGGCGAGGTTCATACTAGGAACGGCCAAACGTAGACGATTTAAGAAAGATGAAACACAGGATCGCAACCTAGCGGAAGAAGCCTATAGGGAAGCAGAGGATCTGAAAGTCAAGAGAAGCTGTCAGCGAGATAAACGTGACTGGATTGAGCAGAAGGGACAAGAGGCACAAGCAGCTGCAAGCAGAATTGACAAAAACTCTCTATCATATTGTCCGAGATCTCACTGGAGCAAAGAGTGGACATTGGACACCGATAAAAGACAAGCAAGGCAAAACTTTGTTAACGAAAGAAGAACAGGATGCAAGATGGGTAAAGCACTTTAAAGAAACCCTCAACCAACCATCGCCAGACCTAACTTACACATTCAAGGACCCCTCTCCAGACAATGATCTCAAGGTCAAGACAGACCCAATAACTGCTGAGCAGCTTACCATGGTCATTGCAGTGCTAAAGTATAACAAAGCACCAAGGCAAGACATGATATCAGCAGAAATGCTAAAATATGGGGGGACAGTGCATTGTTAACAGAATGACTTATCTCTTAAATCTCTGTTGGCGAACTTCAAAAGTCCCCGAGGACTGGCAAAAGGAAGTGATTGTAAAGCTTCCAAAAAAGGGCAACTTGGCAGACTGAAACAACTGGAGATGCATTACTCTCCTCTCTGTCCCGGGCAAAGTTTTCAGCATCGTTTTGTTGAGGCGGCTTCAACAGTCTGTAGATGAAAGGCTTAGAGAAGAACAAGCAGGTTTCCGAAGAAGCAGATCATGTACAGAGCAGATTTTCATTCTACGAATTATCATAGAACAAAGTCTTGAGTACCAACAACGGCTAACGATCATTTTCGTGGACTTAAAAAAGCGTTTGATAGTGTCCACCGAGAATCACTACGGAAAAAAGTTAGAGAATATGGCATCCCAGAAAAATTCGTCCATATCCTACGACACCTATACAGTCAGTCTAGTTGCTGCATTAAAACAGAAGAGGGAACAACAGAGTTTTTTACCATCAAGACAGGTGTGAGACAGGGGTGCATCTTATCTCTCTTCCTTTTCCTCCTAGCCATCGACTACATAATGAGGAGAGCAATGAACCAGACTGCCTTTGGTATTCCATGGCATGAACAACTCCGATTGACAGACTTGGACTTTGCTGATGATGTTGCACTATTCGGGGCTACAAATACATGCATTCAAGATATGACGGAGAGCCTAGACAGAGAGGCACCCTAAATTGGCCTCCGCATAAACTTAGATAAGACTAAAATTATTTGAGTGGGATATAAGGCAAAGGGTGCCCCCGTCAGACTCGGCGAGTCAAAGCTTGAAGAGCTGGACAAGTTCACGTACCTTGGCAGCATCATAACAAATGATGGAGATGTCTACCATGATGTAGCGTGCCAAATAGGAAAGGCAGGGAGCATTTTCCAAAGGCTGCAGCCTATTTGGACTAGCCAAGCCATTGGAATCGAGACAAAAATACACCTTTTCAACACAATCATCATTCCAACTGCTACATATGCATGTGAGACATGGAAGTCATCTGTCAAAATTGAGAAAAGACTAAATGTGGCTCAACAAAAATGGCTGAGACGGATTTTTGGAGTCAGTTACACAGATCGGGTCTCAAACAAGGAAATCCTATGTCGAACTGGGAGTTGAACACTTATTGAGGTTGTGACTTATTGAGCGTCGCATGAGGTTTGCAGGACATGTTCCACGGCAAAATGAATTACGCACACCAAGAGTTGCAATAACATGGAAGCCAATATGAGGAAAGCGCAAACAGGGACGTCCTCGTATTACTTGGCGACACACCTTCATAGAGGACCTCAGAAAAGTGGACACCATGTGGGAGGAGGCTTCAGACATTTCCAATGACAGATCTTTATGGAGACGGCTTGCCGCCCAATGCGCCGAAGGAAGACCACCTCAAAGAGTTCAAGGCTGAAGTAAGACCACCTCCAAGAGTTCAAGGCTGAAGTAAGACCACCTCAAAGAGTTCAAGGCTGAAGTAAGACCACCTCAAAGAGTTCAAGGCTGAAGTAAGACCACCTCCAAGAGTTCAAGGCTGAAGTAAGACCACCTCCAAGAGTTCAGGCTGAAGTAAGACCACCTCCAAGAGTTCAAGGCTGAAGTAAGACCACCTCCAAGAGTTCAGGCTGAAGTAAGACCACCTCCAAGAGTTCAGGCTGAAGTAAGACCACCTCCAAGAGTTCAGGCTGAAGTAAGACCACTCAAAGAGTTCAAGGCTGAAGTAAGACCACCTCCAAGAGTTCAGGCTGAAGTAAGACCACCTCCAAGAGTTCAGGCTGAAGTAAGACCACCTCCAACAGTTCAAGGCTGAAGTAAGACCACCTCCAAGAGTTCAGGCTGAAGTAAGACCACCTCCAAGAGTTCAAGGCTGAAGTAAGACCACCTCAAGGAGTTCAAGGTTGAATCAAGACCACCTCAAAAAGATCAAGGCTGAAGCTAGACCACTTCAAAGAGATCAAGGCTGAAGCTAGACCACTTCAAAGAGATCAAGGCTGAAGCTAGACCACTTCAAAAAGATCAAGGCTGAAGCTAGACCACTTCAAAAAGATCAAGGCTGAAGCTAGACCACCTCACGGAGGTAACGTGTGTCGGTAATGTTTGCTATACTATCATGCAAATCTATACTCGTTGTGAAAGCATATCGATAAGAAATTATCGACCTAGATTGAACACACTAAAATTTGGCATCTTTTTAGGATTTACAAACATAAGACAAACATCAGAAACAAACAAAACACTTAAACCTAAATAAAAGGACAAAAAAAAAACAATTCGTCTGCCGAGCTATTCCATCATGAAACAAGTGTAACTGAACAAGATAAATGTGACACTACCTGTATTTATACGGGACTAAAATAGTTTGGCGGTTCCTGTGCTATCTCACTAGGTACATTTCTTAAACGTATACGACTTCCTGGTTTTTCAAGAGGTATCACAAACTATTCATCAGCCACTTTCCCCTTTATGTACTAATCCAAGAGTCCCACTGAAATGTATGTTGATAAAAAGTTATTCTAAAAAAAATCATTGCATTGACAGAAGAAAAATTATTTTTTCGTTAATCTCAATAACTCAACTCCCTGAAGGATTGTGATCCTCGAGTTGAAGTTTAAAACATGAAAGTAGCCCAACACTAATTAGTATATCCCCATAGAGAAGTCATACAAACGAGAATTATTAAACAAACTTCATACTAAGAATTAAGCCAGAATACTGTCCTCCTGTTCTATTGCGTTATCCACTCATGTCTCCACAATTAACTCCACATCTCTCTCTCTCTCTCTCTCTCTCTTTGAATTGTGCTGCTGATAGAATATAAACCGGATCTTGAAACTGAAAAACTACACAAATTTAATTTTATTCTCTCATGCCTTTAAATCTATTTCTTTATGGTTGAAATCTATGTCCTTAAGCTAAACCAAGAAGCAAACTCTAAATCCAATTAAATAAAAACATCAACAAAGCTTATCTCAAGGAAAGAACTACGTTATATAAACTATATCTACCGATAATGTACAAGTTATTTCTCTGATTCGATATCAAACAAAATAATTACCAATAATTAATTAACTAATTGAGCATTTTGTTTATTGATTTATGTTCTGTTAGTTACAATAGATAATTGTTTAAAGTATTAACTTGATCGGAGAATGTGTGACGGTGACTAGCATTAAATGTTGCCGTGTCTGTGAATACTGAAGTATTAGTTTCCCTTGTTGCTATTAAATAATTAATTACCAGTTATTAATTGTTTAATTGATTACATTTTTCATTGATTAATGTCTTGTCTAAGTCAATGAATAATCGACGTTTCAACATGATTTGATAATGTGTGTAGGAGTAATATCGTGTACACACCTTTTACCTGACAGACAGACAGACAGTTGATAAGAGCTTTGTAAAAGTGTTGGAAAGTGTTTTAATGCTTAAAATGTATTGATATCAAACTTCAACAATCAAGAAGCGTTTGAGAACCGTTATTCCAGACAAAACGTACCTAGCAATCTTACACTCGACTGTGTAAACTTGTAACCCATGAACGTGATACACGGTCCATCAGCATTTCATGACAATAAACAAACACATTCACAAGCATTTGTACATCCTTACCTCCTTAGTATGTGTGTGTGTGGGGGGGGGTCTCTTATCTCCCTTGACACTTTTGTCTCATCTTCTCAATGAAATGTGTACAAAGTTAACCCATATATTTAAATAGACTAAGACAAGATAACTAAGTAGAATGCTGTGAAACAACATTAGTAGTACAATATGCACATAGTGTTCAAATTTGGTATTTTTACAATAGATATATTTAAGATGATAATGGAGTTCTTTAAGGTGTACCGACGTACGCAAACGTGAAATGAAGCTCTTCAAAATCGACGCTTACGGTTGTGAAAAAGTGGCACCGGATAGATCCACATGAAGCGAGCATAGAGGAAGCGTCCCTGATTGCAGAAGCTATACACAACAGTAGTAGAAAGAAGGGAGAAAGTGTAACGGAGCCTGGTGATTACAAGATCCTTCCTATTCTGTTGTTCAATAGGAGTTCATCTCATGTAATCCCAAGAAGTTACAAAGGAAAAAGATAGTCTCTCGAGACGTAGCATGACGTAGAAATACAAACCCTAGCCTAGGACAACTAAGCCATTTTCAAGATCGAAATTGCAGCGATTAAATTTACCAAATTTCTTTTTTTTTTTTTTTAATTTAGAACTCTTAAGATGTAGTATAGATCTAGATCTACTTCTAGATGTACTGTAATCACGGTTAGATTTATGTAAAAATATAAGCAAAGCTTAGATAATCTATCATTAAATTGAATAAACTACTCAGTTATCGGCACACTACGTCTGACTATGCCATGTTTTTTTATAGCCAAGTTTAAATTTATTTATTTTTTTTACTTTGAAAAGTAACTGTCAAACTAGAGTTTTCCCAGTGTGGCCAATGAGCTATTAATTCTTTTTTAAGCAATATACATCAAAAGTTAAATTTTTAGGAAACATTTTTGAGATCCATATCCGGGTTCCGTGAAGTTGTCTTGAATAGAAGTATTGTAAAAATAGCACCCAAAACTTACTAACCCTTGCAAATCATCAGTTTGTAAAAGTTTCTTTAACTGTTTGGCTGTTGTTGTATTGTGTATATGACAGAGTTTACCCACAGCATCCACCAAGCCTGAAGCATGAGTTTCCAGCTCTAGGAATAAGATATAGATAGAAAGTCTACAACCTAATGAAACATAAATTTCCAGCTCTAAGATAAGATAAATCTAAAAAAAAACAACTATTGCCACTGAGTTACATTTATAAGTTTTGACTAAAGTTGTTCATTTGAAATCCTACTTCTTCAAAATGAACACTTGGTATTTGATATTAAGGAATATGTCGAAGTGACATACATTCTAGTTCTACTGATCTTATACACACCTCTACTAGGTCATATTTTATTCTACACTTTTTTAAAAGTAAAGTAATAAGACTATCACAATGAGATATGACTTGATAATTAAATCTTAGAATCCATGCTTTACAAGAAAAATGCTGAGACTGACCTAGACCTAACATGCTTTTCAGTGTGTTCATGACATTTTTAGATTCTCCTATAGTTCTATAAGATGTCATTCATGCGAGGAAATATTCCTGAGATCCTGGGAACATCGAACAATGTCTGGAAGTGACTTACAATACTTTCCAAAGTGCTTCGAGACACATCTTCCACTAACACCTTTGGAAAAGAATATATTAAACTTGCTTACACTTATTTGTAATACACAGATCCACAATCTATGATTCACATAATAAATTTTAATATCTGTTAATAATACGCTAAAGATTTTAACTTAAATTTTATTTGCAATAAAAGTCTGAATAAGATTAAGTGTAATTTTAAAAACACAACAATGTTATGCTGTTATTTAATTAAAAAAGGTTTAAAGTAGAACTTATGTTAATAGTAAGCGAGATGACTATATTTTGAACACATTCTTACAAAACAAATATTTAATGGACGAAAATAGAAATTGTTCTCATTAAAATATGTTGTCTCAGAAACACAGAAACAAAACATAAGATTTCTTTTATTTTTTGTAACAAGACATTATAAAATGAACGTACAGTGTATCGTAGAGTAAAGACAATGTATCGTAGAGTAGAGACAATGTATCGTAGAGTAGAGACAATGTATCGTAGAGTAGAGACAAAGTTATCGTAGATATAGAAAATGTATTGTAGAGTAGAGACAATGTATCGTAGAGTAGAGACAATGTATCGTAGAGTAGAGACAATGTATTGTAGAGAAATGACAATGCATCGTAGAGTAGAGACAATGTATCGTAGAGTAGAGACAATGTATCGTAGAGTAGAGACAATGTATCGTAGAGTAGAGACAAAGTTATCGTAGATATAGAAAATGTATCGTAGAGTAGAGACAATGTATCGTAGAGTAGAGACAATGTATTGTAGAGAAATGACAATGCATCGTAGAGTAGAGATAATGTGTCGTAGAGTAGAGACAATGTTTCGTAGCGTATAGACAATGTATTGTTGCACATAGACACGGTATCGTAGCGTATAGACAAGGTATCGTAGCATATAGGCAAAGTATCGTAGAGTAGAGACAATATATTCATTCACTAGCAGAGGTAAAACTCTATTCCAAAGACACAAATTCAGGTCGCAATTAAAAAGCCATGAAAATGAGTTTGAGAGAATTACTAAATCGTCTCATTCTAAATTTCTGAAAAAACAAAAAAAAAACACTGCAGATTAACCCTTACAATTGTGTCAAATGTAAACAGGATACAAAGTAAATGACTCGGGCATCAAGCGCAACGAATAATAGTTGAAATTAGAAAGTGCTGTTAATTAGCAAAACTAATGTAGGTTCAATGCACTTTGAGAATATAACAGACCAAAAAGCAAAGTATTCTGAATGAGTTTAAAACAAGTGTTTTCCTATTACCTTCTTGAATGTAAGGAGGAATAAGTAAGTCTGGTCTTAGCTCATTGGGGGGCGAATTACAAACTTTTGGTGCATTTACTGACAATTTACTGCAAATGTCCACAAACTCTATCTATCTATC
Organism: Biomphalaria glabrata; assembly: GCF_947242115.1. Classification (NCBI taxonomy): domain Eukaryota; kingdom Metazoa; phylum Mollusca; class Gastropoda; family Planorbidae; genus Biomphalaria; species Biomphalaria glabrata. Next base: position 17,620,111 of record NC_074721.1, read on the forward strand.
TATCTATCTATATATATCTATCTATCTGTCCGTCTGTTTCTCTGCCTATGTATCTATCTATCTTCCCTCTATATGTTGTCTCAGAAACACAGTTAGAGTCTGTTGATGGTCTATTTTGTTGATGAGGATATATGTTAATGGTGCATGCGAGTCCATATGACACAACAACAGAATGAATAAAGAATATACTTGATAACGCAGGCTGATAACTTCAACAATTTAATGAACAATAAAAAGGGCACAGTTCTCTGTTGTCGCTAGACTAGCGTCGTCCTCTAAGGCGTCTTGTCCGTTATTCTTCTAGTTCGTAATCCTACTCTTTTATTATTCGTCACATCACTTAGGAAAAACCCGATCAAACTCAACTTCTACGCATCTTGTGTCATTACATTTGTAAGGCTTCTCCAGAAAGTGTTTTTTATAAGGGGAGGTATCCCTGAAAATCTTATTTTTTGTTATTTCTAAAGCTAGACCTTTGAAATTTGAATGGTAACATATAATGATATTCTAAAATAAATAATGCTAAAAAAAAAGGTTTTTGAATGATGGTTTCCATGGTAACGGCAGCCATATTGTTATTGTATACAAATTAAAACTCTGAATTTTGTATAAACTATTGATCAGAAATACATGAAATTGAATTAAAAGATAAGAACAAAGGATCCTCTAAATTGGTAAAACTTCAGAATTAAAGATATAAGTATATTAAATTTTTAAAAATTTTTTGAATTTTTAGTATATTTTAGACCTAAAAAAACAGGATAAATATTAATTAAAATATATATAATATTGAAAAAAAAAATTGTACGAGTAAAGTAAATGATGTCCTTAAGAAGTGTTTCAAATTTCATTAAAATCTATCAAGTAGTTTAGGAGAAATTCCTAGTAAGGCATAATGACATGTGCAAAAACTAACATTTTGAAAAAAATGAGTTTAAAGTATACATTTTATTAAGATTTTGTCTCATAGCCCTTACAGAAACATTTTAAAAAACATGTTTTAGACACCGATTGAAGCAATAAAAATGATTGTAATGTAATGAAAAATGATTGATCTACTTAATTATGTTATTAGTTAAAACTCGATTTTCTCTAGGGGTACCTCCCCTTATTTATAAGGCTTCTTTAGAAAGTGTTATTTAAAGGCTTCACTAGAAAGTGTTATTTATAAGGCTTCTCTAGAAAGTTTTATTTAAAGGCTTCACTAGAAAGTGTTATTTATAAGGCTTCTCTAGAAAGTGTTATTTAAAGGCTTCACTAGAAAGTGTTATTTGTAAGACTTCTCTAGAAAGTGTTATTTGTAAGGCTTCTCTAGAAAGTGTTATTTGTAAGGCTTCTCTAGAAAGTGTTAGTTGTAAGGCTTCTCTAGAAAGTGTTATTTGTAAGGCTTCTCTAGAAAGTGTTATTTATAAGGCTTCTCTAGAAAGTGTTATTTATAAGGCTTCTCTAGAAAGTGTTATTTAATGGCTTCTCTAGAAAATGTTATTTGTAAGACTTCTCTAGAAAGTGTTATTTGTAAGGCTTCTCTAGAAAGTGTTATTTGTAAAGCTTCTCTATAAAGTGTTAGTTGTAAGGCTTCTCTAGAAAGTGTTATTTGTAAAGCTTCTCTAGAAAGTGTTAGTTATAAGGCTTCTATAGAAAGTGTTATTTAAAGGCTTCTCTAAAAAGTGTTATTTAAAGGCTTCACTAGAAAGTGTTATTTGTAAGACTTCTCTAGAAAGTGTTATTTGTAAGGCTTCTCTAGAAAGTGTTATTTGTAAGGCTTCTCTAGAAAGTGTTAGTTGTAAGGCTTCTCTAGAAAGTGTTATTTGTAAGGCTTCTCTAGAAAGTGTTATTTATAAGGCTTCTCTAGAAAGTGTTATTTATAAGGCTTCTCTAGAAAGTGTTATTTAATGGCTTCTCTAGAAAATGTTATTTGTAAGACTTCTCTAGAAAGTGTTATTTGTAAGGCTTCTCTAGAAAGTGTTATTTGTAAAGCTTCTCTATAAAGTGTTAGTTGTAAGGCTTCTCTAGAAAGTGTTATTTGTAAAGCTTCTCTAGAAAGTGTTAGTTATAAGGCTTCTATAGAAAGTGTTATTAATAAGGCTTCTCTAGAAAGTGTTATTTAAAGGCTTCTCTAGAAAGTGTTATTTAAAGGCTTCACTACAAAGTGTTATTTGTAAGACTTCTCTAGAAAGTGTTATTTGTAAGGCTTCTCTAGAAAGTGTTATTTGTAAGGCTTCTCTAGAAAGTGTTATTTGTAAGGCTTCTCTAGAAAGTGTTAGTTGTAAGGCTTCTCTAGAAAGTGTTATTTGTAAGGCTTCTCTAGAAAGTGTTATTTATAAGGCTTCTCTAGAAAGTGTTATTTATAAGGCTTCTCTAGAAAGTGTTATTTAATGGCTTCTCTAGAAAATGTTATTTGTAAGACTTCTCTAGAAAGTGTTATTTGTAAGGCTTCTCTAGAAAGTGTTATTTGTAAAGCTTCTCTATAAAGTGTTAGTTGTAAGGCTTCTCTAGAAAGTGTTATTTGTAAAGCTTCTCTAGAAAGTGTTAGTTATAAGGCTTCTATAGAAAGTGTTATTAATAAGGCTTCTCTAGAAAGTGTTATTTAAAGGCTTCTCTAGAAAGTGTTATTTAAAGGCTTCACTAGAAAGTGTTATTTGTAAGACTTCTCTAGAAAGTGTTATTTGTAAGGCTTCTCTAGAAAGTGTTATTTGTAAGGCTTCTCTAGAAAGTGTTAGTTGTAAGGCTTCTCTAGAAAGTGTTATTTGTAAGGCTTCTCTAGAAAGTGTTATTTATAAGGCTTCTCTAGAAAGTGTTATTTATAAGGCTTCTCTAGAAAGTGTTATTTAATGGCTTCTCTAGAAAGTGTTATTAATAAGGATTCTCTAGAAAATGTTATTTATAAGGCTTCTCTAGAAAGTGTTATTTAAAGGCTTCACTAGAAAATGTTATTTGTAAGACTTCTCTAGAAAGTGTTATTTGTAAGGCTTCTCTAGAAAGTGTTATTTGTAAAGCTTCTCTATAAAGTGTTAGTTGTAAGGCTTCTCTAGAAAGTGTTATTTGTAAAGCTTCTCTAGAAAGTGTTAGTTATAAGGCTTCTCTAGAAAGTGTTATTAATAAGGCTTCTCTAGAAAGTGTTATTTAAAGGCTTCTCTAGAAAGTGTTTTTTTTTTTATTTGTTGATTTGAGGCACATCGGCACAATTTAGGCCATGTCGTGCCTGCAGTCCCTTAAGGACTACTCTCTCTCTAAACAACAAGGGCCAGATTCTATACAGTAATATAATTAAAATTAAGGTCTATTCACAGTTAAAATAGTAAAGGTAGTAAAAATTTAAATATTTGGTAAAAATCTAATGTAAATAGTGCATGTTCACAATTTCAGAAATCAGATCTTCGTAGATAGCCCCACTTCCCGAATAAAGCCCAGTACCTTCCCAGGGTCGACATTATTAAATAGTGTTTTTAGATTAGTGGCTCTAAAATGTTTCGCCCTGACATCCTGGTATCTGGGGCAATCAACGAGGATATGTTCCACGGTGAGGCGAGAGTCACAGTACTCGCAAAGTGGGGGCTCCTCTCTCTTCAGTACAAAAGAGTGCGTGATGTAGGTGTGGCCGATCCTAAGTCTGGACATGGTTGTGCTACCACGCCTTGTCAGACCCTTAGATGTGGGCCGCCACCTGACATCCGCCACAATCTGCCTGAGTTTACTGTGAGTCTCAGCCTCCCATCGGTTCTGCCACTCTCGATAGGTGGCAGAGGCAATACTTTGTCTCAGGTCCGAGTAGGGGATTTGGGTTCCTGACACCGCATGATTTAGGGCTCTCTTTGCTTCTCTGTCTGCGGCTTCGTTTCCCTCAATGCCAACATGGGAGGGGACCCAGATGAAGGTGACATCCCTACGGTCGGCTGTTATTAGGTCCAACAGCTTCAGGCTCTTATGTACCAATGGGATGTCAGTCTTCATCCGCCCCAAAGCTTGCAATGCAGATTTGGAGTCGGAGCAGATTATAAATTTCCTCCTTTCTGATGCTTTTACGGCCATAAGTGCAAGCAATATTGCGTGCAATTCGGCCGTAAAGATGGAGCAGCCATCGGGGAGTCTACGGGAGATTGTTTTGTTCCGAAAGGAGCAGGCACACGCGACCTTTCCCTCCATTTTGGATTCGTCTGTGTAGATGGTGCCACAATCTCCGTAGCTCTCCTGCAGTTCCCTAAAGTGGACTTGTAGTATGCTTGGGTCTGTATTTTCTTTTTTGAAATTAAGGAGGGATAAATTTAATTTGGGTTTATTCATTAGCCAAGGAGGATTCTGAGGGGTTTCTATTTTAGAGATTTGGTCAATGGGTGGGGTTAAATTTTGGATGGGTTCTCTCATTCGAAGGCCCAACGGCTGTATGACGTTAGGCCTTCGATTGTATAATTCTACCTCTGTGGGGTTAAATATGGAGTCAAAAGCAGGGTTCGTGGGGTTGGATTTTAGCTTGACTATATACTGCATTGCAAGCTTTTTCATTCTTATATCCATGGGGAGTTCTCCAGCCTCCACATGGAGACTTGGGATAGGTGATGTACGAAACGCGCCGAGACAGAGACGCAGGGCAGCATTTTGTATTGGTTCCAGTATTTTTAGGTACGACTTCCTTGCTGCTCCATATATTATGGATCCGTAGTCTAGCTTGGATCGAATTAGACTCCGATAGAGCAGCAGCAAGGTATCTCTGTCAGCTCCCCAGTCCGTATGGCTGAGTACTCTTAGTATGTTTAATGACTTTTGGCATTTCTTCTTTAGTTCCTTAATGTGGGGGAGAAAATTAAATTTGGAATCTAAGGTGAGGCCTAAAAATTTTGTAGTTTTCACGACAGGGATCTTCTTTTTGTGTATAAATAGTTCAGGGTCTGGGTGGAGTCCCCTTAGATTACAAAAATGCATACTAACTGTTTTGGAGTCTGAGAATTTGAAACCATTATAGTTTGCCCAACCCTGGATTTTGTTTAAACATAACTGTAATTTCCTTTCTAAGGTGTTCATGTTTTTCCCATAAGTAAGAATGACAAAGTCATCAACATACAAAGAGCACTCTATGCCAGGGGACAGCGCATTTATGATGCTATTTATTTTAATGTTGAACAGGGTGACTGACAGAATGCTGCCCTGGGGTACACCCATTTCCTGGTCATGAGTGTCAGAAGCGGAGTTGCCCACTCGGACCTGAAATTTTCGATCTTTCAGGAATTCCTCCACAAAACGGGGGAGGTGTCCCTTAAGCCCCATAAGCGCCAGGTCACGTAGAATGCCATGTTTCCAGGTTGTGTCATAGGCCTTTTCTATATCGAAGAATACAGCTACTAGATGTTCTCTTCTGAGTAATGCATTTCTAATATAAGCTTCCAGCCTTACCAGGTGGTCAGTTGTTGTCCGCCCCTGCCGGAATCCGCACTGGTAGTTTGAGATCACTTTATTCCTTTCCAGGTACCAGACCAGCCTACTGTTAATCATTCTTTCCATGGTTTTGCAGATGCAGCTTGTTAGTGCTATTGGTCGATAGTTAGCTGGGTCAGAGCCGTCTCTTCCCGGTTTAGGTATCGGTATAACTGTGGCTTTCCTCCAGCTGTTTGGGAAAGCGCCTGTTTGCCACACACAGTTATAGACCCCTAGTAGGACTGCCAATGAGGGTTCGGGAAGGTGCTTGAGGAACTGGTAATGGATTTCGTCTTCTCCAGGCGCTGTGTCATGTGACTTGTCCAGCGATTCCCTCAGTTCCTCAAGCGAGAACGGTTTGTTGTAGTCTTCATTGTTCTCTGACCTGAAATCAATGGGGTGTCTTTCCTCCCTGGTTTTGACTTTTTGGAACTCTGGCGTGTAGTGTGCAGTGGATGATTTTTCTGCTATTGAGGATGCAAGGCAGTCAGCTATTTCTCTGGGGGACGTGACAGTTCGTCCTTGGTTTTTCAAATGCCCTATTGCATTTGATTCTTTCCCTTTGATTCGCCTTACTGCCTTCCAAACCGCTCTAGCAGAAGTTTTGGCATCCAGACTGCCGACAAAACTTCTCCAGGAATTCCTTTTGGCTGACCGTATGGTTTGTCTAGCCTTTGCTCTAGCTATCCTGAATAGCTTTAGGTTTTCCTGGGAAGAATTCTTTATAAATGCAGCCATTCGTTTTTTCCTATCACCAATAGCACTTTTGCAAGCTGTATCAAACCATGGTTTGCTAGGCCGTTTTGGATTTGCAGAGGTTAGGGGTACAACTTTCCTGGCTATACTTAGTAGCTTGCTAGCAAAGGTATCAGCTGGGTTCTGTTCATGGAGGATATTTTCTGTGATATCCTCAGAGCATCTTTTTTGGAATTGTTCCCAATCGGCCTTATTCAGTTTCCACCGCTGAGGTCGTCCCAATGAAGGGAGATTGTTAGTAATGATTATTGGGAAGTGATCACTTCCCCGTAGATCATTGCTAACTGACCATTTAAAATCGTCCAGAAGTCCGGGGACGCATACGGTGAGGTCAATGCATGTGAATGATCCAGTTCCTGGGTGCAAGTAGGTCTGTGATGCATCATTAAGTATGCATAAATCATGTTGGAGGAAGATATCCTCCAGCATACGACCTCTTGTGTCGGTATTGTTGGATCCCCACATGGTGTTATGGGCATTGAAATCCCCAAGGATTAAATAAGGCCGGGGGAGTTGTTTCAATAGGTCCTCCATGTCTGTTCGGTTTAATGGAGCGCCTGGTGGTAGATACAGGCTGCAGCAAGTGATAACCTTGTGAAGGGTTATCCTAGCTGCTACGGCCTGTAGTGTGGTCTGTAGTTCTACCCTCTCATGGGGGATGCTATCCTTCACAAGGATACAGACTCCACCTGATGCTCTCTCTGCATCCTCAACATTCTTGGTGTAAGCACGGTAGCTTCGGAAGCTGATGCAATCTTTTAGAAATGTTTCCTGTAAGCAGACAGCTACAGGAGTCTCAGAGTCCATCAGTAGCTGCATTTCCTCGTAATTGGCCTTGAGGCCTCTACAATTCCACTGTACAATTCTGGAATCCATGGCTTATTCTAGATGACCTACTTGGAGCTATTTGGCCTTGGGAGGCCCCCGGAGGGGTTTCCCTTTATTCCAGTGACCTTGGTATTTTTATTCTTGGGTTTGGATGGAGAGGAGGACAACCCCCTTTTGGGGGAAGTCTTTCTCTCTGGAGAGGGGAGATCCCTCTGGTTAGAGCGGAGGTTATTTCCTCCTCTCTCACCTCGGGCATCCTCTCCGCTTTGATTTCTCCCCTTAGGGAGTTGGTCAACCTCTAACTCGGTAGAGGTTGGGGTGTCTGGCTGGGTTCTCTGAGGAGAACCTGTGTCAGACATGATGTCTCCGGGTTCTCCCGGAGTATTGGTTTTGACATGCTGCTCAGTCTCCATGCTCTCATCAGCGAGCACAGAGAACCTGTTCTTTAGCATGACAACAGGGCTTTCTTGTTTCTTCAGAGGTGTGTTCTTTGGCGGTGTTTTCTTCTGAGTTGGGGGAGGAGGAGGGGGTGGTGGGGTCAATGTGTCCGTCTGTGTGGCTATGGATCTTCCTTTCTTAGCAACAGCCTGGGCGTAGGTCTTTGTCAAGCCGAATTGGCCCTTGGGTAGGGCCAGTACAGCCGATTTCGCCTGGCTAAAGGTACATCCGTTTCTTGCCTTGTACTCCTGCACGGCAACCTCCTGTTTCCACACAGGGCAGTCCTTGGAGTAGGCTGAGTGGCCAGCTTGACAGTTTGGGCATTTGAACTGGGCTGTGCAGCCCTTGTCCTCATGACCCTCTCCAGCACATCTGGCACACACAGTGTTCCTCTTGCAGACTGCCGCGCCGTGTCCATAACCCTGGCACTTGAAGCACCTCATGGGGTTAGGTATGTAGGGCCTCACTGGAACTCGTAGGTATCCTGCCTTCACATACTCTGGCGGTGTCCTAGTTCCGAATGTGAGGATAATAGTGGCGGTTTTGACCTCCTCACCCTCCCTGCGCCTGGTAATGCGCCGGGCATGGGTGACTCCTTCAATGCCCTCCACTATTTCCTTCTCGGAACATTCCAGTAGGTCCCTAGAGCTGATTACACCTCTGCTGGTGTTCAGACTCTTGTGTGGCATGACTTCCACTTGGAGATCACAGAGTCTTCTGCATCTTAAAAGCCCATCAGAGTGTGTCTTGCTGTCTACTTCTACAAGGAGTTCCATTGTTTTGTGTAGCTTAGACACACTCTTGGGCTCTCCCACTACTGACTTGAGTCCCTTATAGATAATAAAAGGGCTCAACTTTGTCAGGCTTTTTCCCTCCTCTGTGCATCTTACCACCAGAAATGATGGCCAGGTGGCACAGCTTTTTGGGACCTCCTCTTTTTTATCGTCAATTCGTCGTTTCTTGCCCAGACATAGGTCTGGGGCAAGTAGTTTTGTGTGTGTTTTTTTGTCCATATATATTTTGGTTAATTCGGCACCTGTGCTCCCCACCCGCCATCGAGTCCAACAAGGGGACGGGCCATTCGGATGTCCAGAATGAGCCCGCCAGGGCTACACAGGTGCTATACTCAGTCAGCTGCTACATCGGACATGTGTCCGATACAGCAGCTCCCTGATTGACCCTCCAGCCACCGCCCTCCAGCATAGGTCGACGACCTATGCTGGTAGCTCGGCATGACCAGCCGGTTGACCCAGAGCGGGCCATATGGGTCTCAGGTCTAGGGGAACTTGGAGCCAAAGTATTGTGTTGTTGTGGTTTATCCTCAGATAGCCACCACTCAAACACCAGGATCTCTTTATCCCCCCTTACCCGTCGCAGTCCACGGCAAACGGACTGGTCTAGGACGTAGTGAGAATTTAAAGTTAAGGAGACAGTGTGATGATCAATGAAGGCAGACTTAGGAAAAGAGGAGGCAGACACAATGATAGAAAAGAAGTAGGGCACTTTTGAGCTCCAAAAGTGCTAAGGAAAGAGGAGCGCAGTTTAACGTCATGTCTCGGGACGACTAGAAAGTGTTATTTAAAGGCTTCACTAGAAAGTGTTATTTGTAAGGCTTCTCTAGAAAATTTTCACATGGTGAAGGGAATCTACAAAAAAAAAAAAGGATTGAAAGTAAAAGCCCATGACATGTAAAGAAATGACAAGATAAAGTTTATGTCAACAAGTTATGATGGATTTTGTTGATAGACCCGATGTGACGAAAAATCTGCCATTCTAGAGATTAGACATTGTTGATTTTATAGAGCAGACTTATCTGTTGATTTCTAGTTCCAATAGGGTCTGGGATCGTACAAGAGTATAATTTTGAATAACTACAGATATTACATCTATCTATCTCTCTATCTATCAATCTATCTATCTATTAATCTATCTATCTATCTATCTATCTATCTATCTATCTATCTATCTATCTGTCTGTCTGTCTATCTATTTATCTATCTCTCTATCTATCTATCTATCTTTCTATCTATCTATCTATCTATCTATCTATCTATCTATCTATCTATCTATCTATCTATCGGTCTGTTTGTCTGTTTGTCTATCTATCTGTCTGTCTTTCTATCTAGCTATCTAGCTAACTGTCTATCTGTCTAAGCTTATACAAATTGTATCCAATGGCTATGACTATTGGTTTGCTTCCAATTGATAATACTATGGGGCATGACAGGCCAAGAATCCTTGCTCCGAACAATAAGAGCAATCAATGGCAAACGTTTTCCAGCCATGAGTGTCGAGTCCACATTCATTGAAGGAGCTCTCCAAGCTATTGTCTTGTCCTCACTCAGACAGCTGTCTAATGTACATAAGAAAATATGAAATGATAGTAACAGTATTATCAAATCTTTAACCCTAATTTCATAGTTGCAAAATGTGTACTAAATCATTTCTAAGTGCATTTTCTTTTTTTTTCAACAAAAATACATGAAAACGGTTCTTTAGCTGTTGGCGTGGTTCCCAGGCTGCTATGTAGGACATGCTTTTATTGTTTTCTTACCTGGGAACTCCTCTTCACGCTTCAGTGATTTCTGAACCACGGCCATTGTAATGTTGAACAACGGAAAACACAACTTTCAAAGAGGGCTAGCTGTGAAGATAAGTAGTCAACTCCCGCATTAATGACAGTGGTTGAAACTGTCTTGCGATAGTCTAGTACAAGTCTGTCTCTTTTTTATTGCTTTTTTTTTTTCCAAAAACAAAATTGAAAAGAAATCGAAAATATAAAAAACACACCTACATATGATGTAATTTTGAGGCCACATGTCTAATAAAACCAAATTCTGACAGCTAATCACGTTCAATCTACTTCTTTATTCTTGGCTAATTTTCAAATAAATTTTACATTTAAACGCAAATTCTAATAACGAAGATGACTGTAAAGTCCAATCCTCGCTTTAAAAAGCCGGCAGCAAACATGTCATGGGTAGTTTTGGTCAGTTACAGATAGGTCTGCTTCTTCTCTCAGCTGTTTGTTCTGAGGTTAGTGACTAACTAATTGATGGTTTTGTAAAAGGCCTATCTCTCATTCAAGGCCTCAAGGAAGAAACGTTTCCCTTTGATTAAATGCTTATGCATGAAATACTTCATTATATTCCACCTATAGAATATGTTTTCACTTATACTCAACTTATATACATACTAAATGCGTTAAAAAAGTAATTAACTTATTTAAAAAATAATAAGCTTGTATAACAGAAAACACAACATTCAGTAAATCTAAATATGTATTTAAATCATGGATCACTTGAAAGAAATAATATGACAGTCATGACATTAGCTATGGTCGAAACAATGTCGCCCTTAAAGCTGTTTACCCCATCCTCCAAATATCTAGTTATAAGTTTTCCAAACTCCAAAAGAACGGCAGGAGCCGATACAGTTTGGGATCAGCATCGTGTAGCACTTTATGTTGTAAGCTGCCTAAAAGTCACAGGCTTCTCATGTTTCCAATGCATTTCTCATGTTTCCAATGCATTTCTCATGTTTCCAATGCATTTCTCATGTTTCCAATGCATTTCTCATGTTTCCAATGCATTTCTCATGTTTCCAATGCATTTCTCATGTTTCCAATGCATTTCTCATGTTTCCAATGCATTTCTCATGTTTCGGTATAGGCTTTGACTTTTAAATAACAGATGGATTATTGAGAACCTATTTAGTGCTTAGAGAAAACAAGCCATTAAAAATAAATCCTTTAAAAAAAAAACTAAGCTTATTTCAAGGGGAAGAGCTCCATCCTTAAAACTATATCAACCAATAATGTACAAGTTATTTCCTTTATTCGATATAAAAAAATTAATTAACAATAAATAGGTGACTAAGTTAGTATTTGTGTTTATTGATTTTACGTTTTGTTAGGTATATTAAATAATTGTTTAACGTTTCAACGTGATCGGAGAATGTGTGAGGGAGAAATAGCATTACCACTTATTTAAGGGGACTAAACCCAACAAATTTAGCCACAACTGTGAATACTGAAGTATTCCTTTCCCTTGTTGCTATTACACAAAATGATTAATTACCAGAAATTAATTGTGCAATTCGTTACTCTTCTATTCATGTCTTGTTTATGTTAATGAATAACTGTGGGGTGTTTCAACTTGATCCGAGAATGGGTGTGGGGGAAATATCATGTTCACACGTTTTACCAGACAGACAGACAGAGTGAGTTGATACGTTGTTGTTGTTGGCCCCCTTCAGTCGTAGAACGACTATGATTCATCTCGAGCTAAGTGAGATGAAAGCCTGGGAGTTGTTTATGGTCGTAACGATGTCGACCACACAGCAGTTCTCCCCTATCTACGCAGGAACGAAATATCCAATACAGTTTGGGATCAGAAGCGCCGCAGCCAATAATCAATGACGTCATTTAAAATATCTTTATTGTTAACTTAATAGTAAAAAATACTTTACGCTACAATAAAAAGAGGTAAAACATATTAGTATGAGCTTTAAAGGCACAAAAACATTATATTGTTTATTAAAATACTTATTAATACTAGGCTAATACTAGCGTATTCTGTACAACGGATACAGTCAATAGAGCGACTATTGTTCATCTCGAACACTTTTTCATGTGACTGTGGAGGCTCTGTTATCTACATTATTGGTAGACCCAGTCGTGGGGAGAAACGAGAAGGGGGATTTAGGGAGGATCGCGAGATTACTACATTCTAGAGCGTGTTTATTGGACACGGTATTTGCGTGCGTGTTTGCGAAGCGAGGAAAATGATTAGAACATTTTATTAAACAAACAAAGTCAACGACCCAAAAAAAAATCTACTAAGGAGCATTGTATACATGGAGGAAGGCCAATCTAAACACTGGAAGCTTGTTTGGTCTATCTGGGCTAGTAGAATACCAAAGTGTTGCTAAGAGAACAAGAGTAGCCTAGAATACAGTGCGTTACCTCGTTCACTTGTAGCACTAAGAAATGTAGTTATTTGGCAGCAGAGATCTTGACTGTGGCGTCCTTGACATTGATCATTTTAATTCTTTCAAAATCTCTCCCGATCTTTTTTCTTTTTAACCTCTATTACATCACCACCACATTTCTCCGCATCTGTTTTTTTTAAATTATTTTGCTGCTTCGAAATCGCTCAGGGAAATAAAAAAAAGTCCTAACAGGAAGAGCTTTATTTATTTGTCTGCAGTGCTAAATAGATGTGCCTATGTTATGATTGGACATCTTGACAACGTATCAACACACTTGCCTCTGTACACCGGAGACATCTTGACAACGTATCAACACACTTGCCTCTGGGCACCGGAGACATCTTGACAACGTATCAACACACTTGCCTCTATACACCGGAGACACCACAAAGATTACTATTGATAGTTGTTCGCCATGTCTACAAATGTCCAGTCCAGTCAGTTAATCCTCTTCTGTATTTCCATTTGTAAATGTTTTGTTTTTTTTTATTTCCGTTAGGCGCGAGCCAAAAAAAGGTGACCTAAATTTTGTAATTAAAATACATATCCACAATTCTTGATGTGCCGGAGTTGTCAGCCAACACAGTTACAAATAGATTGACAGGTTTGATTCCTATCCGTTTCAGAGACTACTACTTGGATGTTAAGCCGTTCTAAATTGCCTTGCTAGGAACATCCTGACACATTGAATGTCACTCTATTCATAGACCCATACCCTTCTGACACCCTTCTCAGAAAATTATAGAGTGCGGGACAGGTGAACAATGAAAGGACAGATAACTGTAGTCGTTCAATTTCTAAGGACGTTAACTGTACAATATTACCTTCTCAACGGATTATTTTATTTTTAGTATTTCACTTTATAATGGTGCATAAATTATATTTTTTATTCGATTTTTATATGGAACTATAATAATCTTAATCCTGTGTCGTAGTGAAAAAAAATATTTAAATAAAAATGATTAAAATTTAATTCCATTTCTTGTTACGTTACCGGTAAGTCATTAATTATTCACTTATTATATCACTATGTTATGGTCTCACAAGACATCTACAGATGCTAATTTATTTATTAATAATGTAATAATGTACACAGAGCAATTTAATATATACATACAGATCCACACCCACATTATACCGCATATAAAAAAAGTTAAGTTCCCCATGCGATGGATAGGGCAGAAGTGAGCACCGGTATCTGTTTCTTTGGCCAGCGATTAAGTTCCCCTTGCGATCTATAAGGCAGATGAAGTTAAGGTCAACTGTTTCTTTGGCCAACGATTTAGTTCCACTTGCGATCTATAGAGCAGATGAAGTTAAGATTTACTGTTTCTTTGCCAACGATTAACGCGCAGAGTGTCATCAACGATTTCATATTTCTTTATCGCAGTGTCTAATAATGAGTCATTAAATTCATATGGTACATAAATATATAAACTATTATACTTTAAAATACATTTAATAAATATTTCTATCGACTTATTCCGACATTTTTTTTTAAATAAGGCTTCTGTCCAAAGATTAAGGTTGGGTACACTATTCTAAATACGTTCGCAGTTTCAAATTTTTATTAACTTAAACGCAATTCGAAATGTTCTCTGCCGGTGGTCTATTCAAGTTTATTTTTTATCTCTAAACTTAGATCAACTCACTTAGTCTGTCGGATAAAAAGTTTGTAAACGTTATTTCTCTGACACCCAATATTGGATCAAGTTGAGACTATACCTATACCTCACTACCTCAACTTATCTCACTAGCAGAGTGGTTAGTATGTCGGCTTGAGGAGGCTTGAGCCAGGAGTTTGAATCCTGGTCGCTTTCCCCTCCCCTTTTAAAAAATGCTTTAAAAAAAGAAGATCCACACTTAGTCCAACAACAGGCAACAGTCCCGCTAACTAAAGTGAGTGGTCGTGTCGCATGCGCTCTGGACTTTTGTATCGATGGTCATGAGTTCTTACCATGCCAAAATCATCCCACGTCTATATTTGAATAAAGATTTAATAATATTCAATTCTGAAAGAACAACTGGAAATAATGCAATATTTAGAAAAAAATAACTTCGACTAATGTTAAGAATTAACACAAATCTTTACAATGGCGAGGCCATAAAACAATAGACTTCCTCGAAGACCTTGATTACTTTAACATTTTTATAACATTGAAAAAAGTCAAATAAAACATGTACTATTTGTTTGTTAAAAATCACTTCCTCATTGGTATAGATGACGTCATCGTGTCTTTAAGAAACACATTGTGTCTAGAGAAACACATAGTGTCTAGAGACACATCGTGTCTAGAGAAAAAAAATTGGGGCGATGGACCTGAATTTCGAAAACCGCTATAACGATTTCCTTATAAAGTAAACAGTTTATGTATATCATAGAGTAAAACGATAGGACAGGATCATTGCATTGGTCCAAACCAAGTGGAAATTGAGTTTGACTACAGTAGTTCATCTCAACATTACTACTATAACAGTAACAATATAGATGTAACAAGAATAACATTCAGTCACACTCACTGGCTAATTGACCACATACTGAACATTCTCGTTTGGCCTTATAAGTTCTCATAATACAATTATCTTCAAATGAAATCTTGGTCTAAATTCCCGATGAATGTCTTCAGCAACGAGTTCAATGAAATAACTAGACGTTCAGAGGCATTTGGAGGCGCGTAGGCTGAGTGGTAAGGCCTTGCCTTCCGAACTGGCGTCCCGGGTTCAAATCTTGGTGAAGACTACTATTTTTAATTTCGGGATCTTTGGGCGACTCTGAGCCTACCCAGCTTTAATGGGTACCTGACATTAGTTGGGAAAAGTAAGGGGGGTTGGTCGTTTTGCTGGCCACATAACACTCACGTTAACCTTAGTAGGCCACAGCAACAGATGCACTGCCCTATAGACCACGAGGTCTGAAAGGGAAACTTTACTTTTTACAAGAACGTTATGTAGCACTGGTCTTTAGCTGGACAGCTAGAATTGTGTCAATCTACATAGGTAAATAATACAAAATACGTTTATACAAAGTATACAATCTATCAATACTATATCTCTAACTAAATTCATCATTACTATATCTATAACTAGATCCAGTGTACTAGTATAGACTACTGTATTTTAATATTTCCAAGTCCTAATCTATATCACCAAACTAAAATCTTCCGTACTCTGAATATATTTATACACTGGATTTTTTTTCCTAATTAATTCTACATTGGTTTTTGAGAGCAAACTATCGCTCTCGGAGTACCCTCTTAGCTTTGTAAGGGAGGAATTATTTTCATTTTAACTTTATTATATTACTTATTTTTATGAACACTCCTCATGTTTTCAGCCAGCTAAAGGAACTCTTCAGCCTAGCCCTATCGATATAAAAAAAAGCACAATATTTATGATAGTGGCGTCGAGGGTACTTGTAGGCTCGTGTTAAAGAGTATGATGAGTGTTGCCCTCCCCTAAAATGGTGCATGACTAAAAGTTGTGTTCTATAGTAAATAATGAGACATACATTTGTATATCAATAATATACCCGTGTGGTTATTATTTTTGAAAAACAACAATGTTTCTAGTATTGCAGTTATACTCTTATTTTAGTTACAGTTCTTATGTAGTTTTTAGGTAGTTATACAAGTTCTTAACAAATAAATATCAGATATATATACTGAGAAACAAATATATTATATACATATTTTTTATATCTAGAAATGTGCATTTCAAAAACGGTTTTCTTGTGGTTTATCAACAATTTTTAGTGATTGGCCATTAATGTTTACTTGAGGTGCAGTATTTGTTTTCTGAACTAGTATCTTAGTCTTGCTTTAATAATATTAAGCCGAACTTCTGACAAGCAGCAGTTAATTTGTCAACCCGAGATTGAAGCTGAGTGTCAGAATAAGCCTGTCGTCATCGAGAAGTGCATAGGAGTCTAATTCATAAAGCCATGATAAAGCGCTAGTCTAATGAGTTCCAATTCCTTTTTGTTATGTGCATTGCCTCCCTTTTAAGGTAGGTAATAGAGGTAAAACTATTCTGCATTATATCAAACACATATGGTTAGGTTTTACAATGCTTATATGAAGTCACTCTGTCTGTCTGTCTGTCTGGTACAATTTATTTCTCCCACTTCTCTTTCTGGGATCAAGTTGAAACTTTGAGCAGTTATTTGTTGTCCCTAACAAAATAGGAATCGATTACAAAATTAATAAGTGATATACTTTTTAAATTTAATTTGAAATCGATTAAGGAAAATGAATCATATGGTACCGAGTTATAGGTCTTTATATATACAGTTCTTCCCTTATATAAGTATTAAAAGTATGTTGTTACCAAGTTTACACCAGCTTACATCAGCTTACATCAATTTATCAGCTTACATCAGCTTAATCTTTCTGTCTGCCTGTCTGTCGATTAAAAGTTTTGTACACGATATTTCTACCACACCCATTCTCGGATCAAGTTGAAATTATGTACAATTATTCATTGACATAGACAAAACATGAATCAATAAAAAAAATAACAAATTAGTCAATTAATTACTGGTAATTAATTATTTTGTTTGATGCTAACAAGGGAAAATTATTCTTCAGCATACACAGATATTGCTAAATATGTAGGGTTTTGTCCCCTTTAATTATTGCAGACATTAATTCTTCCACACCAATTTCCGGATCAAACTAAAACTTTAAACAATTATTTATTTTACTTAACGAAACATGAATCAATCACAATTAACCAATTTGTCTATTAAATATCGGTAATTTATTGTTTTTATTTTTGATATCGAATAAGGGAAATAAATTCTACATTCTTGGTAAATATAGTAGTAAATGCGGAGTTTTTCACCTTAGATAAGTCTAGTTTAAAAAAAAAGGATTTTTCACGTGTTGATTGTTTTTTCCTTATGTCGACCCGTTAGAGAATAGAGCTCCTTTACGTTGGTAGAGTCAGTGATTGGAACCTTGATGAATGCTTGACACTAAAAGCATAGTGAACCGTTGGTGTGTGTCGTTGTGAGTTCAAGATCGACAGAAATAAGAAGAAATGGGGAAAAATACGAAACTAAAAATGTTAGGAATAAAAGGCGAAAGTTGTTTTTTTTTTCCAAGACCCTTTGGGACATAAGTTTTAAATTCCCCTTTATGTATGTATTTAAGACTTCCAACTTCAAAATCAAGGGACGCAACTAGCACAGGCTGTTTACTTTTGGATTATAAATAAACGACCTGTCAAGCTGTGTTGAAAATTGAACTAGACTAGAACACATACTCTGTTTTTTGCTTAAATTTCTATTTAATAGGTTTTACAGTCCACAGACCTATATATAGTATATCAATACTGGACATGGAGATCTTTTAACACTACTAAAAATGTCGTGAAACTTTTTAAAAAAGGTTGCAACAAGGCGTTGTTTTGTCAAGTAGTCATAAGAGTAACGTATTGTTGTCCAACCCTAACCTATGTAACATATAGGTCTAGATCTAGTAATTGAACATCGAAAAAAAAGAGCACTCTCGTCTCCTAATTATTATTTTGCAATTTTTAGATACTTATTCTAAAAAGATCTAAGAAATAAATCAATTTAAATTTACATAACATGACTAAAATCAATAAACGTGATCTATGATATTTGTATGGTCATCTTAATGGAAACTAGCAGGAAATGGCTTTATTTCAAGAATTTGCGTGAATATATAGTTTTGAGATTAATACATAACAATCTCTATATATAGGTCTTTGAAAATAATTTGTTTCCGCTTTCCAGTCTAGATATTATATATATATAGGTCTGTGACAGGGACATTTATTGTAATTTTTTTGAATGATTTTGTATAAAGGATAAAAAAATACATAGTCTGACCCTGAACAGTACATAAATAGAAAAAAGTGTATAACACCGTGATACTCCTTTAAGGTTAGGCTATCTTTACCATCTGCAGACATCGCCGCCTGCACTGGCTTGGTCAAGTCCGCCAGATGGAGGATGAACGTATCGGGAAATGTAACCTTTATAGACAACTCCCGTTGTTAAAACAAAACAACTAGTCCTCTTTACCTTTGATATATGGATGTCTCAAAGCAGTAGATATCAACGTTGACTGCTGGAATGTCCTAGACCTCACTTATGTGGAGAGAGATGGGGACAAAGAAAGCAATCTACTGTGAAGAGGCAGTAACTTCAGCTCTGGAAGAAAAGCGAGACAAAAGAAACGATAGCTTGTTCCTATTCTACCAAAGCAAATGTCACCTTTCACTGCGTTTTATATGGAGGGCTATGTCTCTCCAGAATCCGACTTTACATCCTCATGAAACGGAACGTGGCCAACAAAATCAAGTTTAAGTATTTTGATTATTTGGTAGTCTTATTCCATTCCTAGAATGTTGACAAAGTTTAACTGATAACTGACACATGTATTTGTAGGTTCTGTAAGACGTTGAAGAATGGCAACTAGACTAGTGTTAACACTAGGACTTCTGGCGTTCTTAGTGACCTCACAATTAGGTATGTATATATGTATTACGTTATCGAAGACACTATTATTCTGAGCAAACACATGTCTTTGTAATATCCAAGCAGATGTAAATTATTACATCCCTATTACTCATGGCTCGTTACCCAAGACGTTCGGATTAGAAGAGAGGCCAAAGCCCGAGCACCCCGGGGAAACATTCACATGTTCTTTTTCTGTACCACATCAGCCAAGCAGGTGACCATCATGAAAAAACGGCCCATGATGATCGATTTGCTATGAAAAACATTTTTGCATAAATGTAACGCAGATAATACCGAGGTCTGCTGTGATGTCTTTTCTAGAAATCAGATGCAGCCTTTTTATTTTAAAATGATGCTCACTACATTAGGCTTAAATCTGATCTGTCTTTAAAGCAATCCTCGGGAGTATATTTTCCTTGGTGTTAACCATAATATATGTTTTTAAAGTCATACTTGTATAATAATGCTATCGAATAGACGCAACGAAACATTTAGAAATGTTTACCTAGCACGTATAAACAAGGTTATAATGTATCACTTCAGTTATTTGCAAGTCAATAATAACACAGGACTTCAATTGATCTCTTTCAGTTACCACTGATTCAACGATAGAGTTATCTCTGGCCATGAGTACCATCAGTGCCACTCCTATATCAAATAGATCAACAGAGGGGAACAGCCTAGACCTAACAGACATGGTGTCTACAGTCACCTCTACAACAACATTTAAGGAATGGTCTGTTACAAAGACGTTAGAAAACGTATCCTTAGAGGAACATAACAGTGCCATTACAAATAATTCTGCAGTGGAAACTATACATACTACTAGCCTAAATGTATCAGTAACTGCAACAATTGGTCTGAACAGTGACACCATTAATGAATCATCTTCTCTACTTAACTTACAAGCAAGTCAATCAATGTTAGAGTTTTTCACTTTAAGCACCTTTGATAGCTTATTAGTTGGAAGTGAAATACAATCAACTGGCATGATGTTAAAACAGTCAACTGAAACAGCCACGAAAGATACCACAGTTATTATTTCAACAGAAACTATCAATAGCAGGCCCAGTTCACTGTTTAATGCTATAAGCACATTACCTGCACATGAGACAGTGACGAATGGATACACAGCTAAGGAAACGGCCATACCACCAAGTAGTACTTTTGTCATTGAAACGTCGACATTTAAGACATTCCAAAATAAAACAGAATTAGGAAGTGATGTGACACTGGTGCCAACAGTTAATAAAACAGAGTTAGGAAGTGATGTGACACTGGTGCCAACAGTTAATAAAACAGAGTTAGGAAGTGATGTGACACTGGTGCCAACAGTTAATAAAACAGAGTTAGGAAGTGATGTGACACTGGTGCCAACAGTTAATAAAACAGAGTTAGGAAGTGATGTGACACTGGTGCCAACAGTTACGTTGTATGCATCCATACAGGATACTATAACAATTAGCACGGAAGAATTAATATTAGAATCAATTATACAAACAGTAGGGAAACAGACAACAGCACTAAACAGTGAACTGAGCACTGAATCCCCCGTAGCATTCAACTATAGTACATCCTTTATTACCTTAGGGTCTAAATATGAACAATCGATATTGATACAAAGCACAAACATTCAATCAGTCAATCAAGATATAACATTGATTCCAAACCCATCAACACAACAACAACAGTTGATTCAATCGGTCAATCAATTGCTAACACAACCAACAAATGATCAACAATCGATTTTGTCTAATCAGGTAGTTGAACAACCAATTACAATTTCTGCAATGCAATCAACCGATGAACAAAATTCGTTTTCAATATATGACTCAATTAATCAACCGATAACATTGTCACCAACACAATCAACAGATAAACAACAAATGTTTTTGTCATATCATTCAGTAAGTTATCCAATAACAATAGGTCCAATTCAATCAACCTTTCAAAAACAAACATCATGGTTATTATCTGAGACAATGGATCAACAGATACACTCGACTCTCACTCAATCAAAAGAACCAAACCAAAAGTATACCGAGCTGCCAACTAAGTCTGTAGAAACTTTAATGACAAGTCTAAAATCGATGTTCTTGCAGGAATCATTAGATCATAACATATCAATTCTAAAATCTCAATCTATAGATCAACAAATAACAATTCTTCCATCTAACTCTTTAGATCAATCAATGACAACTCTACAACCATTTGACCAATACATTTCAGTTCTACCATCTCAGTCTTTAGATCAACAAGTAACAGTTCTACCATCTCAGTCTTTAGGTCAACAAATATCAGTTCTACCATCTCAGTCTTTAGATCAACAAATATCAGTTCTACCATCTCAGTCTTTAGATCAACAAATATCAGTTCTACCATCTCAGTCTTTAGATCAACAAGTGCCAGTTCTACCATCTCAGTCTTTAAGTCAACAAATATCAGTTCTACCATCTCAGTCTTTAAATCAACAAATATCAGTTCTACTATCTCAGTCTTTAGGTCAACAAATATCAGTTCTACCATCTATGTCTTTAGATCAACAATTAACAGCTCTACTATCTCAGTCTTTAGGTCAACAAATATCAGTTCTACCATCTCAGTCTTTAGGTCCAGAAACAACAGTTCTATCATCTCAGTCTTTAGATCAACAAATAACAATGTTACCATCCCAGTCTTTAGATCAACAAATATCAGTTCTACCATCTCAGTCTTTAGATCAATTAATATCAGTTCTACCATCTCAGTCATTAGATCAACAAATATCAGATCTACCATCTCAGTCTTTAGATCAACAAAAATCAGTTTTACCATCTCAGTCTTTAGATCAACAAATATCAGTTCTACCATCTCAGTCTTTAGATCAACTAATATCAGTTTTACCATCTCAGTCTTTAGATCAACTAATAACAGTTCTACCATCTCAGTCTTTAGATCAACTAATATCAGTTCTACCATCTCAGTCTTTAGATCAACTAATATCAGTTCTACCATCTCAGTCTTTAGATCAACTAATATCAGTTCTAACATCTCAGTCTTTAGATCAACTAATATCAGTTCTACCATCTCAGTCATTAGATCAACTAATGACAGTTCTACCATCTCAGTCTTTAGATCAACTAATAACAGTTCTACCATCTCAGTCTTTAGGTCAACAGATATCAGTTCTACCATCTCAGTCTTTAGGTCCAGAAACAACAGCTCTACCAACTCAGTCTTTAGATCAACTTATATCAGTTTTACCATCTCAATCTTTAGATCAACAATTAACAATCCTACCATCTCAGTCTTTACATCTACAAGTATCTGTTTTATCATCTCACTCTTTAGATCAACAAGTGTCAGTTCTACCATCTCAGTCTTTAGGTCAACAAATATCAGTTCTACCATCTCAGTATTTAGGTCAACAAATATCAGTTCTACCATCTCAGTCTTTAGATCAACAAATATCAGTTCTACCATCTCAGTCTTTAGGTCAACAAATATCAGTTCTACCATCTCAGTCTTTAGATCAACAAATATCAGTTCTACCGTCACAGTCTTTAGATCAACTAATAACAGTTCTACCATCTCAGTCTTTAGGTCAACAGATATCAGTTCAACTATCTCATTCCTTAGGTCAACTAATATCAGTTCTACCATCTCAGTCTTTAGATCAACAAGTTTCAGTTTTACCATCTCAGTCTTTAGATCAACAAATATCAGTTCTACCATCTCAGTCTTTAGATCAACTAGTAACAGCTCTACCATCTCAGTCTTTAGGTCAACAAATATCAGTTCTATCATCTCAGTCTTTAGGTCAACAAATATCAGTTCTACCATCTCAGTCTTTAGATCAACTAATAACAGTTCTACCATCTCAGTCTTTAAGTCAACAAATATCAGTTCTACCATCTCAGTCTTTAGATCAACAAATATCAGTTCTACTATCTCAGTCTTTAGGTCAACAAATATCAGTTCTATCATCTCAGTCTTTAGGTCAACAAATATCAGTTCTACCATCTCAGTCTTTAGATCAACTAATAACAGTTCTACCATCTCAGTCTTTAGGTCAACAGATATCAGTTCAACTATCTCATTCCTTAGGTCAACAAATATCAGTTCTACCATCTCAGTCTTTAGGTCAACAAATATCAGTTCTACCATCTCAGTCTTTAGGTCCAGAAACAACAGCTCTACCAACTCAGTCTTTAGATCAACTTATATCAGTTTTACCATCTCAATCTTTAGATCAACTTATATCAGTTTTACCATTTCAATCTTTAGATCAACAATTAACAATCCTACCATCTCAATCTTTACATCTACAAGTATCTGTTCTACCATCTCAGTCTTTAGATAAACAAATAACAGTTCTACCATCTCAGTCTTTACATCTACAAGTATCTGTTCTACCATCTCAGTCTTTAGATCAACAAATAACAGTTCTACCATCTCAGTCTTTAGGTCAACAAATATCAGTTCTACCATCTCAGTCTTTAGATCAACAAGTAACAATTCTGCCATCTCAGTCTTTAGATCAACAATTTACAATCCTACCATCTCAGTCTTTACATCTACAAGTATCTGTTCTACCATCTCAGTCTTTAGATCAACAAATAACAGTTCTATCATCTCAGTCTTTACATCTACAAGTATCTGTTCTACCATCTCAGTCTTTAGATCAACAAGTAACAGTTCTACCATCTCAGTCTTTACATCTACAAGTATCTGTTCTACCATCTCAGTCTTTAGATCAACAATTTACAATCCTACCATCTCAGTCTTTACATCTACAAGTATCTGTTCTACCATCTCAGTCTTTAGATCAACAAATAACAGTTCTACCATCTCAGTCTTTACATCTACAAGTATCTGTTCTACCATCCCAGTCTTTAGATCAACTAATATCAGTTCTACCGTCTCAGTCTTTAGATCAACTAATATCAGTTCTACCATCTCAGTCTTTAGATCAACTAATATCAGTTCTACCATCTCAGTCTTTAGATGAACTAATATCAGTTCTACCATCTCATTCTTTAGATCAACTAATAACAGTTTTACCATCTCAGTCTTTAGATCAACTAATATCAGTTTTACCATCTCAGTCTTTAGATCAACTAATATCAGTTTTACCATCTCAGTCTTTAGGTCAACAGATATCAGTTCAACTATCTCATTCCTTAGGTCAACAAATATCAGTTCTACCATCTCAGTCTTTACATCTACAAGTATCTGTTCTACCATCTCAGTCTTTAGATCAACAAGTAACAGTTCTAACATCTCAGTCTTTAAGTCAACAAATATCAGTTCTACCATCTCAGTCTTTAGGTCAACACATATCAGTTCTACCATCTCAGTCTTTAGGTCCAGAAACAACAGTTCTATCATTTCAGTCTTTAGATAAACTAATATCAGTTCTACCATCTCAGTCTTTACATCTACAAGTGTCAGTTCAACCATCCCAGTCTTTAGATCAAGAAATATCAGTTCTACCATCTCAGTCTTTAGATCAACTAATAACAGTTCTACCATCTCAGTCTTTAAGTCAACAAATATCAGTTCTACCATCTCAGTCTTTAGATCAACAAATATCAGTTCTACTATCTCAGTCTTTAGGTCAACAAATATCAGTTCTACCATCTCAGTCTTTAGATCAACTAATAACAGTTCTACCATCTCAGTCTTTAGGTCAACAGATATCAGTTCAACTATCTCATTCCTTAGGTCAACAAATATCAGTTCTACCATCTCAGTCTTTAGGTCAACAAATATCAGTTCTACCATCTCAGTCTTTAGGTCCAGAAACAACAGCTCTACCAACTCAGTCTTTAGATCAACTTATATCAGTTTTACCATCTCAATCTTTAGATCAACTTATATCAGTTTTACCATCTCAATCTTTAGATCAACAATTAACAATCCTACCATCTCAATCTTTACATCTACAAGTATCTGTTCTACCATCTCAGTCTTTAGATAAACAAATAACAGTTCTACCATCTCAGTCTTTACATCTACAAGTATCTGTTCTACCATCTCAGTCTTTAGATCAACAAATAACAGTTCTACCATCTCAGTCTTTAGGTCAACAAATATCAGTTCTACCATCTCAGTCTTTAGATCAACAAGTAACAATTCTGCCATCTCAGTCTTTAGATCAACAATTTACAATCCTACCATCTCAGTCTTTACATCTACAAGTATCTGTTCTACCATCTCAGTCTTTAGATCAACAAATAACAGTTCTATCATCTCAGTCTTTACATCTACAAGTATCTGTTCTACCATCTCAGTCTTTAGATCAACAAGTAACAGTTCTACCATCTCAGTCTTTACATCTACAAGTATCTGTTCTACCATCTCAGTCTTTAGATCAACAATTTACAATCCTACCATCTCAGTCTTTACATCTACAAGTATCTGTTCTACCATCTCAGTCTTTAGATCAACAAATAACAGTTCTACCATCTCAGTCTTTACATCTACAAGTATCTGTTCTACCATCTCAGTCTTTAGATCAACAAGTAACAGTTCTAACATCTCAGTCTTTAAGTCAACAAATATCAGTTCTACCATCTCAGTCTTTAGGTCAACACATATCAGTTCTACCATCTCAGTCTTTAGGTCCAGAAACAACAGTTCTATCATTTCAGTCTTTAGATAAACTAATATCAGTTCTACCATCTCAGTCTTTACATCTACAAGTGTCAGTTCAACCATCCCAGTCATTAGATCAAGAAATATCAGTTCTACCATCTCAGTCTTTAGATCAACTAATATCAGTTCTACCGTCTCAGTCTTTAGATCAACTAATATCAGTTCTACCATCTCAGTCTTTAGATCAACTAATATCAGTTCTACCATCTCAGTCTTTAGATGAACTAATATCAGTTCTACCATCTCATTCTTTAGATCAACTAATAACAGTTTTACCATCTCAGTCTTTAGATCAACTAATATCAGTTTTACCATCTCAGTCTTTAGATCAACTAATATCAGTTTTACCATCTCAGTCTTTAGGTCAACAGATATCAGTTCAACTATCTCATTCCTTAGGTCAACAAATATCAGTTCTACCATCTCAGTCTTTAGGTCAACACATATCAGTTCTACCATCTCAGTCTTTAGGTCCAGAAACAACAGTTCTATCATCTCAGTCTTTAGATAAACTAATATCAGTTCTACCATCTCAGTCTTTACATCTACAAGTGTCAGTTCAACCATCCCAGTCTTTAGATCAAGAAATATCAGTTCTACCATCTCAGTCTTTAGATCAACTAATAACAGTTCTACCATCTCAGTCTTTAAGTCAACAAATATCAGTTCTACCATCTCAGTCTTTAGATCAACAAATATCAGTTCTACTATCTCAGTCTTTAGGTCAACAAATATCAGTTCTACCATCTCAGTCTTTAGATCAACTAATAACAGTTCTACCATCTCAGTCTTTAGGTCAACAGATATCAGTTCAACTATCTCATTCCTTAGGTCAACAAATATCAGTTCTACCATCTCAGTCTTTACATCTACAAGTATCTGTTTTATCATCTCAGTCTTTAGATCAACAAGTAACAGTTCTACCATCTCAGTCTTTGGGTCAAGAAACAATATTTCTATTATCACAGTCTTTAGATCAACAAATATCAGTTCTACCATCTCAGTCTTTAAGTCAACAAATATCAGTTCTACCATCTCAGTCTTTAGATCAACTAATATCAGTTCTACTATCTCAGTCTTTAGGTCAAGAAACAATATTTCTACCATCTCAGTCTTTAGATCAACTAATATCAGTTCTACCATCTCAGTCTTTGGGTCAAGAAACAATATTTCTATCATCTCAGTCTTTAGATCAACTAATATCAGTTCTGCCATCTCAGTCTTTAGATCTACAAATATCAGTTCTATCATCTCAGTCTTTAGATCAACTAATATCAGTTCTACCATCTCAGTCTTTAGATCAAGAAACAATATTTCTACCATCTCAGTCTTTAGATCAACTAATATCAGTTCTACCATCTCAGTCTTTGGGTCAAGAAACAATATTTCTATCATCTCAGTCTTTAGATCAACTAATATCAGTTCTGCCATCTCAGTCTTTAGATCTACAAATATCAGTTCTTTCACCTCAGTCTTTAGATCAACGAACAACACCTTTATCAATTGAATCACTGTTTTCTTCAGAATATTCTATAAGTACTTTAATAGATATGCAATCATCTTTGATACACCTTCAATCATTACAAGAAATTATATTTTTAATGAACTTTAAATCATCAGATGGAACGGAATCATTAGAAAACCTACGATCATTTTCAACAGATCTGCGATCAATACATTATTCGCCATCCTTAATAAGCCAGCAATTATCGCAAGCAATGACAACTTTGATAGAGGCGCAATCATTCCAATCAATAACATCATCATTACAAGCAATGTCATCTTTAGCAAGTCTAAAATCATCATACGCACTGACATCTACAGTCGGTATAAAATCTGTACATGTTGTATTATCTTCAATAGACTTGCAATCATTCCCAGCAATTATGTCGTCAGTTGGCACCAATTCATTACTGACTCTAGAGTCTTTAATAGAAATGCAAACATCACAAGCTATGACATCTAAAATCGATCTGAATTTATCACAAACAACAACTGATTTAATATACCTGACATCATTACAAACACAGACATCTTTAATAGACCTTCAATCATCACAAGAACTGAGTACTTTAAAAGAACAAGCAAAGACATCGTTTATTGACTATCAATCGTTACAAAGAATAACATCTTCATTACCATCGCACTCTTTACAACCAATGACATTTTTATCTGACCTGCAATCTTCACAAGCAATGACATCTTCTATTGACTATCAATCTTCACAAGCAACAACAACTTCAATAGAATCGATTTCTTTAAAACCAATAACATCTTTATCCTACCTGCAATCTTCACAAGCAATGACATCTTTTATTGACTATCAATCGCCACTAGCAATAACATCTTCAATAGAATTACACTCTTTACAACCAGTGGCATCAATATCTGACCTGCAGTTGTCTCAAGCAATGATATCTTCTATTGACTATCAATCGTCACAATCAATAACATCTTCAATAGTATTGCCCTCTTTACAACTAATGACATTTTTATCTGACCTGCAATCTTCACAAGCAATGACATCTTTTATTGACCATCAATCGTCACAAGCAATAACATCTTCAATAGCATTGCAATCTTTACAAGCAATAACATCTTTTTGTGACCTGCAATCTTCACAAGCATTGACATCTTCTATTGACTATCAATCGTCACAAGCAATAACATCTTCAATAGAATTGCAATCTTTACAACCAATGACATCTTTATCTGGACTCCAATCTTCAAAAGCAATGACATCTTTTATTGACCATCAATCGTCACAAGCAATAACATCTTTATGTGACCTGCAATCTTCACAAGCATTGACATCTTCTATTGACTATCAATCGTCACAAGAAATAACATCTTCAATAGAATTGCAATCTTTACAACCAATGACATTTTTATCTGGACTCCAATCTTCACAAGCAATGACATCTTTTATTGACCATCAATCTTCACAAGCAATAACATCTTCAATAGCATTGCAATCTTCACAAACAATAACATCTTTATGTGACCTGCAATCTTCACAAGCATTGACATCTTCTATTGACTATCAAACGTCACAGCTAATTACATCTTCAATAAATAATCAATTTACAAAATTAATTACATCTTTAATAGGTCTGCAATCCTCACAATCAATGACATCTGTAAATGACATGATGTCTTCACAAGTAATGACATCTATAACAGATATGCAATCATCACAAGAAATAGACTTGCAATCCTTACATGACATGACAACTTTAATATCCGTGCAAACTTTAGAAACAATACTATTTTCAAAAGAATTGCAATCTTTAGAGGCCATAACATCTTCAATAAATAAACAATCTTTAGAGGCAATAACATCTTCAATAAATAAACAATCTTTAGAGGCAATAACATCTTCAATAAATAAGCAATCTTCACAGGCAATGACATCTTTAACAGACCTGCAATCATCAATATTTATGGCATTTTTAACGAGTCTGGAATCTTCACAAGGAATGACATCTTTAAACGATCTGCAATCTTCACAAGCAATGACGTCTTTTATTGACCATCAATCTTCACTTGCAATGACATCTTTAATAGGTCTGCAATCTTCACAAGAAATATCATCTTTTATCGACGTGCAATCTTTACAACCAATGACATCATTAATAAATCAGCCATCTACACAACTAATGACATCTTTAATAAACGTACAATCGTCAAAACCAATGACATCTTTAATAGATCAACAATTTTCACAATCAGAAACATCTTCAATAAACACGAAATCATCAAAAGAGTTGACATCTTCAATAGATCTTCCATCCTTACAAGAAATAACATCTTTAATAGACGTACACTCGTCAAAAATAACAACATTTTCAAAAGAGTTTCAATCTTTACAGCCAATGATTTCTTCAATAAGTCAGCAATCTACGCAAGCAATAACATCTTTAATAGGTCTGCAATCATCACAAGCAATGACATTAGACTTGCAATCTTTAGAAGCAATGACATCATCAATAAACCTTCAATTGTCACAAACAATGATATCTTTAATAGACCTGCAATCTTCACAAGAAATATCATCATTTGTAAATCAACAATCAACACAAGCCTCATTTTTGCCGACTCCCTTGATTTCTTCAGATGTTCTGCTACCTTTACAGACTTCTTTAATGTTTGTCTCATCCCTAGATTCAACAAGTATATCTGTAGCATCATTAGGCCACTACACATCTTTAGCAGCAACGTCTTTAATAACGCAGTCAACAACTCAAGTTTCTACTTTGATATTTTTATCATCAACTGCAACAACCAACCATCTTACTACCGCATCAATCACTCAGCCCACTACTGCATCAACTTCAGATACAACCAGTGCACCAGCCACCCAACCAAATACCGCATCCACCACTCAGCCCACTACTTCACCAACTTCAGATACAACCAGTGCACCAACCACCCAACTAACTACCGCATTAACCACTCAGCCCACAACTGCATCAACTTTAAATACAACCAGTGCACCAACCACCCAACCAACTACCGCATCAACCACTCAGCCCACTAATGCATCAACTTCAGATACAACCAGTGCACCAACCACCCAACCAACTACCCCATCAACCACTCAGCCCACTACTGCATCAACTTCAGATACAACCAGTGCACCAACCACTCAATCAACTACCGCAACAACCACTCAGCCCACTACTGCATCAACCTCAGATACAACCAGTGCACCAACCACCCAACCAACATTTATTACGACAACTCAGTCAACAACACAAACTTCATCACAGCAAACAACATCCACTTCTGCTAAATTAACAACCCAGTCAGCAGCCACACTATCAACAACCCAGTTATCTACGACAATAATAACTTCGACCACTGAAGTCATTACCTCGGGTAAGTTAACAAATTTTGTTATTTGTATTTTGTTGAAGCCATATGTAAGTAGCTATTTACATTTGTAGAGAAGATCTTCTTTGGTCTTTTCATGTATCGCTCTCTCAAACTAAAGCCATTGACATAAACATTACTAAACCAGTGACAAGCAAAAACAAAACATAAGTATAAAACTTTGATTTTTTGTGTATTTTAGTGATGAAACTGCAGATATCTCAGGCACCTAGCAGGTGTCTTTGAGCGTTTGGTTTGGTGATTGCGATTGTATTCGACTTCATTGGTTTAGTTCCTGTGGTTCAGAGAGACGCACTGCATGTGTCTAATGTCATTGTACAGTCTAGACATGGACAAACTACTCGACCAAGGCTGCCACGTGATGGCTAGTATTCTTTTTCCGTAACTGTCCCTAGCGATAGCGTTGGTGCTAAATTTACCTCTTTGTGTCTTACACGAATCCATTTGAGCATTAAGTCTCAACATTGAGATCTTTGACTGTTCGGTGGTTCTTAGAAACCAGACAAACTGCACTTGTGTTGTAAATGCCTCCTCCTCTTGTGTTTCTGATTTGTCTTTTCATTGTTGTCAATTATTCAGTTTTTCTTGAACCAGTTTCCCTGATGGTGCAGTCTTTCTAAACTGAACATAGTGGCCGCTCAACAGCACATCAGCAGCCACAATTCCGGTAAGGGAGTATTGCAAGCTTGTGCATCACGACGAAAAGCAATTCATTAGTAAAGTTATTGACAGTTTCGGCAACCACAGTCAACGTTTGCAGTTTTTGTTTGATTGAAGCTAGGGAAGCACGAGCCTGACGGATAAAGTTAACAATTTGTACAGTAAATACTTTGTTCACGTGTTTAGTTACCAATTTTTTTCTTTCATGAAAAAGAAGTATTTACAGTGCACTTAATATCGATTAGGTATGAAGGCTCAAGTGGGTGGGGGGCGTTCTTTACTTTAAAATAAAACAAAAATGTTGAGTTTACGACTTATAAAAAAGCCAAAGGTGGCAGCTTGCACCCCCCCCCCTTGCAAAAAATCCTGAGGGCGCCCATGGTCTTTAGATAAAGTGTTAGAAAACGATGCGCAAAATGTTCCTGAATATAAATGTATTAAGGTCTGGTATATATAATGCCTATATGCGGAAATACACGAAGATGTTTAAAATCAATATTTTCTCGTTCTCTAGCCCAAGCTAATTTTTTTTGTCCTTTATACTTTCAAAAATTATAACGTTAAGGCTGGATAAATACCTCCCAGCTAGAAAACTAGTGGGTGGTTAGAAATGCAGAAGACGTATCCAGATGCAGTCTTTTATGCATCATGACACTAGACTATCTGATAAAGCTGGCCTCTCCACCAAACCGACAAAACATTCAACGTTTTCATACCCTTCCCCCTTTGTGTCGCCCAACGATCCCAGGCATACGCTTGAAACTAGTAGACCCTAACACCACAATGCTAACTTATTCATCTAACGACATTCAAATTCTAGCATTGGAGACCATTAATGCCTTCAAGCCCAGTGCTATTTTTGTATATACTGATGGGTCGGCATGGATAAATTCTGGAAGAGCAGGCTATGGAGCCTACATCGACTTTCTTAGCTCTTACTCAGTAAAAATCTTTTGACCATGTGGTAGTGTTTGCAGATTTGATGGAGCAGTCTGTGAAGCCTTAAATGTCATTGACTCTCAACTCGGCGAGGGACATTTGAGGGCAACACAGATTGTTGTGGTTACTGACTCAATATCTGTACTACAGGCTTTGCAAAGCCCTGGACCATGGCCTCCCAATAATGAAACTGTTATTATGGCTTCACACTACATAGAGCAGCGCTATGGCACCCCTGTAATAATGCAGTGGGTACCGAGTCACATATGTGTGACTGGCAACACTATTGCAGACTCCTTAGACCACCCGGGAGTGCAAATTCCACGCACTGAACAGACTGTAAATTTTTACCATGCTCTGGCTATAATTTAAAAAAAAACAGAAATGGAAAAGTGGTTTGAGAGCTGGGACAAGTTCCAAAAAGCCCGTGGAGTTTGGGAGCGCATGAGGCGCCCTGGCTGCACTTCCCCGTGGTGGAGGCTGTCCTGGCCTGAGCAAGCTATTATAGCACAGTGCAGGATATGACACTGTCCTGTTGGCTCATATTTCTCACCGCCCCCACTGCGGGGAAGAAGAGGAGACCGTGCCTCATATTCTGCTTAACTGCCCCAGATTAGTTGATCTCCGCCTCGACAGGTCTGAGAAACCAAAATTCTCGACCTGTATGTTGACGTGTATGCATAACACAAGACAGCAGGTTTTCTGTCCAGGGCTTTAGCAAGAGAGGAGTTAAGCCTCTCAAGCCCTCACTCTCCACCTCTCAAGCCCTCACTCTCCAGTGGAGTTGGATGATGCTGATGAACGTTAAGACTAGAGTTTCTCCAGTGTGGCCAATTCTTTTCTCAGCGATATTCATCAATTGTCATTTTTTTAGGATTCGTTACATCCCTTTTTGAGTCCAGGTTCTAACCAGGTTCCATGAAGTTATAAGTTGAACAGAGGTATTATAAAAATCCAATTTCTACTTTATGAATCTAAAAATGGTCTATGTCCATATGGCCATAGAGTTTTACTTTATGGTGTACTAACCCTGTCTCTAATCTCTTCGTTTGTGATGTGGTATTTAAATGTGATACCTAGGCTCTTTCTGTAGCATCTTAATCTCATTGCTAGGATTTTCCTCTCTAGCTCTGCAGTCAGCATCCAAGATTCACAAGCATATAAAAATATAGCCAGGACCAGAGAGCGTATTAGTCTGATTTTGGTGTCTTGGGCTATGCCTTTCTCTTTCTTTGAAGCTTACACTTGCATACATCTTTTTCTACTTCTATTTGTTTACTCAACTCCTAATCTAATTGAATACAAAGAAACATTTTAGTCGAGTGCGATATTCCATTCTAAAGGCGTATTCAGTTTCTTTGACATCTTTAAGAACAATTTTATTGATAAAAAAAGTGTAAGCCTAATTTAGTTTTAACAAATTCAGAAATTCAGATAAATTATAACAATTAAACCAGAGTTTTCACAACTTGGTAAATAAGCAATTTTTGTCCAAATATAAACATAGACTGTTTAATTTCTAGGAAAATCGTTTGAGCCGTTTTCGAGATTCCCGTCAAGTTTTTCTTTCTACTTATGATGAGATTTCAAGAAGAAGGAGGCATTGGCACAAAGTCACTGAACTCTTGGGGAAAATGTGCTCATTAAAAACAGCTATGTCGCTGACTTATCCTTAGCAGAAGATCAAAACTAACAAATATTATGTTAAGTTGAAGAACTTTTATCATTTATACTATTATACACGCATCATTCTTTGTTGCAGGATTCTTGGGCTAAACCATTCTATGATCGAGTACAATTCCATCAAAGAGTTTGATGTCCTTAAAACGGGCGTTTTCAAATTGAAATAATATATTCAAAATTATAATTCATACAATTAAATATCCATTTTTTTGGTCTCTTCAGAGCTTTATTCGTATGGTGACTCTGCATTGGATGACTTTTTGACTGCTGCTGGCTGGAACACGTACAGTAAGACCATATATTTCAGCACTGGAATTCCTTTTGGATCTAAATCTCATCAATATCTGCATGTAAATATCCATTTGTACTCTAAACCTTCCTTTTTTTTTTTGAGTTGATTTTGAATATTTCCCGATGAACTAAACAATGTCAATATTGTTTTCACAATAACTCAATGTTGATCTTCGCGTCCAATCTCTTTTATTACCACCAGGCTTTTGTTTATTTGCTTTCAGTCATACAAGTGTAATGCTTCCTCTATTGCAGATGCTCAGACCGGGCTGAAAAAACTAGAAATAGTTGTATCCTGTGTACAGAATAACGGAAGTGTTGATGAACTATCTTTTTCAAATTGTAAATAATACTATTTCTCTCCTTATCACTGCCGAATCAAATGTTTAATCTCTCCGTTTGTATCAACAAGTTATTTAAAAGATTATATGACTTCAACTGATCTAAAGCGAATGGGTTACTAGCTAGCTGTAACAAAAGAGATACTTAGATCAACCGACATGCACTGAGACATTGTTAAATTTACAGCTCAATTCTTTTTGACTTAGTTGGCAACTGTAAAGCGTCCTTGACCTTATTTAGTTCAGCGTGAAAATCTCTAATATTGGCATTTGAAAAAAGAAAAACAAAACGTTATTCTTTAGCGCTAAACATTGCGAAACGAAATATATACCTTTAAAAAAACAAAGCTTATCCTTTCTTTATTATTGTACACTAGCTAGTCACACACATGGCATGCATAAGTTGGGTCTATACTGCAGATAGGCTTGCTTCTTCTCTCAACTTTTTGTTGGCTCTGCGTTCTTTCATGCTGGTCACTCTCCTTGCCTTGTATCTTGAAACACCAGAAAGGTGTCAAAGTAAAGTTGTTGTTTTTTTGCCACATATGACAATCTCCGCATTGCTTTAAAACAGTTATATTCTTACTTTATAACTTATGCTATACTTTTAACGAAAGCCCTTTAAAAGATTTGTTCCTTTAATTTCAGATTATGTTCAATGGCGCCATCACTTTTGGTGAACCTCGAAACGCCTTTTACCCTGACCTGGCCTCGTCGTATTCCAGAGGTCAAAACATCTTCGCCCCGTTTTGGACATACATGGATCCGTTAGATGGCAGCCAGAAAGTGTTTTACCATCTGTATGAACGCACGAGAACTTCAGGAGCATCGTCAAGTGTAGAGAGCGTTCTGAATAGAGCAACTTTAGATGTATGTCATGATACATTATATCTAATCTATATGATTGAATGTAAGGCGTATGTGTGTATGTATGTATGTATGTATGTATGTATGTATGTTGTATGATGCTTGCACTCCATCATCTACATACAGTGGCAAGACCGAACAAACAGAGATGTCCTTGCGAACGCCGGTATGGACAGTACAGAGGGACTTTTATGGTCCGACAGTTAAGCTGGGCAAGGGCAAGGCACGTTTCCTGTATGGGGGAAGAACGTATGCCAAAGGCAGTTTTTTTTTTTTGTGAGCTAAAAGGCGGTCGACATAACAGCTTAACAGACATAACAGACCAGCTTAGGCGCCAATTTGCCTTGGCTGACAGAAGAGAGTATCTGGTTGCATGCGGCCTCAGAACGAGACAGCTGGAGGTCACTCACAAAGGCCGCGCGATACAAATTTGAGACCGAAAGAAAATCTGCTGTCGGTGACAGACGCAGACGGCGAAAAAAAATCCAAATCGACCACCTGCGGACAGTAGTTATGTTATACTTGCCTTGGATGTGGCTAAATATGTAGGTCACTGCTGGGGCTGCGCATCCACGGAAAATAATGCATTCACCACTAATCTTCGGACTCGAGGTCAAGTCTTATTATTATTATTAAGATAGTCAATTGCCAATTAAAACAGCAAACACTACTTTTAGTTCATAGCCAACAAGGAACATAGAAAATAGTGTTATGGACATTTTTCTCAAAGTGATCCAAATATGACGACCACTTTCTTGATTTGACAATATGATTCTTAATACTAACTTATACATTGTTTGTATTGAATTCATGTATATTGTTACAGGTAAGGAATTATTACAACTTAGCGAACAAGGACATTTTTAACGCTACTACTGTTCTGGTTGTCACATGGGACAAGTTAAAACCATACTCTTGGTACTCGGGATGTTCTTCTGTTAATTTTTGCCCAGTTCAAGTGAGTAACAAACCATAATTTACTTGAATTGGAAATATGTGTACTTAAGCTTGGATACCTATTAATGAGTCTCAAGGTTTGAATCCCGACTCAAGCAGAGTTGTGTTCGGTGAGAGACTTAAGGCAGCACAAAAAAACTTCTCCAAGATACCCCCCCCCAACTAGTCTACAAAAGACATTGGACTCTAGCTAGTGTAGAGATTCTGGAAGTTACATTAAGA
Organism: Biomphalaria glabrata; assembly: GCF_947242115.1. Taxonomy (NCBI): domain Eukaryota; kingdom Metazoa; phylum Mollusca; class Gastropoda; family Planorbidae; genus Biomphalaria; species Biomphalaria glabrata. Next base: position 17,656,516 of record NC_074721.1, read on the forward strand.
ACATATGTTAAAAAATGTATTCATTTTAAAATCAATTCCTACTTTATGACGCTTACGGTGGTCTATCATTTCTTAATCTATTTCCAGCACTGCTTCTAGTGAGCTTACACTTTCAATGTCTCCTATTGCAGCCCACCTTTGTAATGTACCCAAACATTCAATGTCTCCTATTACAGCCCACCTTTGTAATGTACCCAAACATTCAATGTCTCCTATTACAGCCCACCTTTGTAATGTACCCAAACATTCAATGTCTCCTATTACAGCCCACCTTTGTAATGTACCCAAACATTCAATGTCTCCTATTACAGCCCACCTTTGTAATGTACCCAAACATTCAATGTCTCCTATTACAGCCCACCTTTGTAATGTACCCAAACATTCAATGTCTCCTATTACAGCCCACCTTTGTAATGTACCCAAACATTCAATGTCTCCTATTGCAGCCCACCTTTGTAATGTACCCAAACATTCAATGTCTCCTATTACAGCCCACCTTTGTAATGTACCCAAACATTCAATGTCTCCTATTACAGCCCACCTTTGTAATGTACCCAAACATTCAATGTCTCCTATTACAGCCCACCTTTGTAATGTACCCAAACATTCAATGTCTCCTATTACAGCCCACCTTTGTAATGTACCCAAACATTCAATGTCTCCTATTACAGCCCACCTTTGTAATGTACCCAAACATTCAATGTCCAGAAAAATGTCAGTTGTTAAGAGTAACAAAAAAACTAAAACAAATTAATTCCACTTATCCTATTCATGGCAAACCAGTAACACAGACTAAAAACGCAAAATACCTAGGTGTTATAATAAATGAAAAACTGTCATGGAATCCACATATTGATGAAACTACAAAAAAATCAAACAAAGCATTAGGATTTATTAAAAGAAATTTCTATAAATCAAATAAGAACATAAAACTAAAATGTTATTTAACTTTGGTTAGGCCAATAATAGAATATGCATCCTCCGTTTGGGACCCCTCAACTCAAGAAAACATTAAGAAACTAGAACAGACACAAAATAGAGCAGTGCGATTCATAACAAACGAATATTCACATTTAACTAGAGTAACACCTTTAGTAAAATCACTAAATTTAGAAAGCCTTCAGGACAGAAGGCTCAAAAGTAAAGTAGCAATCATACATAAAACACTGAACCATAATCTTCAAATACAAAAACAGAATTTTATAAAATACTCTGAAAGACGCAAAGATAAAGGCACATTCCTCGTCCCATATGCTAGGACAAATTTGTACAAATACTCCTTCTTTCCTAGTGCTATTAGAGCATGGAATGGGTTGCCTGAGCTAGCCAGGAAAACCAGTGACTTGGCAGAATTTAAGTCATTGGTTAATATGCATGACTAAATGCATGACGCGTAGGACGTAATCATCTTCTTTTTTGAAGTAACGTCTGTATTATATAAGATAAGATAAGATAAGATGTCTCCTATTACAGCCCACCTTTGTAATGTACCCAAACATTCAATGTCTCCTATTACAGCCCACCTTTGTAATGTACCCAAACACTCAATGTCTCCTATTACAGCCCACCTTTGTAATGTACCCAAACATTCAATGTCTCCTATTACAGCCCACCTTTGTAATGTACCCAAACACAAGGGTCAGGAACGACTATTTAGTTATTAAACTGTAGTATGAATACAAAGAAATGTTTGAGTATTGGAAAACGTGTTTAAAAAGTTGCATTTCATTCTAATAAATCTTATAATTAGATTTGGACAAATCATAACACGATCAACCAGAGTTTTGACTCGGTGTCCTAATAATATTTCCTCGTAACTGTTGAATTGCTAGGCAAGTTGTTACAGCCATTTTCGTAATGTCAAAGTGTCCAGGTTACACTCCATATTTTGCCCATCTGTTTGATCACTGTAACATGATATAGAAGCTAATAGAAAGATTTTAGAAAGTAGATCATGAAACAAGTTCAATCTTACTCTCTTCAACAATGAATTATCATAACCGATTACTATCAAACACAATAGGTGAGACTGCAGATTTAAACAATTAAACATGATGACTACCATTTGGACTTGAAAATACTAAAGAAGAATTTAATAATGCGATAAATCATTTTGATGTTTACCTTTTAGATTTCATTTCTGCAGACAATTGAACGACTGTCGTGTGCTTGTTGAAAATGTTATTCTTGAAAATTCAAGAAACCTCTTCACTGTACGACATACACTTTTAGTGTTTCCAGTTCAAAACTGGTTCTATATCGACTACATCCAACTGTAGAATCACTAACTATTTTATTACACCTATCTTTATATAGGACTTAGTACTACATTAACAAGTCATACGACATCACTGTCAACATCGAAAACAATTTATAATTCTGGCTGTTCCATTTAAACTTAACATTCATCCAAATTATTGAACTGGCCACGCCATCTTCAACCATCATGAACTATTAAAATATTATCATCATCACCAATCTTTGACCTTACTTTCGCTTAACCAAATTCCTCAATTCGTCCTGGTCAGCAGCTCTCCTTAGTAGAGTATCAAGAGGCCTGTCCATTCTTTCACGTTGTCCATCCATTTTTTCTTCGGACATCGTGCTATTACCAAGCCAGCTCATCTTTCGTTCCTATTAATATTTAAGAAGTTAAACATTTTACTAGTGAGAGCTGATCTAAGAACAAGAATATTTCTTTTCTTCATATCTGATAGCCAGCAATTGTATGTAAGATTTTACATTCAAAGGCTTGAATTCTTCGTTCAGCTCAGCGTTCAAACTTTCACAATGATATTGGAGTACAGTATCCACTAAAGAAGTATACACTTTGACTGTAATAGAAGCTAGTGTTTATCTTCCACATCTTTCACTATTTCCTCTGCCAGTCTAAAAAAGATAAATCTCATAAATGCGATTAAACAGCGTAAATAGGCATGTCTTTAAATAGTCTTCCGTTAAGAATAATTTTATGGTATTAAATCATTATACATACATTACAAGGAGTGCATTATCTTTAGAAATAGGTAACATTTTGTTACATTAATAATGTTACAACCGACTGACTGACTGACGTTTTCATTTAGAAAGAAGAGAATACATTTCAAGTGGTCTATGCTACTGATGGCGTCAAGGCCTACGCTATTACTTTCTACAAATATGGCGGCATGACATGGCAGTATGTAGCCAATCGCAGGATAGCAGTCGGCTTTGCTCACCAAGAAGGTTACACTGACCTTGGAGTGACCTACACATCGCTGACGACCTATCTGGATAAAAATAACGGAACTGCTGGTATAGTTTGTTTATTTCAAAAAAATAATTCTAGACACTTATCTATCTATCTATCTATCTATCTATTTATCTATCCAATCATCCATCCTCCCACCCATCCATCCATCTTTCTTCCACTCTCTTCATATATATATATATATCTTGAGATTTTCAAATTCAACTAAAAATTGTCAAGGTCGCTAAATTGACCCTCAATGTAGCCAACTAAATAAAAAAAAAGTTTCAAAATTCTTGGTATATATATTTGAATGAATACATTAGCCCATAGTTCTAAAGTACACATTTGTATTTTCTTTAAAGAATATTTATAGTAGTGAAAGGCGTAATTCAATCTCTAAATACAAAGTTTGTCTTTATAGTCTAAAGTAAAAAGGATCTGAGATTTGTAGTTAGACAACATTAATTGTTGACAGTTGACATCAATTTTGTACTTCTGTAAATGAAAAACTCTACATATGTATAATTAGATAAACTAAACTCTACATAGGTATAATTAGATAAACTAAACTCTACATATGTATAATTAAATAAACTAAATTTTACATACATAAGAAGTTTTCGTTTGAAATCACACGGGAACTGAACTCTTAATCTCAAGGGTAGCAGTTGATCTTCACATCACCTCTTCTTTATTACCGCCATTTTCTTGCCCGTTGGTTTTTAAATAAACTTTGAGTTGTGCCCCTGTCAAAGAGTGAATGTCTCCTCCAGAATGAATTAACGTTGTGCCCCTGTCATAGAGTGAATGTCTCCTCCAGAATGAATTAATGTTGTGCCCCTGTCAAAGAGTAAATGTCTCCTCCAGAATGAATTAATGTTGTGCCACTGTCAAAGTGTGAATGTCTCCTCCAGAATGAATTAATGTTGTGCCACTGTCAAAGAGTGAATGTCTCCTCCAGAATGAATGAATGTTGTGCCCCTGTCAAAGAGTGAATGTCTCCTCCAGAATGAATGAATGTTGTGCCACTGTCAAAGAGTGAATGTCTCCTCCAGAATGAATGAATGTTGTGCCACTGTCAAAGAATGAATGTCTCCTCCAGAATGAATGAATGTTGTGCCACTGTCAAAGAGTGAATGTCTCCTCCAGAATGAATGAATGTTGTGCCACTGTCAAAGAGTGAATGTCTCCTCCAGAATGAATGAATGTTGTGCCACTGTCAAAGAGTGAATGTCTCCTCCAGAATGAATGAATGTTGTGCCACTGTCAAAGAGTGAATGTCTCCTCCTGAATGAATGAATGTTGTGCCACTGTTAAAGAGTGAATGTCTCTTCCAGAATGAATGAATAATGTGCCACTGTCAAAGAGTGAATGTCTCCTCCAGAATAAATTAACGTTGTGCCCCTGTCATAGAGTGAATGTCTCCTCCAGAATGAATGAATGTTGTGCCACTGTCAAAGAGTGAATGTCTCTTCCAGAATGAATGAATGTTGTGCCACTGTCAAAGAGTGAATGTCTCCTCCAGAATGAATGAATGTTGTGCCACTGTCAAAGAGTGAATGTCTCCTCCAGAATGAATGAATGTTGTGCCACTGTCAAAGAGTGAATGTCTCCTCCTGAATGAATGAATGTTGTGCCACTGTCAAAGAATGAATGTCTCCTCCAGAATGAATGAATGTTGTGCCACTGTCAAAGAGTGAATGTCTCCTCCAGAATGAATGAATGTTGTGCCACTGTCAAAGAGTGAATGTCTCCTCCAGAATGAATGAATGTTGTGCCACTGTCAAAGAGTGAATGTCTCCTCCAGAATGAATGAATGTTGTGCCACTGTCAAAGAGTGAATGTCTCCTCCTGAATGAATGAATGTTGTGCCACTGTTAAAGAGTGAATGTCTCCTCCAGAATGAATGAATAATGTGCCCCTGTCAAAGAGTGAATGTCTCCTCCAGAATAAATTAACGTTGTGCCCCTGTCATAGAGTGAATGTCTCCTCCAGAATGAATGAATGTTGTGCCACTGTCAAAGAGTGAATGTCTCTTCCAGAATGAATGAATGTTGTGCCACTGTCAAAGAGTGAATGTCTCCTCCAGAATGAATGAATGTTGTGCCACTGTCAAAGAGTGAATGTCTCCTCCAGAATGAATGAATGTTGTGCCACTGTCAAAGAGTGAATGTCTCCTCCTGAATGAATGAATGTTGTGCCACTGTCAAAGAGTGAATGTCTCCTCCAGAATGAATGAATAATGTGCCACTGTCAAAGAGTGAATGTCTCCTCCAGAATGAATGAATGTTGTGCCACTGTCAAAGAGTGAATGTCTCCTCCAGAATGAATGAATGTTGTGCCCCTGTCAAAGAGTGAATGTCTCCTCCAGAATGAATTAATGTTGTGCCACTGTCAAAGAGTGAATGTCTCCTCCAGAATGAATTAATGTTGTGCCCCTGTCAAAGAGTGAATGTCTCCTCCTGAATGAATGAATGTTGTGCCACTGTCAAAGAGTGAATGTCTCCTTCAGAATGAATGAATGTTGTGCCACTGTCAAAGAGTGAATGTCTCCTCCAGAATGAATGAATGTTGTGCCACTGTCAATGAGTGAATGTCTCCTCCTGAATGAATGAATGTTGTGCCACTGTCAAAGAGTGAATGTCTCCTCCAGAATGAATTAATGTTGTGCCCCTGTCAAAGAGTGAATGTCTCCTCCAGAATGAATTAATGTTGTGCCACTGTCAAAGAGTGAATGTCTCCTCCAGAATGAATGAATGTTGTGCCACTGTCAAAGAGTGAATGTCTCCTCCTGAATGAATGAATGTTGTGCCACTGTCAAAGAGTGAATGTCTCCTCCAGAATGAATGAATGTTGTGCCCCTGTCAAAGAGTGAATGTCTCCTCCAGAATGAATGAATGTTGTGCCACTGTCAAAGAGTGAATGTCTCCTCCAGAATGAATGAATGTTGTGCCACTGTCAAAGAGTGAATGTCTCCTCCAGAATGAATGAATGTTGTGCAACTGTCAAAGAGTGAATGTCTCCTCCTGAATGAATGAATGCTGTGCCACTGTCAAAGAGTGAATGTCTCCTCCAGAATGAAGTAATGTTGTGCCCCTGTCAAAGAGTGAATGTCTCCTCCAGAATGAATGAATGTTGTGCCACTGTCAAAGAGTGAATGTCTCCTCCAGAATGAATGAATGTTGTGCCAATGTCAAAGAGTGAATGTCTCCTCCAGAATGAATGAATGTTGTGCCACTGTTAAAGAGTGAATGTCTCCTCCAGAATGAATGAATGTTGTGCCACTGTCAAAGAGTGAATGCCTCCTCCAGAATGAATTAATGTTGTGCCCCTGTCAAAGAGTGAATGTCTCCTCCAGAATGAATGAATGTTGTGCCCCTGTCAAAGAGTGAATGTCTCCTCCAGAATGAATTAAGGTTGTGCCCCTGTCAAAGAGTGAATGCCTCCTCCAGAATGAATTAATGTTGTGCTAGAAACGGAAGCGCTTGGAAACTTTGATTCTGTAGAGCTAAAATGTACACAGAACTATCGAATAGCTATAAAACAAACAAACAAACACGTTGCTTAGCAACACTTGAGTCTGCACACCGGATACACCAACAAAAAAAACACTTTTAGCTATTTACCATTTTCCCGTCATGTCTGAAAATGTCCAATATCTGTCTATGTATCAACACAGGAAAACGTGGGATATACATTTATAAAGTGGGTGAAGTCGAGACCTCAGAACAAAAATGTTTCCAGTTTTACCAGCAGAATCTCTGGCAGACTCAAAGCCTGAAGTTCAGAAATGACATGCAGGCGTTGTTTCGGTGCCCATGTACTAGAAGCCGATTGGGATCACAGTGGTGGTTTGTTGAGTCACGTGGTGTCCATGGGAACATTGACTGCTATGCCATCAGTCCAGTTCACATGAGAATCAGACTTCCTGGGAATACGTTAAATAAAGTGAGTAGAAGCCGTCCATGTTGTTATTTTACATCTCTCACACATAAATCTACTCAGTTCTACAAAATATAAATAGAAAAAACTTGTTCATTGTGTTGTGTATAAAAGTAAGACTAACGTAAAGAAGAAAAAAAAAAACTACTATATTGATATTTCTTGGAAAGTTGTGATTACAATGACTTTTCTTTTTTCAATAAAAACAACAAGGGCAACAACCCAAATGGATAGAAAGGGCACAGGGAAGTTCATGACGTGTAAGCAAACAGACTTCTTGGGGGTGCGGGGTCCTGGGTTCGATTCTCGGTGAAAACTGGAATTTTGAATTTCGGGATTTTTAGGGCGCCCCTGAGTCGACCCAACTCTAATGGATACCTGACTTTAGTTAGGGAAAATAAAGGCAATTGGTCGTTGTGACACCCTGCCCATTGACTAATGAAATAGATGACCCTAACATCATCTGCCCGCAAGCTCCCTAGTAGCGCTGATAGTATAAAAGAGTATAGAACAAACGAGGCTAGAAGTCTCCGACGTGTTGGTGTAGTGACGATGAAAAGGTGGCTTATAAGATTTTCCGACTCTGCTGGGACATATTTGTTTCATTGAAATATGTTGAGGGTTGTGTGTGTGTTTGTGTGTGTTTCTTCTCTCTTTACTTTACAAGTGACGCAAGAGTTGGGATGCCACGTTGCCTTGCCAACAAGTTATTGCATATTATAGCAGATTTGTATTTTCGCCCAGTGAAAAGTAGACCTAGGTCCTTTTGTAATTTAAAGCAGTTCAGCTTGTATAAGAAACATAGCCGCTGAGTTTTAAGATGGCATGCCCACACAATCCTGGTGTCTACAAGGACACTCACATCTGTTTCAGTTCACTCATAAGGAAATACAAAGATTATTCCTTTTGTATTGAGAATTGATGTGAAAAGATAGAATCCTATTAATAAACATTTTAATGCTACAAATGCATTTGTAAAACAAATTAATTTTTGTATTTATTTTATAGTAAAGATCTTCTAATATAGAGGCCTTGATAGTTCTATTTGATCTATTTATTTCTAAATGTCATCACATTTGTTACTACATTTTTTACAGTTCTTTTTTTTCTATGTTCCTTTCTTGACGCCTCGAGCCCAAGGTATTGTCTTGATCTATTAGGCATGAAACGTTATTCAAATGATTTGTAAAACTCATAAATAACAAATTATTGTTCTACAAATATGAACAGTATTTACTTGTGTACATTTCACGAGTTCACTTATCAGGCTTTTGTTTTTCTAGCTTTGTTGCTACATCCATTATATGTATTGGTGGTCTGACTGGACTAGCTGGTGGAACGCTCCGTACTTGAGTGGCAGTCCTGAATCTGGTCATATTTTAACTAGAGATCCTTTCTATGACCAACGCAAGTCTGTCGAGGAAGATATCCGACCGAAAACCTGGTGCTGTGAAGAATCAACCTGGGCTTATTGTGACCTCTTTAACCAGGTCAGACCAGACTTAGGCTGTTCTCCAGTTAATGACTTTGTTACAGGTAAGATAACTGATCAAACATTTTAATCACAAATAGATGGAGTTTGTTTTGGAAAATATAGAGTTCATAAGAAACTTACAAGTATAAGTGGCACAAATGAAATGAAAGTTTTCAACCTGAATGAAGATAACAATATTTTATAAAAATAATTAAACAATTCGTAATTGTGCTCTAGGATTAAAGTTGGAGGTGAACCAAAAACAGCCTACATTTTATTTATTGCAATTGTAATCATTAATAAATTCCTAATTTTTTATTATTTTAATATTATAATTAAACAATATTGTATAATTTCTAGTGAGTCGGATTTAGAAAACATAGATACTGAATTAAAGCAAGCGTCCTATTTGTTCAGAATGAAGCTACGTGCACTGGAGAACCTGAGAGGGGGGGGGGGGGGCGGGGTAGGAGCAATCACCTCTTCCCCTTGTGGCGGCTTAATTTCTTGCTGAATTCAGAGTTTGTGAACACAATTCTTCCAATGCTACTTATTGCCACTTTCACCCATTTGTAGATCATTTCCCACCATTTCAACTCAAATTCAATCATTTTAAATAGAAAGTCAAAGAAGGTTGTCGTGACCAGGTTGAACCCACTAGCGGATCCAGAACTTTGGAGTGGGGGGGGCGATTTTTTTCCAAACCCTAACCCTAACGCCCAGTAAACCCTAACCCTACGCATAAACGTGCACACACACACACACACGCGCGCGCGCGCACACACACACACACACACATATATATGTATATATATATATAAATATGAGAATAAAAAAAGCAGCATTTCTCAACCTTCGGCGAAAAACAAAACAACTGGGGCAGCGCTATAAGGATCTCTGGTGAAGTTCAGGGCGAAGCCCCGACGCCATAAGCGTTTTCTTGCTTTTTTCACTGCAGAAACGCATTCTCCTGACAAGTACAGCTCATTATTCATCAATGGAGTTCGGGGCGAAGCCCCGACCCCATAAGCGTTTTCTTGCTTTTTTGACTGCAGATACGCATTCTCCTGACAAGTACAGCTCATTCTTCACAATGTAGTTCGGGGCGAAGCCCCGACGCCAAAAGCGTTTTCTTGCTTTTTTTCACTGCAGAAACGCATTCTCCTGACAAGTACAGCTCATTATTCATCAATGGAGTTCGGGGCGAAGCCCCGACCCCATAGGCGTTTTCTTGCTTTTTTGACTGCAGATACGCATTCTCCTGACAAGTACAGCTCATTCTTCACAATGTAGTTCGGGGCGAAGCCCCGACGCCAAAAGCGTTTTCTTGCTTTTTTTCACTGCAGAAACGCATTCTCCTGACAAGTACAGCTCATTATTCATCAATGGAGTTCGGGGCGAAGCCCCGACCCCATAGGCGTTTTCTTGCTTTTTTGACTGCAGATACGCATTCTCCTGACAAGTACAGCTCATTCTTCACAATGTAGTTCGGGGCGAAGCCCCGACGCCAAAAGCGTTTTCTTGCTTTTTTCACTGCAGAAACGCATTCTCCTGACAAGTACAGCTCATTATTCATCAATGGAGTTCGGGGCGAAGCCCCGACCCCATAAGCGTTTTCTTGCTTTTTTGACTGCAGATACGCATTCTCCTGACAAGTACAGCTCATTCTTCACAATGTAGTTCGGGGCGAAGCCCCGACGCCAAAAGCGTTTTCTTGCTTTTTTTCACTGCAGAAACGCATTCTCCTGACAAGTACAGCTCATTATTCATCAATGGAGTTCGGGGCGAAGCCCCGACCCCATAGGCGTTTTCTTGCTTTTTTGACTGCAGATACGCATTCTCCTGACAAGTACAGCTCATTCTTCACAATGTAGTTCGGGGCGAAGCCCCGACGCCAAAAGCGTTTTCTTGCTTTTTTCACTGCAGAAACGCATTCTCCTGACAAGTTTAGCTCATTATTCATCAATGGAGTACGGAGCGAAGCCCCGACGCCAAAAGCGTTTTCTTGCATTCTTCTCTGCAGAAACGCATTCTCCTGACATCTACAACTCATTACCCATAAATGAAGTTCGGGGCGAAGCCCCGACGCCAAAAGCGTTTTCTTGCATTCTTCACTGCAGAAACGCATTCTCCTGACCTGAAGCTCATTATTCATACTATTAAAAAACGACCTTTCGAATAATGTTGTACTTGAAAAATATTCTAATTTGAATTTATAGGCCCATAATACATTGCAAATAAAACTGATTTGTTCCTTGAAAAGATAGGATACCCCATATATTTAGATTTTTGCTTTGAGGATCGCCGCCGAAAAAAAACTTATTCGATACAATTTTTCAAGAAAACTCTAGTATAAATTGTGAGTTATAGTCCCAAATTTATTTAGCTAGAAAAATATCAGATTGAAAAGGTTGGGAAAAGGTGACTATAAAAACCTTATTTGAGTTTAGAACTCATCTCAATCATGACTCTTATACTGAAAAATTTCGTTTGAATTCTAACTTTTCCAATGCAAAGTATTTCTTAAAATACTTATGATAACTTCATGTGAAATTACAAAACTCTGTCTGGAAATGGGAATGGCGGTAGAGTGAAAACGATTAATCCTCGCTCCTTTACTAATTTCTGCTAAAGATTGCATTTGGCATTAAAGAATAGGTATGGGGCGACTCGATATAAGAATTTAATTTTTAGTATATATAAATTATATTAGTGACAGATTTTTTTAATTTTGTAATTTCTTAACTATAATACAAAAAGAAAAAGTATTGATTTGTCCGATGGGGGAAATGCGATTGCATGTATCGCCCCTCTCACCTGGTACAACCCTTTTTCATTTAAATTTACTAATGATACAATTTGAGATTAGAGTGTGGTACGACATATTTACAATGGGTCACATATCAATACGTAGTTTATATTATATAGATATTCAACTAATTTTATTCACAAACTATGATTCTCCACAAAAATAGGACCGCCCCCCCCAGCACTCAGAGAACTAGAGTGGGGAGGGCCGTACATGCAATCGCCCCCCCCCCCCTCACCCCACCGAATCGGCCAAAATACCAGAAAGGGAGAAACATAATATAAAATTTATATATTAATTCAACTAATTTTGTTCACAAACTATGATTTCTCCATAAAAACGGACCGCCCCCCCCCACTCAAAGGGTTTAGGTGGGAAGGGCAGAAGAGGTATTCGTCCCCCCCCCCCTAACCAATCGGCAAACAGAGAACGACATAATATAAAGATCGGTTAAAATATCAATAACAAGTTACAAGGGTATAGATATTTAATTGATTTGTTAGCAGGCTGTGATTTCTACCAATAAATTGGACCGCCCCCCCACTCGAAAGTGTAGGGGGGGCGGGATTGATACCATCGCCCCCTCCCGACCCCACCAAATCGGCCAACATACTAGAGGGGGGGGGCGAAATAATCTAAAAATAGGTTGAAATATAAATAATTAGTATATATTTTTAACATAAGTAATAAATTCGTATACAAATTGTGTGAATCCTATACTAAAGTTCGTCCGCCCCCCCCTTCGGGGGGGGGGGGGGTCGGCCGAGTGGGGGGGGGGCGATCGCCCCTACCGCCCCCCCCCTGGATCCGCCAGTGGTTGAACCGTAGAAGGGGCCGAAGATGCATCGCATCCCTTCCCTCCGACTGGGGCTTCCTTTGGAGGTGGGCGGACTTATTTTAGTAGAAAAGTCACATTTTGTTGTGCTATAAAAACGAGTCCGTAGTATCAGTTACGTGTTACCTTTTAGATAGAGAGTTTCTCCAATCATTTGTAACAACGATAAAATGGTAAGAGAGATAACCCTCTACATGATTAATTCTTATTACTCTTCCACCCCCTCCCCATATTTAATGGGCTTCGATAGTCATTTACAATTCCTTGTCGGCCCGTGGCCCGGTCTTACTTTATTTCACTTGATTTGAGCTGTCTTTTTCATTGGAAGGTTAGGATTAACATGGGGCTAGGGTTTGGACCAAAAATCGCTGCACCTCCCACTCAAAAGTTCCAGATATGCTTGTGGTCATGTGCCCTAGTATCTCTTGTCATTTGTATTCGCTCACTAAAACCAATATTATAATGTTATAATAGTGCTAACCCTGATCTACATCTTTATTTTATTTTATTTGCTCAAGTAATAATGGGGTACTGTGAAAGATCTTCGATGTAACGAGAAACTTGAAGAGAATGCACTCAACATTAATTTTGTCTGATTTTTAGAGGCCCCCGAAAAGGGAATAGACGCTTTTAGTTGTGTGTGGTCTGTCCGTCCATCCGTCCCGTTTAGATCTCGAAAACTACATAAGATATGGAAAATCATGATGTTTTAGACTTTTTAAAGTTCTGATGCAACGGCTACTTTTTTTCTTTTCTGAAAGCGAAAAATAAATTTCTTAAAATCAACTAAACACGCAGTTTTTTCATAAATTGCTAGAATATCATTCTGATAATCTTTCTGAAAATATTTAAACCTGCCTTTTTACCTGTCTGGGTGGACCACTTCGGGACCGATTTTAGTTTGTGTTTCTACACAAACTGTTTTTCTAACCTTGTTTTAAACGTTTTTTTTTTCTTTTTAATTTATGATTTTTTATTTGTTTTATTAAGAAACGTAAGAAGTCAGACGTAAAATATAAAAAAAACCTTTAAAACAATACTTTTATAGGAGAAAGAACCTCTTAATTACGGCCACATCTCTCAATATTGCAAGATTTATTTCCATTTTTTAAATTTAAAAAAATAATTAGTTACCCCTAGTTAATTACCTAATTGTTATTTTTTTAAAAATTGATTCGTGTTGTTATCGACACTGTACAGTAATACATAGTTTCAGTTAGATTGGAGAGTGGGAGACATAAGGTGGACAGACAGACGAAGTAAGTTGATCTAACCTTTGAAATAATAAGCAGTTCATTGTTTGTGTGTCTAGCCTCGACTTGGGGAGACCCTCACATCACAACGCTGGATGCTCGAGAGTACACGATGAACGGCTGGGGGGAATACATTTTGATAGAGGGAAATAACTTCACACTTCAGGTAGGCTCTTGATTTAGTATCACGTCTGTGTAGCGTGAACAGGTAAATGTTTATGTTGTATAGTGTGAACAGGTAAATGTTTATGTTGCTGTATAGTGTGAACAGGTAAATGTTTATGTTGTATAGTGTGAACAGGTAAATGTTTATGTTGTATAGTGTGAACAGGTAAATGTTTATGTTGTATAGTGTGAAAAGGTAAATGTTTATGTTGCTGTATAGTGGGAACAGGTAAATGTTTATGTTGCTGTATAGTGTGAACAGGTAAATGTTTATGTTGTATAATGTGAACAGGTAAATGTTTATGTTGTTGTATAATGTGAACAGGTAAATGTTTATGTTGTGTAATGTGAACAGGTAAATGTTTATGTTGTATAATGTGAACAGGTAAATGTTTATGTTGTTGTATAATGTGAACAGGTAAATGTTTATGTTGTGTAATGTGAACAGGTAAATGTTTATGTTGTATAATGTGAACAGGTAAATGTTTATGTTGTTATATGGTGTGAACAGGTAAATGTTTATGTTGCTGTATAGTGTGAACAGGTAAATGTTTATTATGTTGTATAGTGTGAACAGTTAAATGTTTATGTTGTATAATGTGAACAGGTAAATGTTTATGTTGTCTGATATTGTGAACAGGTAAATGTTTATGTTGCTGTATAATGTGAACAGATAAATGTTTATGTTGTTGTTTGGTGTGAACAGGTAAATGTTTATGTTGTGTGATATTGTGAACAGGTAAATGTTTATGTTGTTGTATATTGTGAACAAGTAAATGTTTTTGTTGTTGTAAAGTGTGAACAGGTAAATGTTTATGTTGTTGTATAGTAGAAACAGGCAAATGCTTGTGTTGTTGGATAGTGTGAACAGGTAAATGATTATGTTGTTGTATAGTGTGAACAGGTAAATGTTTATGTTGTTGTAAAGTGTGAACAGGTAAATGTTTATGTTGTTGTATAGTAGGAATAGGTAAATGCTTGTGTTGTTGTATAGTGTGAACAGGTAAATGTTTATGTTGTTGTAAAGTGTGAACAGGTAAATGTTTATGTTGTTGTATAGTAGGAATAGGTAAATGCTTGTGTTGTAGGATAGTGTGAACAGGTAAATGATTATGTTGTTGTATAGTGTGAACAGGTAAATGTTTATGTTGTTGTAAAGTGTGAACAGGTAAATGTTTATGTTGTTGTATAGTAGGAATAGGTAAATGCTTGTGTTGTAGGATAGTGTGAACAGGTAAATGATTATGTTGTTGGATAGTGTGAACAGGTAAATGTTTATGTTGTTGTAAAGTTTTAACGGTAAATGTTTATGTTGTTGTGCAGTGTGAACAGGTAAAGGTTTATGTTGTTGTGCAGTTTGAACAGGTAAATGTTTATGTTGTTGTACAGTGTGAACAGTTAAATGTTTATGTTGTTGTGCTGTGTGAACAGGTAAATGTTTATGTTGTTGTACAGTGTGAACAGGTAAATGTTTATGTTGTTGTACAGTGTGAACAGGTAAATGTTTATGTTGTTGTGCAGTGTGAACAGGTAAATGTTTATGTTGTTGTGCAGTGTGAACAGGTCAATGTTTATGTTGCTGTAAAGTGTGAACAGGTAAATGTTTATTTTGTTGGATAGTGTGAACAGGTAAATGTTTATGTTGTTGCACGGTTGTATTTGTGAGTTGAAGAAAACTTTTCGATCAACTTGAAATTTATTATTTACAGTACAAATAGGCGAGCTTTCGAGAAACTATAGCTTTTTATTTCAAACGGTTTCAATAATCAAGAAAGTTGACATCCGTCAATTTTTTTTCAGCTAGCCTATACGAGTCTAGACCAGGGGTGGGCAAATTACGACCCGCGGGCCACATGCGGCCCGCCGAAGTGTTTTATGCGGCCCGCCGACACCTATAGAAATTAGTTGTGCCCACAGTATAAATATAAAAATGCAAATATTAAAAATAATATCTATATAAATTATTGAAACTGTCTCAATATAAAAGTTTTAAGTAAACGAAGATTATGCTTATTGGCTATACATCAATACACTCGATTCAAGACACAATCTCTGAGTGTTGGGTAGGCTTGGAACAAGATGGCAAGTGTAACAACTGTTATGACATGATTAGGAATTAGTTATTTGTTTCGGGAATAAGGGGAAAGTTTTAATTAGCGACAAGTAACGTGACAGATCTTTAAAAAATAAGAACGCTCTAAGTGACGCAAAAAGGAAGACGCTTCTTGTAGAGTAGTAGACTTGAGTACGACATAATTGACATCGGACGATTCCCTTCTTGAGTATTAAACATATTTGGAGAACAACATATCAGCGTCGACTAAATATTTGATTGTTTCGGCCTTTCGCCGGTGTTACTGAAGTAGTTGAGTTCAGCGTTACTTCCAGTCAGATCTACACTATACAGATTGCCAAGAATCAACACCGCGCGGAAGCCTTAACACAATTGATGGAGCTCGATCTTTGACTGAGAAAAATATTTTTTTTTTAATTAAAAATATCCCAACCATAAACTCTAAACAGGAAAGTTTGCACAAAGCGGGATAAAATGTTAACGATCGTATATACAATGGAAACATTCATAGTAATCAAACTTAGTAGAGCTAGGGGGGTGTTAACGACTGGGAGTTCCAATTTATGAACAAAATAATCCAATGTATCCGCTAGATTAGCACTGGCAAGGCAAATGAGATATAACATCTCAAGGAAGAAATTGTTATGTTACTTGAAGGACATTGACTGTGACTTAGTTACAAAATATTTCTAACGAAGAGTGGAAGACAGATTTCATATTTTCTAACCACATAAATGGCTGTTTACATATGAAATGTAAATGCATGTTAAATTTCTTCCAACAAGGCTTCCCCATTTCTACAGGCAAGCAAAAGAAAATAGTTTTTGTCATTTTCTTTTGCTGCTATTTTTAGTGAAATAATTAAAAGTACAACACTTATTAAGATTCCTTAATTGTGTAATTTATAATAGCAAGTTTTAAGACGTCAAGAACCAGTCTTCAATACCATCAGCTCATCATTTATTGCAGAAGCTGATTCAGCGCCAAAGGACATAACTCCTACCACGGGAGTCTTATGGGTGCCAGAAGCTGTATTTCCACACTTAAAAACAACTTTGCTGCTGTTCACACTATTTGGGTACAAATACATCTGTTCTTCTTCTTCTTCTTCTTCGTTCTTATTTTACATGTTGGGGAATTTAGATCAGTAATTCTATATCTGAGATGAACCGCGCAGTGGTTTCGGGATTAGGCAGTTCTCCGAATTGTCTTTGGAGAGTCTTTTTAGGGTCTCTTGATTTAGTATGCACCATTGAAGGACATGGTCAGTATTCTCTAGTGATGCTCCACAAAGGCAGGTTTCCTTCGTCCCGATATTCAACTTCCGGAACATATATTATTGTCTCATTCAGTGAGCAAACACTTATTTGTGAAAACTAAACAAGTATAATCACTGGTCAATGTTAAATTAACAGACTGTAATTTGACAGCTGTCACATGTTGAGCAACTGGTAAGCTAGTTTCACAGTTCCGGAACATTATGCATGAGTGTAAAAAGTAAAATACTGCACATTAAGTATATGGCTCCTTCTGTCTCGTAAGACAATGGATGCGCCCAGATGAGACACTGGCTTTGGTTACGTCTTGAGACGGGGCAGAATCTGGAGTGGCTAATCAAGCCAATTCTGGAGCGGCAGAGTTTGCCACAGTTCGAGCATTTATATTCATCTGTCCTAGGGCTAGCTGACAGGGCAGTTTTCTTTTTCTTGACCGATGCAGCTTCATTTCTTTTGCATTTAGAAAAGTTCGTACCAGCACGTACACTCTGTCTCCATGCTGTCCGGTCTTGGGCTATCTCCTCCCACATACTTTGGTCGATGCCCAAGGCTCTCATGTCTCGCTTGCAGACATCTCTGTAAGTTAGTCTTGGGCGGCCCTTGGGTCTTGCTTCCTCTGCTAGCTCAGCGTACAGGATGTCTTTAGGGATTCTTCCATCTGGCATGCGAGTGACATGACCGAGCCAGCGTAGTCTTCTCTGTTGAAGGAGAGCATAGATGCTGTGCATGTTGGCCCGTGTCAAAATTTCCTGGTTGGTGACACGATCCCTCCAGGAGATGCACAGTATGCGTCGCAGGCAGGGTTAGGTGGAAGCTATTTAATTCTCTATGGCAGTGAGATCTGGGCAACTTACATGCGTTAAGAGCACAGATTAAGTACAACAGTATCTTTGTGGGTATATTGTGATAAGACAACAGCAATTTTAAAAGAAACTTAAAATTGGTTTCAAAAACTGCAAACTCTTGTTGTAATTTTTCAACGTGGAGTGTGAAAAAAAAAACAAGAAAGAAACGTGACTATAATACAGTGTAAATATAAATTAAAAGACATTTTACACAGTTAGCTAGCGTGTATATACATATATGCGGCCCGCCATTCACAAACTTTTTTTAATGCTGCCCTCGATACAAAAAGGTTGCCCACCCCTGGTCTAGACAATCCCAAGTCAGCAAGACATCAACTGTTCTTTTAAAAAATTCTATCAAAACAACAATGTGATTGCTAGGAACTCCAAGACAGTAACTGTTTCATTTCTTTAATTTCTGTTTGATTTTGTTACTTGACAAATTCAAAAATATCCCTATAGTCATGTGATATTTATTTACATGTCTGAAAATACAAGTCGAATTAATAGAAAGTTTACGTGAATATTCGAAATTATTTATTATTTTTATTATGTAAGAAAATCAAATGGTTGGTCGTTGTGCTGACCACTTAACACTTTTGATAACTGTCATCTTCCCTATGGTTTGTCTTATGGAGTGTATGTATGTTTCTATGGTGACGGTGTGAAAAAGTTAGCAATTGGTTCTGTTTGATGAAGGATAGATGGCATGGGCATCAGCGGTCTTAGTTAGGGGAGACGACTCCCGAAAGTGAGATTGGAGATAAGTGTTATTGTAGTGAGTTAGATTTTGTTTTAAATACTTTTTTATCATTACTAAATTCTGCTATATTTATTGTATTTCATCACAAGCTGATTTGTTTATATTTTAATAAAAGTTATATTTAGTATTGTTCACAAAGAAGTTATTCAAGATTTTATAATTAAGATATAATACGCCTACGGGGCAGTGCTGTGCGTCTGCCGTTTACTAATTCTGTGGAGAAAATTTTTTAAAAACCTTATTATCATCAACCTAAGTTAGGTAATCGAAATTTGTTTAATAGAAAGCTGTCCGGCTTTTTGGTACATTACAATATAAACTATTTTATGACTAAGGAGCTTATTGAGTTTAAAATATTTGAAACGAAAACACTATTCTGTTTGTCGACTAAGCTGCTCAAACACTGCACTCACTTATTCACTGAAGTCTTAAGTCTCTGAGGTCCCTTTGAAAACATTTGCTGACGAATTAATGGAAAATATCCAATCCTGAATATTAAGGATGAATGCGGTGTTTGACGAACTAACTGGTGTTTAAACCCCACAACTGGAGAGGACACTCCAGTCTCGACTTTGGTGTCGGCCAAAGACGGGGAGTGACAGTCATTGGTTTAAAGCGGAAATGCTCAATTGACGTAGAGCAGATCGCCAGGGGCCACTTTTGTTGGTGGTAGGGATCCTAGGATCCCACTGGACAGCTACCGCCCGCTTTAAGCCTGGTGGTCCCCAGTCGTAAGGTGCTGTCCCGCCGAGCATGTCTTCCTCGTTGAAGTTCATGAGGATAGGAGAACACAAAGCCAATGTACCAGTCAACATAAAGAGGAGATCCTTTCTTACACTTGTCACATGGAGTGGACCTTACAATGTACCAGTCAACATAAAGAGGAGATCCTTTCTTACACTTGTCACATGGAGTGGACCTTACAAAACACATTGGACAAAAGAGATGCTCAGAAATCCGAATGAATAAATGATGAGCTATCCAGGCTGAACGTAGACCTAGCTGCCCTCTAAGACACTCGTTTAGCTGACTCTGGTTTCATCAAGGAGAAAGACTACACCTTCTTCTGGCGAGGCGAAGTAGAAAGAGAAGTAAGAACACACTGCTGAACACTGGTAAACAGTTCTAAGCATGTTTGTATCATCTGCCTATTTGTATTCTGTCAGGGAAGAACAGACCGTGTTCAAACAGTGAATGGAACACTAACGAACGCCACTGTTTTTGTTGCTTTTGCGGCACGCGACCTTGACAAAGCTCGATTCCAAGTGGAACTCTCCAGTGAGAATATTAGTAAGTTTAGTATTATTCAATGTGTCCATTACCCTTATGGTTATCATATATTATGTAGATAAGTGATGCCCAGCGTTATACGGCCTGCGGGCCGTAGTTTAGGGATCACTGATGTAGATAAGTACTTGTGCATTCAAAGGTTGAACAAAAACATTCTTTGCTTACTTGAAGATAGATACAAATTTAAAAAATACCACTTTACCCATTGGCTCACACCTGACAGAAAGAAAGCACAAAGTAGCTGATAATGCCTAACTAAGTGGATGCTGATTTTAATAAAAATAATTCCCCTTATCACAGTTATGAATATTTACTAAATCATTAACATTAGAATATTGTTCTATGTATATGTTTTAAAAAAAAAGGTGCTCACATTAATAATCTATTCCAATATTTCTTTTTGTTTGAAAGCTCGAAAGAAATGCCAAAATAACAAACTTTGATTTCAAACTTGATCGATTCATTACATCTTGCTTGTTCAATACATTTTCTTTCTTTTTGGGGGGGTATATTACCTACAATTAGCTAATATTTTAGTGAAGTACTAAATCGCTATGTAGACTTTAGTCCCCCCGCGACCCACGGCGAGCTCTCTCCACAGAGATTTTCTGGTTTAATGCGACTTCCACTGCCTCTTTCGTCTAGGTGCCCATGGAGTTCAGGTGACGTCATGTTATACGTGGAAGGCCTCGCTTTCACTTTTCCTCTTTTTAGCTTTCATACTCTGGCTGTGACTTTGGTTACCGGGTTTCCTCTTGTCTATACACATGTAACGTAAATCTCATACGACGTTCTGTCAGCATAGAACGAGTGGCCTTGCGAGAAATGACTTTTCTATTGGTGTCATCTCGATCTCTTATCCCTGGGATCCTTCTCAGCCACCACTGTTGCGCCACGTTTGTGATCACTTCCACGTCTCCCAAGCGTTGGTGGCTGTTGGGACGATGAGTGTATTTAGCATTTATTTGTATTTAGCATTAAACATGTCTAATATATTTGAATCTCTTTTTCACCTGATTTATATAGATATAAAAACTTTACAAGAAATACATTTCTGTATATCCATATCTTTATATCTCTCTCTATATATAATATACTAGGGCCTATAACTATCAAACCGAAATGAACATGTGTAGACTCGTTTATTTATTTCATTGAATATCTTCTCTGATCTAGGCATGGTCGTCCATGCTGACGGCGCCGACATCACCCAAGAGTTTTATTCGACCGAACGTTTTCAAAAAGCCCTGGCCAACTTTACAGTACAAAGAGAGGCAGACCAAAACAAAACTGTTCTTGTGGCCAGCTTTGTCTCTGGTAAGTTTTCAATGTTTGAAATTGAGTGTCAACGTTTTGTATTAAAGACCATCCACCAAAGTACGCCTCAATAACGCCCTGCAATTTGGCAAGCTTGTGACTTGGCACAGACTTGTGACTTGGCAACGAGTTATTTGTCGAAACTGCCAACAGTTTGAGACGTTACAAGTTTGGGATCAGATCTTCTGTGATTTTTGGTCTCGGATTATTTATCAGCCTTGCAACTTGTTGTTACCTGCGATCAAGAACCTCCAGCCCTGCAACATGCATTTCTGTAGTCCTTTATCCTGTAATCGTTCATCCTGCGATTTAGTAAATTTAAATTCTAAAAGTAAAGTAAAGTTTCCATTTCAGATCTTGTGGTCTGTATGGCGTGTCAGGTCTTAATATTTCACCACTGAATTATTATTATGTCTAGTTATTAAAACATTATTAATTTGCAATGTGTGTATGTGTTATAATGAATAAATAACATATATTACTTTTAGCCTCGAATTCAGCCCGACAGTCACACCATACACACAAAGTTGTGCATAAACTAATAAACAATGTATAGGATGATTGAAATTAAAATATACATTTAATCTAATAATATTTATGCAATGAAAATGATATATGATCAATGATAATAATAAAACAAATATAAGTACATATAGATCTAGTATAATTTGGTTCTATCCAATACTTAATTAGTATTTAAAATCAAGAATTATCCACCTAACTTAAAAGGTTCAGTAATATTGTCCACAACAAAATTTCAAGACGACTTCATGAAAATTCATCATACTTTATGTTCAAATGTTCAGGACAGTCCAAATATCTTCTATCCAAGATACTTTTCCCCGACAATCAATAGGCAAAGTTCATAGTAGCATCAACTACTTCACAATGTACCACCAGGTCTGGAGATAGCAACCACCAATCTGGAACCTCAGACTCATAAATCATAAACTTGAATAAAACTTGAAACATCACAGAAAACCTGAGATGAAAACCTCAGTCCTGTAACCTAAAACTGAGACTTTCTATTTCACTCCTGAAATCTGAGACCCTATAGAAAAATAAAGAACAGATTCTTCTAATCTTCTAATCTAATTACAAAATACGAATACAATCGAATACATACTAAAAATAACTAAACAATGTGAAATAAAACTCACCCTAAACAGGGGTCAAGATAATCCTTTAAGAATATCCACCAAGGCCAACGATAATGCTATCCAATATCATGTCCAAGGAGAAATTCAAGAGTTGAACAGAATAGAGCCTGTTTCAGTCTAGCAACATGGCGTGAAAAGCACCAAACGATCTACGACGAAAGTCTACGTCATAAAAAAATTATGACGAAACAACAAGGGGAGATCACCTACTGCACACACATAAAACAAATGCAAATGACGTCATCAAAACAGATGAAAGCGGTGCTATTAAATAAAGAACATTCTTACTATACAACTAATTCAATAGTTGCGGCATGGCGGATGACGTAAAGGTCATCTGTTTCTGTGGCCTACGGTTAACGAGGGTGTTATGTGGCCAGCACAATGACCAACCGTCTTTACTTTCCTCCAACTTGTCAGGTACCCATTAGAACTGGGTGGACAAAGAGGCGCACAAAGATCCCGTAATTAAAAATCCCAGTCTTCACCGGGAATCGAACCCGGGAGCCCCGGTTCAGAAGCCAAGTTCTTTACCGCTAAGCCACCACGTCTCTAAATTTAAATTCTAGATCCTTACTTTTATCTATGGTCTCCTTCAGTTGCAAAGCGACAATGGATCATCTCAGAGAAATGAAATGAATGACCACGCATGGTACAATGTCGTACACATAGCATTCCCCCCCCCCCCATCAAATCACCTGATGTCTTATATCTTGTTAATAAAAACACATAGAAATTTGCTTTCAACAAAATGGAAAACATGCGAAATGACTTGGACTAGGAAGATGTTGAAAAAAATGATATTTTTTGTTGCTGTTATTTACCATGTAACACGGACTAATTACAGTGGTTTACTTTAATACTTATTTGTCCATAGGAATAAGTTTAAAAGTTTATGTTGGCATAAAAAATTTGGAACTAACTGTCGAAGCTGGTGAAGACTTCCGTGGTCAAATGAAAGGATTACTCGGAAACTTCAATGGGAATTCATCGGACGACTTTGAGTTGCCAGATGGCACATTACTCTCAACAAGTGAAAGTGACACAGACAGAAAAATATTTCAAAACTTTGGTTCGAAATGTAAGTTGGCCTATATTTTTAAAAAGTAATTTAAAATAACTACTATATGGCTCAGTTTTATACAGTTAAAAATCATAAGTAAACCTAATTTAAAATGTTTCTTTTTTTTTTTCTTACAACGGGAAATCAAATGAAAAAGGTATCGTTTAAAGTATTGTTTTCTTCTGAGGTAATACCTCGTTTAAAGTATTGTTTTCTTCTGAGGTAATACCTCGTTTAAAGTATTGTTTTCTTCTGAGGTACTACCTCGTTTAAAGTATTGTTTTCTTCTGAGGTAATACCGCGTTTAAAGTATTGTTTTCTTCTGAGGTACTACCTCGTTTAAAGTATTGTTTTCTTCTGAGGTAATACCGCGTTTAAAGTATTGTTTTCTTCTCAGGTAATAACTCGTTTAAAAATAATCTTTATTTATTTTTTAAACATATTTTAATGAAACAAAACGTTAATAAAAGCAGTGGCGTAGCTAGGCTGGGTGGATGGGAGGAAATTCGAAAATTCCTCCAGGGGCCCCCTCACGTTCGACATTTTTTTACATTAAATATTTAATATTACGCCTTCATCTCATGTCATAATGTCGAAATTCATGGGCCCCTAAAGAGGTCAAGCCCCACGGGCCCCCAAACGATGGAAAATACTAGCTACACCACTGAATAAAAGAAAATACAAATTCCATGTTTTAAACTGAAAACAAACATATTCTAGGGATACTTGGTGATAAAAAAGTATATCATGCTTCAACATCAGAGATACTTTTGTAATTATTAGTAGCTTGTAATTCAAAGCTTTAAATATTTTAGCTGTACATGTTAAACTTGTCAATATACCTGCATTAAGTGTCGATTTGCGTATATCCTTCGGGGGCCGTTTGAGTTTGTGTAATAACACAAACACTTTTGTAAATTTTTTTTATTAGTAATTCAGAAATTTATTTTTTTCTGCTGCTATTAATTTATATTGAATTATTTCAACTTAAACACTTTTAATAAGCGGCAAAAGTACGAAATTGATTTTTTTCTGTCACGTCTGCTCAATCCAGGGGAAGTACATGCCAACAACAGTATTTTCAAATACGCTCAAGGTGAAGGCTCACGCGATTACCGCCATGCAGACTTTGTTCCGATTTTTTTGGATGAAGTTGATAACACGACAAAAGAAGCTGCGTACCGTTACTGTGGAGCAGACGACATTGCATGTGTTTTTGACTACGTGGCAACAGGAGATGTTACATTTGCAGAGAATACAAAACTTACAGCAGACGTCTCGCGAAACGAACGCAAGGCACGAGGTTAGTTTAATTCTTCTTCACTTTCAAATTTGTATTCTTTTTTATTTATGATTGATCCCAAAAGTAAAGTCCAATACTTTGAAAAGAAAAGTAGATATAAATACTTTGAAAAGAAAAGTAGATATAAATACTTTTAAAAGAAAAGTAGATATAAATACTGATACTATCCTAAGTGTTGTATTTCTATTTTCTTTTATTTCTATGAAAACCAGTGGCAACTAAAAAAAAAAACGAACTTAAAGACATTGGCGTGGCCTTTTATGTACACTAGGTACACTCACTGGGAATATTTTTTTAAATCATTTTTTTTTACATTACTTCATTTTAAGAATATAGAAAAACGCCAGTCAAAAAAAAATACGAATCACCTTCATCAAACTGTAGCGAAGCGCTACCAAACGGCCTACAGTACACTAGGGGAAGAAACTCTTAGTAGCGTTGCTGCTTTTCTTCCGAGTTAAAGCCCTTGTCTAACTCGTTGGATTATTTAGTCACAGTAAAGGGTGAATGGTCCCTGGACACTTTTCTATAATCGGCACAGCTACGCTCATAACATTTTGAGTGTAATTAACTTTTTTTTTATAATGTAGAGGTGTTTTTTAGCTTCAAACCCTACTTAAAAGGGTGGGGGTTAAACTCAAAACCCCTTCAAAATTTTAAGTGTGTAATTTGCTTTTTTTTTATATTCAAGAGAGGGTTTATCGTAAATTTTGGAGGGGGTTTTAAAATCAAATTCTTCCTTAACTGTGCTCTTGGAATTTGGTGATTGTCATTTGCATTTTTATTTTTTTGGTTTTGTTTTATAGAAGAGGGGGATTTAACTGCAAAAACCCCTGGTAGGGGGTTTTAAACTAAAAAACCATTGGCTGTGCTGGGGCAAGTGATGGTTTACTATTAAAATCTCACCTAAAATAAACAAAATCAAAGCAAAAAATCAGTCACTAGATTCCGATCCACCCACTTCGGGAAGGGGGGGTGTTGAACCCCAACCCCCACCCCCTGGCTACGCCCATGTATTTAGGCCTACATAGTACATGATTCATGTTTGGGCCTACGTAGTATATAATACATGTTTAGACTACGTAATACATGATACATGTTTAGACCTATGTAGTATATTATACATTTTTAGGTCTAAATATCAAACTATCAAAAAATCAAACAAAGCATTAGGGTTTATTAAAAGAAATTTCTATTCATAAAATAAAGACATAACATTAAAATGCTATTCAACCTTGTTAGGCCAAAAATGGAATATGCATCCTCTCTTTGGTGCCCCTAAACTCAAGAAAACATGAAGAAACTGGAACAGACACAAAATAGAGCAGTGAGATTCACAACAAACGAATATTCACATTTGACTCCTTTAGTAAAATCACTAAATTTAGAAAACCTTCAAGACAGAAGGCTCAAAAGTAAAGTAGCAATCATACATAAAACACTGAACCATAATCTTCAAATACAAAAACAAAATCAAATAAAATACTCAGAAAGAAACAAGATAAAGGCACATTCCTCGTTCCATATGCTAGGACAAATTTGTACACATGCTCCTTCTTCCCTAGTGCTATTAGAGCATGGAATGGGTTGCCTAAGCTAGCCAGGAAAACCAGTGACTTGGCAGAATTTAGGTCATTGGTTAATATGCATGACTAAATGCATGACGCGAAGGACGTAATCATCTTCCTTTTTGAAATGGGATCTGTATTATATAAGATAAGATAAGATACGTAGTACTTCTAGTTTATAAAACTAATTATGTAAGCTATCTTTTCATAAAAATACACCTATTCTAAAACAATACCAAAATGTAAGTGAGATAATGTTACAATATGTTAACAAAAAAATATAATTTTGTGTGTATTTTGAAATTTTCCGTATCACTAAGTCAAATATATTTATAAAATGTACAATAAATGTTTGCAACAGATATAAATATTAGTTAACTGTATTTTTTTGTCTGGTCAACAAGCTGCTAAAATTAAAAGAAAACATTTTTGTTTGTTTATAAAGGCACTTCTTATGTAAATATCACACACATTTTTTTTAATGGACTTTTTATGCTGCGACTTTCGTGCAGTAGCGTGACGGCCGCGGCAGTTTCATCTAACTACCATAGTTAAAAGTATCTATAGTTGATTGTTTTGTATATTTTTGTGAAAAATAAATCAATGCCAACGAATTTTTGTTGGCGCTTTAAACTTAATTGACGTTGCAGAGACACATGATTTAACATCTGTTGTGTTTTTTATTTACATAAATCTTATCTAAATTACATCTACAATATTCCATATTTATCTTTAAGATCTAGATCTAGTAGATATAGATCACAAGATTGCTAAATCAGAAGTTTAGTTTAGCTAGATCTACATTTTTATTCTAATTCCATTTAAATGCAAATGCAAATAGCTCTAATGGTAACTGTAATGTGACAATGAGCAGACGTTATCGAAGTACAAGCTCGATACCTTTTCTTTTCCTCTTTTTTTTTTATTACAAATTAATACCAAAAGATTATCTAAAATCGTTCGTCTGACATATTTTACATATCCGGTAGTTCTCATGCCGTATTATGTAATTTTCTCTTTATCAATAATAGGCTATTAGTTTGTTATTAAGTTAACAGCAATGCCTGGTAGTCCGGTTAGCGTGCTGGACTAATTATCTCAACTGTTCTGGGTTCATACCCTGCTCGCTGCCATCCACCGTCGTCCAGCGGTAGGTTTGGATAAGGAAAAAAATATTCTTAACTTCGAAAGGAACGCCAATTGAATTTATTGTTGAAACATTATTATTTTCGACAATCAAACAAAATCAAGTCTTGTATATTCCTTGTGAAAAGGCGGATCCAACTGAGATTCTACTCCGACGGGGGACGCCTTTGAGTTTGTGTAATAACACAAACTCTCATTGTAATCTTGTTTATTGAGTCATCTTGTCTATGAATAATTGTGCAAAGTCTCAACATGATCCGAGAATGGTTGTGGGAGAAATAACGTGTACAAACTTTTTACCAGAGAGACATTTACACAGAGTGAGTTGACAAAAGCTTTCTAAAACTAAAATTTTGTTTATTTTATATAAATCTTTTTTTCGGTAATGGCTACATCGAACGGATTTCTAAATGCTATATGAACCATACAAATCCAAACCCTTAGATTTAACCCTAAATGTTAATTTGTTAATGACTTTGTTGGCAGCTAATACATTACCGACAATCAACATCACACAAAGTCTGAGAAATGCCAGCCATTGGAAGGTTTATGTAGGTATCGTAGCCATTTTGACAATCATAACGGAAGACCCTGATAATGATACGATAAGCTGCAAGTTAATCAATGACAATGGACATGTTCAACTGAATTCTAGCAGCGGCATTATTCAGTACTCTCCCAGCAGCGAGGACCCTGTTATTATTCAGTAAGTGATTGGTGAACTTGTTTTTATTACTTTAAAAATATTCACTTTTTTTTTTAAACTCTTTCAGATAATTTTTTCTCTCGCTCTAGCAATCTCTCTTTCTGTTATTTTTATCTTTCAAAGGTCGTTCTCTGACTCACATTCTATCTGTAGCTTTTTCACTATCTCACTATTGTCACAGTCTCAGTTGACATTGCCTGTTATATGTTCACCTCGAGTTAAGAGGGTGAAAAGACACGTGAAACTCCTGATATAGGAACAGGAAGTAAGAATGACTACATTGACTTTTAGTTCAGTAGGTAGTATCTTTTGGTCCTGTGAGGACAGTAGTGACTTAGAGAGTCGAGTAGTAATTTTGAGTTCGGTAGTATCTTTTGAGAAGTCAGAGCCAGTGCACTTAAAACAGTACATATATTTCTAGTAGTTAATTTTCTGTATTATTGAAGTATTTGTTACCCACTATGATGACGATATTTAAAGTCTACTCTGGAGAATCGAACATGTTAAATATATATTTGATACCGCTGTTATGCGGATATGATTATGTTGTTTCGTATTGGATTATGTAACTACTAAGGGGTGCAGTATTATTATTGTCATCCAATAAACTTTGGGTTTTGTCTGCTAAAGTGGATTTAAGTCGATCTGTAATAGCTATGTTTGTCACGTGTCAAGTGTGACTCCAGGAAGAACGAACCCAGCATTCTACGGCATTCGCGACACCTTAATAGTGACTAGTCTCATGTGTAACATTATAATACCACCTCAACACTTAACTTTTACATATTGGTGGCCAGTATGGAGAACGAACCCACGACATTCGCGTTATCAGCACTATATCTCCAATGTTCTATCTCTTTCTCTCTAAATCACGTTTTCTTTTTTTTGTCACTTTATTTTGTTGTTGGTATGAAGATTATTTTCTTTCCCATATATATTGTTTCTTTCTCTCGCCCTCTCTCAGACATTTCAAAGCTACACACGCCGTCCATTGTCATAGAATTAAAAGTTTTGCATATATTCATTGGTCATGGATCTAAAGCTCTCTTTTGTTAATTTCTTTAAATCTTGTAATTTTTGTTTAAATTAGACTTTTAACGAATAAATTGACAAAATGTAAATATTTTTACAAGAGACAATATTTGAAGTATTTTTTTTATTTACTAAATTATGTTCTTTAATCTAAAGTTAATATTAACTATTAACTATTTTTCTTTTTTTAAAAATCTACTTTATTTTATTTTAAAAGCAATAATCTCTTTGTTTGGTTTAAATTATGAAAGTAATAACTAACAGCAAGATAAAAAAAATAAAAAGCGATATGTAAAATATTGTAGGAATATAAGTCAAACCAAGAAAAGACGTTATACATTAAAAGGAGAATGATATTGAGATATTTATAAATAAATTTATAAACGAAATAATGTCAAGAACGCTTTATTGAAAGACTACTGTTGCCAGCTAAATAATTAAGAAGATTTTTTTTAAATACTTAAAACAATGTTACAAAGACAGTTTGTATTGAAACACAAACTCAAAATCGGCCTCCGAAGTGGTCCACCCAGGCAGGTACAAAGGCAGGTTTCAACCTTTTTAGAAAGAATATCAGAATGAAATTCTATCAAAGGTAAATGACAGACAAGAATGGATAAAGAAGGTTGACAGATCCTGTGTGGTGTCCCAACTGTCCAGCAAACCAATGGATAGGTGAAAGTGAATGTGAAGTTAGATGTGAACCTGGCTTAACTGATGTCTTATAATGAGTATCTAATTAATCTAATTGTCTTGTAAAGAGTCCATCTCTTATTCAGAGCTTATGGTATAAAAAGTTTACGTAGAAAATCCTTTTGATAAGATATCTAAGATGGTTTTACTGTTCTAAAGTTATTGCGATAATATGAAAACCTACTTCTTACTTGTTTTTTTTTTTTTTTACTCTTTAAAAAAAAAGTAAACATTTTGTTTTGTAAATGTTGTAGTTAGTATAACAGATCTTACATAACTTAGCAATACAATTGTAGAAAAAATTATATTTAACCAAAAATCTAAAACATTTGCATAAATGTCTTAAAAATGGTAAATAGTCATCTCCCTTACTAAATAGCCTCTTGTTTTTTTTTACTATTAATAGTAAGTAGTTGTAAAAATGTTGAATATCTATTAAAAACTGCTTGCATAATTGATTTTAAAAATTAGATTTTTCGCTTTCAGAAAAGAAAAAAAGTAGCCGTTGCATTAGAACTTTGAATGGTCTAAAATATTGTGATTTCGGAATTTCACTATCTTTTCTAGTTTACGAGATCTAAACGGGACGGGCGGACAGACGGAAGGACAGACATTCCAAACAAAAGTAATAGCGTATTTCCACTTTTCATGGAAGGCTAAAAAAACAAAGCTTATATTAAGCGTACTCTTATTAATCAGTAATGTAATTAAATTTGTGATAGATCTAGACTATTCTAGACTAAAAACTAACAAATCTCTGCGATTGCAAGTAATTTTACCAATTGTGTTTGTTTAGTGCAATTGTGTGCTGTCAGCTTTCTAAATACACCATGGGCGTAGCCAGGGGGGTTGGGGTTCAACCCCCCCCCCCCCGAAATTAAATCCCCCCTGCAGGGGGGAATTGGAATTTAGTGACTGATTTTTTTGTTTTGATTCTATTTATTTTAGGTGAGATTTTAATACTAAACCATCACTTGCCTCAGCGCAGCTAAGGGGGTTTTGAGTTTAAAAACCCTTACTAGGGGGTTTTGCAGTCAAATCCCCCTCTTCTATAAATCAAAATCGTAAAAAAAAATGCGAACGAGGATCCACAATTTCCAAGAGCATAGCTAAGGAAAATTTTGATTTTAAACCCCCCTCCAAAATTATCGATAAAACCTCCTCTTCAATATAAGACTATCCATACATACAGTCACCAGATTCTATGAGCGTAGCAAAGAGGGGTTTGTGTTTAAATCCCCCCTCCAGCGAGGTTTACAGCTTAAAACCATCTCTTCAATATAAAAAAAGCAACTTACATACTAAAAATTCTATGAGCGTAGCCAAAATGTTTTTTAGATCCCCCCCCCCCTTTATCAGCGGGGTTTGAAGCTAAAAAAAGTATCCTTCTATATAAAAAAAGCGAAAAAAATACCTCTTCAATATTAAAAAAAAGCAAATTACACACTCAAAATTCTAGGAGCGTCGCCAAGCCAGATGAGGGGTTTGAATTTAAACCCTCTCCTCCAGAGGGCTAGTTTAAAGTTTAAAACCCTTCCTGAAGGTTTTGAGTTTAAAAACCCATATACAGAGAGTTTTTAGGTTGAAAACCTCTCTCTTCAATTTCATTCTAAAGCAAACTACAGTCATCAAATTCTATGACCGTAGCAAATGGGATTTTGAATAAAAAAAAAAAAAAAAACTCCCCAGATTTTTTTGTTTACCCTCCGCCTCAATGGTTTTGACGATTAAACTTTCCTTTTTGATATAAGAGCTAAAGCAAATTACAGTCACCTAATTCGAAGCGCTTAGCTATAGATGTTACACATTTCTATCAGTGGCTGGGCTCCAATAATGAAATGCAGTGAGTAGCCATCTGAGGGAATTGAAAAAGTCTAAATGTGGCTCAACAAAGATGCCTAAGACAGATTTTAGGAGTCAGTCAGTTAAAGAGATCGAGTCTCAATCAAGAAAGTCCTATGCCGAACTGGGAGTCGACACCTTTAGTAAGGCTGTAACCGAGCGTAGCATGAGGTCTGCGGGACATGTTCTCCGATAAAATGAATTACGCATATTAAGAGTTGCGATGACATGGAGGCCATTACAAGGAAAGCGCAAACAGGGACATCCTAATACAACTTGGCGCTACACTTCATGGAGGTCCTCAAAGCAGGTGGGAAGACGCTTCAGACATTGCCATTGACAGATTTTTGTGGAAGCAGCTTGCCGCCCAATGCGCCGAACGACGCGGGATGATCTAAGTCAGTAAGAATAGCACATAAGGTTTTTGAAATAAAACTTTTAAATAGCAGAATAATGCACTGTAGATACCTCAGTATATGCATTTTGTTGGCTTTAAATACTGGAAGTAGTGCTTGGCGCTCCCCAGACCCTCTTGCTGGCAATGGCGGGGAGTCTACAATTTTCCCACTAACTGCAGGAAGAACCTATTCTAGGCAACTAGGGTACAATAAACGTTTCCGAAAGAATTAAGGGATTAATTATGTACACACACACATATGAATTGTTTGCGGGGGAGGGGAATTCAACCCCCCCCCGAAAAAAAAAATCCTGGCTACGCCCGTGGAATACACTGTGATCTGTTTACTTATTTGGACTAGTTGGAAAGGGAATGGGGTAGAAAAAAGTGCGCCTCTGGGTGTTCGCTTACTAAATTCATGTATAAAAAAAAGGTAAACAACCTAAAAATGTGAACGTGATGACTAAAGTCTCCTTAGTCTCCTCAAGTAGATGTGCTATTCACTTCAGCAGCGAAAATGGAAGTTTTAATAGTTATGTATTGTTAGCTTCAAAGTTAAAAGCGGCGACCTACAAAGTATAAAGGGGGCTAATTCAACTTATATCACCACTTCAGTGAATCATCAGTTAAGTTTAATTTCTGTCCCATGTTTGAGATGCCAAACAAAATTATTAGTTACAAATAGTTAAGCAGCTATTTGATTAATTGTATTTATTGATAATTGTTTTATAATGTTTTGTAAGGTAAAAAAAACATATTGTGTAAATATTTATTTTGATCAGAGATTGAGTGTGGGAGAAATAACTTGTACAAGCTTTTTACCTCACAGACAGACGGATTGAAATAATATAAGCTTTGTAACAATGAACAACATTGAATATTATAATATAACACTTTAAAATATATCTATTGACTATTAAATTATAATTGAACCTTTTCTTGTTGTTTTTCAGATAATTTATTCTATTTTTTTTTCAAAAAACAAAACATTTGTATTGTTGTTATGCCTTCTAGAGTTCAAGCAATCGACCAATTTAACGGAACTTCACTAATTTATACTATTCCCGTTGCTGTGTGTCCAAACTGCAGTGGACATGGAGAGTGCAATAATCAAACAGTCCTAGAGTCTAAGTCGACAACAAACTTTGTGGTTTATCAGTGCATATGCAAACCTGCTTATACAGGTAAATAAAACATTTCCTCACGATTTACTTACAAGAATAACACGCATACATTCGAACCCATCTACACGATTTGTTTTTAAGAGAAGGCTTTCTAATGAAATCTATCAGCTGGAAACGTCAACGACATGAAGTCACTGATTAACATGCATGTCTAAATTTATACATGAAATGTCTAGGACGTCAATATTTCGAAATGTGTAGGACGTCATTATTTCGAAATGTGTAGGACGTCATTATTTCGAACTGAGTAGGACGTCATTATTTCAAACTGAGTAGGACGTCATTATTTCGAAATGAGTAGGACGTCATTATTTCGAAATGAGTAGGACGTCATTATTTCGAACTGAGTAGGACGTCATTATTTCGAAATGAGTAGGACGTCATTATTTCGAAATGAGTAGGACGTCATTATTTCGAAATGAGTAGGACGTCATTATTTCGAAATGAGTAGGACGTCATTATTTCGAAATGAGTAGGACGTCATTATTTCGAACTGAGTAGGACGTCATTATTTCGAAATGAGTAGGACGTCATTATTTCGAAATGAGTAGGACGTCATTATTTCGAACTGAGTAGGACGTCATTATTTCGAACTGAGTAGGACGTCATTATTTCGAACTGAGTAGGACGTCATTATTTCGAACTGAATAGGACGTCATTATTTCGAAATGTGTAGGACGTCATTATTTCGAAATGTGTAGGACGTCATTATTTCGACATGTGTAGGACGTCATTATTTCGACATGTGTAGGACGTCATTATTTCGACATGTGTAGGACGTCATTATTTCCTCTTTTGAAGTATGGTCGGCAATTGAAAACTTACGATCAAAGGTTAAGGTCAAGACGTCCATAGAGCTTGCAGGACAGCAATACAGTTCCATGAGTTTCTGTGTGTGTTTGTGGGTAATAATGTTGAAGGGTTTTAGCCACATTTTATCTCAATAACTTGGAAATTAAGACCCCCCCCCCCCAAAATGAATACTTCTTATATCTTTGAGAAAGGCTGGAAATCGAAGAAATAAAAAAATAACGATAATCAGAAAGGACAAATGTCTTGTTGTAACACAAACGATACATTTTTTTTATAAAAAAAAAAGTCTTTTAATCATTGTATCAATATTGATGCAACTTTTTCTGATTAGTTTCTGCCGTTCTAAGGTATTTAAGATTTTTACAATTTCCTAAAAAAATTCTAGGACGCTCTAGTGAAATTAATTGCAATAACTAAAATGGAATAGAGTCAAAATTCTAACACTCAATGCGTGAGTTGATCTACGTTTCAGGTGTCTTTTATTACCACTAATAAGTTGCACATTTATTTTTAAAAATGTTTTAAGTCATAGAGTAAAATCACTGACAAATTTTACAAATTAAAATTATCATGATGTATTAGCGGAAGAGCTTAGAAACTTCAATTCAGCTGTTTAAAAAGTTGGCAACAAATCCTTTCAAACGTATCCATAGAACCTATCAACACGTCCTCTAGTCCGACATCGGACACACCACAATGCGAACTATTTCTTGTGTTTTCTTCCTCCCTAGTTATCGAGCAGCGCTGATACAGTCTGACAAACTCAGGAACAAACGGGATTTTGTATTTTGTATTCTTCCCTTAATGGACAGAAGTCCCCCACTTTGTGACATTTTAATGTACGAGCTCTTGGCGGTTGTCTTTTTCCGACTTTGCAGAGACATCTTTGTTGCATAATTTTCATTTAAATATGTTTGCGTTGTTTACGTAATATTTGACTCTCTTTTGATTAAAACTTGATATAGTCCATAGATTTGTTTTGCGGAACCAACTGAAACATGGCGTTTGAAAAAATTCTGAGCTGCTAAGATTATGCACGCTTTTTGTGGTTATAATGGTTTATGATGTTAAACATTTGTATAGGTGTGTTCTGCGATCAGAACTACGATGCCTGTAAGGACAGACCTTGTGCGGATCAACAGAATTGTACAGACCTGACACCTGAACAGCAAGGAGATAGCCATATTGGTTATAGGTGTGGGGACTGTCCAGTTGGATACAAGTTAAGAAATATTAGTGGACATCCAGTCTGTATTGGTAAACATATATTTTTTGTATAGCTTTTTTTTTCTTTAGCACATAATAGCAATTAAGGGAGACGCGGTGGCTAGTCTGTTTGGCAATATAAAAAAGTAACCAATTAGACAATTAATCACTGGTAATAAATTATTTCGTTTAATAGAAACAAATACAACTAACCACTTGAATTCCGAACCTGGCGTCTTGGTATGGCTTTAAGCTATTTGAAATATGAGGCTCCTTATAAATCCAACTCTAATGCTGGCTACACCCATATTGCAATTTTTACAAAGCTTATATCAGCTCTGCCTGTCTGTTTGGCAATATAAAAAGTAACCAATTTGATAATTAATCACTGGTAATTGATTATTTTGTTTAATAGAAACAAATGAGACTAATACTCCAGTGTTTACAGATATGACAACATTTGTTGGGTTTAATTTTCTTAAACAATTCTTAACGCTATTTCTCCTTCACGCATTTTCCAATCCAGTTGCTACTTTGAACAATTATTTATTGTACCTAACAAAACATAAATCAAGAAACAAAAACAGTCATTTTGTTAATGTAAATTTATTGTTTTGTTTGATATTGAATAAGGGAAATAACTTGTAAATTATTGTTAGATATAGTTTTAAGGTCGGAGTTCTTCACCTTTACAAAAGCTTTCTTTTTTTTTTTTAAAGGATTTTTAAATATTTTGCTTATTTTTCTTTTGCTCTTTCTTCAAATGACTGAAACTCTTCCTGACATTGTTTTTGGCCCCAAAAAGTGAGAGCCCTTAGGATAAGCTAAGCTTAGGTTGCCAATAGTTAAATCCACCACTGGATAGATTAAACGAGTTGTGGAGAAGACGATGCTAAAGGAATGCAAGTAGTACATTTGAGTAGGCGCGAATGTCCAGGTGAATATAACAAATTCTGGGGCACGCTAAGATAAGATAATATAAAATACTGAGTAAGAAAAACAAAACTTTAGTGTTTATTTTAACATTTTAACTTGGTGAATCTCAATTATTTCATCAATCCACTCGATTTTTATTCATAAACTTAAACATATGTTGAACTCATCTTACCGTCACACACTGTCATATCATGTCACTGAAATTTCTATTTAGAAAAAATAAAAACATTAAAAAAGACACAAGCTAGGGTCATGCTATTACACTTCTGTACAAAAAATTTAATTTTGTTGAAAAAAAAAGATTCAATTGTTTTTGTCTGAATAGGTAGCTCAACAGTATTCTACGCTAGGTTCCAACACTCAGAGCATAAGGTCAACTCGTATAATAATACTAAT
This sequence comes from Biomphalaria glabrata, assembly GCF_947242115.1. Taxonomy (NCBI): domain Eukaryota; kingdom Metazoa; phylum Mollusca; class Gastropoda; family Planorbidae; genus Biomphalaria; species Biomphalaria glabrata. Next base: position 17,693,237 of record NC_074721.1, read on the forward strand.
TAATTTTTACATTTTTTAAACAAACGCAATGTTAGCTGAAGGCACTATGGGAACATACAAGATAAACAATAGAGTTAAAATGGTAAATTAAGCTAATCAAGTTTTGAACTGATAGGCCTTAATGTTTAATTGAATGTGGTGAAGCATGTGGTATGTATAAGCTCAAAAGGGAGAAGGTTTCAAACCTTTTGTCCATGAACTGAAAAGGCCCGCAAAACATTAACTCGCATGGGTTACCTTCCTTGAACTCGGAAAATTTTGTGTTTTTTTTATATTATCAAGTTAAACACATGACGCACTTGATATGCTACTAAACACACAGATTGTTAATTCTTTAGATATCAATGAGTGCAATGGAACCAAAGTTTGCGATCAGATTTGTACAAACACAGAAGGTTCCTATGTGTGTAGCTGTCAAGATGGATACCGCTTGAGGGAATCAAAATCATGCATCGGTAAAATAGGAATTTTGTTTTTATCTTTTTTACTTAAGTAGATTTAATTTTACTACTATTTTACTTAATGTCTTTTACATGATTTCAATGCAGAATTTTTGTATAAAACGTATAGCAATTGTTAGTACTTTTCAATGCCATTTTTATTATAAAAGATTTATCCTCTGTTGAGCTGAATATGTTTACACTTCAAGTGTAACACTTGCCAAAATATAGTTATGTGGTATTTGGTTCTAGATTTCGACCTAGAAAATACAATTTGTGTCTTTTAAATTGCAACTATTAGCTCAGTCAGTAGCTTTGACTTCAGGCCCAACTTGTCACTTCAGGACTAGATTAGTTCATCTCCTTTTTTTTTTGTTGAAGGGCGGATTGAAGTATGCGAAGGCAGTGGCGTAGCTAGGGTGGGGGTGAATTTAAACATTCCCCGAGCCCCCTTTGAGTGTTCGAAATTGTTTTTTACATTAAATATTAAATATTACGCAAAATGCAGGGTCTCCCAAAGAAGTCAAGCGCCCGGTCCCCAAAACAATGGCTAATTCCTAGCTATACCACTCTGTGGAGGCCCCCAGGCAAGGTTTTTGTGTAGGCTCCTATAATTTTTTAAAAGTTTTAATCAAGATCCCCTTATGAATGAAAATACGTATAAGAGAAATAGAGTTCTTGTAAATTTAATACAAATTTCCTTGTCAAAAGAATATTTAATATGTATATTTTAGTTTGTGGAAGGTAGGACCGTTGGTAAATGCACTATCGTAAATATGAAGCTCTATTTACCTATTACAAGCGTACACTTCTTGATCATTTCTTGATGACTTCTTGATCACGACATTTTCGCCAGCTGTAAAAATGAGGAAAAAATAAATAAAAAAAAACGTTCAGTTTTGTACCTATCACACTTCAGATCTAGATCTTTTATGGAGGCCACTTTCTTGTGGACCCCCCGGGGCTACATCGAGCAACATATTTCTTAATATTTCTTATTTTCAGATATCGATGAATGTGCCGAGTCTCTACACAACTGCACACATGATTGTGAAAACAATCCTGGTAGTTTCCAATGCAAATGTTTCTTTGGCATGGATGAAAATTGCAGTTTAGGTATCAACGCTTGATTGTTGTATAATTTTAATTAAATTGTAAATTGTTTTACATAACAGAGACAAAATGCCATTGCATTTATACATAGAAATTGCAATGAAATTTATTTAAATAATTAGATGATTAGTCACCTGCACCATCTATTGTAATTGCATATAGAGGTCAATACAGAATCATTGTTCATATTGCAGAGAGAAATGTTGGTCTATTTAGTGCCTGGGCAATAAATCAGAACATTTACGAGAGCTTTATTTTTGGACAGTGCAAAACGAAAGTCGAGCTCTGACAAAGTCAATTGTCCTCAGGACAAAGATTGAGGTTGGCTTTACAAGGTCGAGGTCATGAGAGAGAACCGACACTTGCTCTGAAATTGATATTTCGTTCTTCTCGACTTAGTTCTGTCGCTCTGTTAGGGCACTGTAGCTGATATGTCAACTCTCTTCATTTAACAAAGTTTATATTAACGCACTCTGTCTTTCTGTCTGTCTGTTCTTCAATGTTGTCTTTCTATTGCTTGCTCTATCAGCCTTTTCTTTTTTTTTTCCTGATACTGATATATATATATATATATATATATATATATATATATTAAAACTCATAACTAAACGTTGGTGTCATGTGGCCAGCGCAACGATCAACCAACCACCTTTACTTCCTCAATGCTGTCAGGTCAGGTACCCATTAGAGTTGGGTAATCTTTAATTGCTAATAAAACTTGTTTGGATTGATATTGACGAGTTGTTTGGTAATCCCAGGCTCTGTCCAGGCACGGTTATCTTCCTGGGATTTTTTTTCCCTTTTTTTTTTTGTATATTTAAAAATAATTGAATTATTAATAATCTTAATAAAAAAAACAGGTGCAGCAGATCAGGAAATATGCTCTAGATCAGGCTGCAGTCATCTATGTCACGTGGTTAACGGTGCTGCTGTGTGTATGTGTCGCTCTGGTTATGTATTGAAGGATGACAACAAATCTTGTGAAAGTAAGATACATTTTTGGTTTGTTTTTACTATTTTTGAAAAGACAATACCTCCCTTGTACAACTTTTAGAGTATTTTTTGTCCTTAATAACGAAGAAATTTTACATTTTTTAAAAGTTGAATATTTTTTAAGCTTCCTTCCCCACCCCCCTTTCAACTGTCAAGATAAAATCCTGGTTAAGCGAATGTATACATTTATTACACTTTTAAATATTCCAATGAGCGGCCTTTAGATCTAGCCTTAGAAGGCTGTGCGCACATTGTTACTGAACATTAATTGATTAACTTATTCAATGTATAGGGAAGGAAGAGGTCGACATGTGGAAATAGGCGTGTGGTCATTTAGTCTGTTCAAGAGAAATATTTTCTGGTTTTAATTTTTTATTTTTTTTATTACTTTGAAAAATTGTGAAGGTCAAACTTATTTTTTTTCCCCAGTTTGGCCAACGAGCTAAATTTAAAGGTCTATAATCGAAATTATTCGATAGCGTAGGAAGAGACCTGGCCTAGTCAGCTGTAGTGTATCGATATTATGAGAAAATTGAGTAAATTTAATGTTGCTTGAATTTTATTGAAACATTATCCAAGCTTTGCTTATATTTTCATATCAAAATAAATAATCGCATAAGCATACATCTTCGTGCACGCAGCTGACAGTGTCTAAATCACGGGATTACTACCCGGTTTCAACAAATATTTTTGTATTTATATATTTTAAAAATAATTTTTTATATTTTAACTTTTATAATGGAGGTTTTGTCTTTTTAAAAAATGTATTTTTAAAAATGTTTTTCTTTTGTAAACATTTAATTTCGTTGCATGCTTTTTTTTTGGTTTCTTTATACACATGTACATATCTGTTTATCTATTTATCGTATTTCGTTTTATGGACAATGATCTTCTTACTGTATTGAATTTTTGTAAGAACAAATATTTCAATTTTACCGATCCTTGGTACTCTAGAATTATCCATGTAAAAAAATTTTATTCTTTAAAATAAAGCATCAATTGTTTTTACTACTATGCTTGTTCATATCAGATACGAATTGATAATTTTATTCAGATAGATTTTAATTTTTGAAAGGTTTTCGAAAATAATTCCCATGTTAATAAGAATATTTTTTTTTACTTTTCCAAACGCTTATAATTTTTATTTTGTATTAATCTGGATGATAAACCTATTTTCAGTTTATTTATTGACCACTTAATATATTTAGATATCAATGAATGTGAAGATTGGAAAAACTATTGCAGTCAGATTTGCATTGATACTTCTGGAGGCTATACATGTTCTTGTCATCCTGGATATAAACTAGCAGTAGATAAGACCAGCTGTGAAGGTGTGTTCTTAGACATTCTTTGCTTGTCCCGGGTGGGGGTTGTTTCCTTACACCAGTGTTTCCCAAACGTTTGACCTATCCTACCACATCTCAAATTTTTATAACGCTGAGTACTCCTCGTTACCCCCGCCCCCCTTGTTCCCCTTCCCTAAAAAAAAGGATTTATTTTAATAACAATAATAAATTTCTTAGTAAGCATACACACAGAAAATAATAATTACTCTATCACAATAAAGTATTAGTGAGTTTATTTTGTGCATGCTTCAGAGACATATCAAATACATTCTAAAAAAATTGGAAACATAGTTTTGACATTGAATAGTGGACGTGCCAACATACATTTGTAACATCCCTATTTATTTCCTGACCTTTGTAGAAATGTTTCTTAAACTGTAAAATAGCGCCGTATCTGAGTTTGTAAAAAAAAAGTTAAAATGTTACATCATAAAAAGGAGTTAACACTTATGATATTTTATTGGAATTTATTAACTAAATAAGTATTTTTAAAAAATCAGCATAACTTAACTAAGTGCAACGCGTACTCACTTCAAACTCTTCCAGTACCCCTGGGAGAACACGAACCCCACTTTGGGAAACACTGCCATACACCAATCTATGTTTAGAAATTAAACTATTCAAGTAAACCACTATATTGTTTACCTTGTTTTAAAGACTGTGAACCATCTTTTTGGGGTCTGAACTGTGCCAATCAGTGTCAGTGCAGCGGCCATGGAACCTGCCATCATATACGAGGTTGCGAGTGTTACCCGGGCTGGCAAGGTGTTGATTGCAACGAAGATGTTGACGAGTGTGTCAGAAACCTTCACAACTGTTCTGTCCAAGAAGTATGTCAGAATACAAGACCTGGATTCATCTGCAATTGTCAACCTGGTTATCAAAAAAACAATTCTGTCTGTTCAGGTAAGAACAATAATTTATATGGAAATGTATACCTCTGCATATAAATAACTTCGTTTCAGGTCTGTTTAGTATTAACCAAATCAAGCATTTCTCTTGTCTAAATTAAATCGTATTTCTTTTCCGTATATTTATCTTTATTTTATTTTCTATCTCTGAATTGATTCACATTTTTAATTTCTATCTCTGAATTGATTCGTATTTTTATTTTCTATCTCTGAATTGATTCATATTTTTATTTTCTATCTCTGAATTGATTCATATTTTTAATTTCTATCTCTGAATTCATTCATATTTTTAATTTCTATCTCTGAATTGATTCACATTTCTCGTTTCCATCTCTTTACTTATTCATTGTTTTCGTTTCTATCTCTTTATTTGTATTTGGATTTCTCGTTTCAAATCTTATCAACTCAATCTGTCTGTCTGTCTAGTCAAAATTGTGTATACGTTATTTCTCCCACACCCAATCTCGGTCAAGTTAAAATTGTGCAATTATTTCTTTTACCTGACAACTCAGGAATAAAAAAACAACAACTTCTTATTTAATTAACTTTGGGTAATTAATGTTTTTAATTAGTTTGGAAAAAGGGAAAGAAATTAAAGAAATTGTACTTGATGGATATGGTGGTATAAGGTGACTTGGTTTCCTTTGTAGTTTGTATAGAGAATTAGGGCTAGGGTTTGAAGCTAACAATAGATAACTTAAAAAAACTATTTTCATATGTGCTTCAATGGCACAGTTGGTAGTGTGTCGGCTTCCAGAGGCTTGAGACTCGATTTAGAATTCAAGTCTTACAACTTTTTTTAAATAAAGCGATCACGTCAACATTAACACATGATAACCGCTCTTAACCCCCTCCCCCTTTTCCGAACTGGTCCAGAGAAGTGATAGATCATATCGCATTGCAGTTTAATTATTGTTACAAAACTGATCCAAACTAATTAATACAAATATGCCTAATATAGGCTTTGGTAGGTTTTTAAACAATAATTTTAATACATTTATTTATAAATATATTTATTTCTATTGTATCTCTATATTGATTTATATTTCTAAAAATTAAATTCTCTCTTAATTAGCTTCATAAATAGTCGAAAAACGTGTTTAGTTCATTTCCTAATAGTGTTCTTAGATGTTCGTCTACACTCTACAAGTTTGGATGATTTGGCGACTAATGTATTGTACAACATTCTTTTGATAACAACCGTCTAATGCGCGAGTCGGATCAAGACGTTAGAAGACCCAGAAATGTCCTCTGACAAGGAATTAAGTCTCTTGCTGTTCTAGTTGTTTGTCGTGAATTGTCGTGAATGCAGAACTGTCTCTTATATGAAGAATTCACATCTTTTTTAGAGTAAAAATATCAAAAAAACTTTATTCTGAAATATCACTGCGTTATCTATAAATTTGCTATTCCTTATTCACCAGACATAAATGAATGCTCAGATATCTTAAGTAATAATTGTAACACTACACATGAAACATGTGAAAACAACTTGGGCAGTTATGAATGTATTTGTAGCAATGGATATACCAGAAATATAAGTACTGGACAATGTGAAGGTTGGTAATCAAAATCTTTTATTATGTAATGAATTATATTAGTAATAAGTATTATTGCAGGTACCTTTATATATATATATATATTATAAAGTAGAATGTGAGGGGTATGTATGTATGGATGTATGTTACTTATAGACATCAAAACCGCTTGACCAATCTTGATAAAACTAGGCTGGAATGTTCCTTAGGTACTAACTTAGACCGTAGTGTATGTAATGTAGCCCTAAAACAAACTTAAGACCCTCAAAAAAAAATAAAGTTGTCCCACTCTATTACAGCTATAGTAATTTATGGATCTAGGCCATGTCTACAATGTTGACATGAGAAAAGATAGAAAGGATTTAGACCTAGATCTAATTTTAAGAAATACACTTTGCGCAGATAGTTTTTTACTTTAACACATGAAAATACAAAGGAAGGTCCATTGATTTCATTATATAATAAAATTAACCTTCAATGTTATGTTTCAAAAGCATTTTTTACATAAATTAGTTCCTGATATCTGTGACTACAGATTTCCTGGCGAACTTTTTTTCATTAGACAATACCGTAATGAATCGCGTACTAAATATTAATTCGTTTAATTGTTTACTTTATAATCCCATCCCTAGATCTAAAACTCTAATTCAACTCTAAGATGATAAACCTTCTCTTCGCACAGATAGTTTTATACTTTAACACATAAACATATTAATTAAAGTCCATTCATTTCATATTTTGATCAAATAAACATTCAAATTTGGTTTTCTAAAGCTACATTCATTTACGAAAGCTGCGAGGCAGAGTTGAGATAGGCCTAGATCTATATTCATTCATGAATCGCGTACTAAAAATTATTTCGTTTAATTGTTTACTTTATAAACCCATTCATTTAACAAAGCTATCGCTCTTTTCGTTTTTAATAGATATGAATGTATCGGCTTCGGGTAATCCCATTTTCGCAAACCTAATTTTATTGTCGTAGCGAAAGAGAAAAAAAACTTGAAAGGATCATTAGTTAAGTTTAACATACATCTAAATCCAATCCACTAGATTAGTAAACACAAACTTAGACCCGCAGGCCGCGGGTAATGTCTGGCGAACATTAGACATTACCAAATGGTTACACATTAACAGTGATTAACACTTCTCTCTACTGAGTCTATTCCTAGGCCTAGGTCTAAAACTCTTATTGAACTCTAAGATGATAAAACTTCTTTTCGCAAAGATAGTTTTGTGCTTTAACACATAAACATACTAATTATTGTCCATTCATTTCATATTTTAATCAATTTAACATTCAAATTTGTTTTTCTAAAGCATTTTTAATACATTCGTTCGCTGTTCGCTAAAGTTGCGTAACCGTGTTGAGATAGGTCTATATTCATTCATGAAAAAAGGTCACACATGTGCAACACAGAATGAACGCTATTAAAGCCAATTTTTAACTCTAGATTAGTGTAGATTTAGATCTATGTCTACCTCAAGATCTACTTTATACTGTAACACATGAACATACAAAATTAAGTCTATTCGTCTTAAATTTTAATCAAATATATGTAGGCCTACAAGCAAATGTTTTAATTTGAACAAATGGATTTAAGCCTATTAGCTATTCTGATTTGATAGCTTCATTCACACTATTTTTACATTGACACATTCGCTTTACTTATTACATTATTATTTCGTTTAATTGTTTACAAAACACTCTCAGTGACTATATCGACAGTAATGCGCAAATAAAGACCCGCGGGTCGCGGGTAACATATGTCTAGTCTATATTATAAAGTAGAATGTGAGGGGTATGTATGTATGTATGTATGTATGGATGTATGTTACTTATAGACATCAAAACCGCTTGACCAATCTTGATAAAACTAGGCAGGAATGTTCCTTAGGTACCAACTTAGACCGTAGTGTATGTATTGTAGCCCTAAAACAAACTTAAGACCCTCAAAAAAAATAAAGTTGTCCGACTCTATTACAGCTATAGTATTTTATGGATCTAGGCCATGTCTACAATGTTGACATGAGAAAAGATAGAAAGGATTTAGACCTAGATCTAATTTTAAGAAATACACTTTGCGCAGATAGTTTTTTACTTTGACACATGAAAATACAAAAGAAGATCCATTGATTTCATTATATAATAAAATTAACCTTCAATTTTGTGTTTCAAAAGCATTTTTTACATAAATTAGTTCCTGATATCTGTGACTACAGATTTCCTGACGAACATTCTTTCATTAGACAATACCGTAATGAATTGCGTACTAAAAATTAATTCGTTTAATTGTTTACTTTATAATCCCATCACTAGATCTAAAACTCTAATTCAACTCTAAGATGATAAAACTTCTCTTCGCACGGATAGTTTTATACTTTTACACATAAACATATTAATTAAAGTCCATTCATTTCATATTTTGATCAAATAAACATTCACATTTGGTTTTCTAAAGCTACATTCGTTTACGAAAGCTGCGAAGCCGAGTTGAGATAGGCCTAGATCTATATTCATTCATGAGTCGCGTACTAAAAATTATTTCGTTTAATTGTTCACTTTATAATCCCATTTATTTAACAAAGCTATAGCTCTTTTCGTTTTTAATAGATAAGAATGTATCGACTTTGGGTAAACCATTTTCGCAAAACTAATTTTATTTTCGTAGCGAAACTGAAATAACGTCAAAGGATCATTAGCTACGTTTAACATACATCTAAATCCAATCCACTAGATTATTCAAAAGAAATGTTTTAATTAAAAAAAAAATGGATTTAAGCCTATTAGCTATTTTGATTTGATAGCATTATTCACACTATTTTTACATTGACACATTCGCTTTACTTATTACATTATTATTTCGTTTAATTGCTTACAAAACACTCTCAGTGACTATATCGAAAGTAATGCGCAAATAAAGACCCGCGGGTCGCGGGTAACATTTGTCTAGTATATATATATATATATATATATATATATATATATATATATATATATATATATATATATATATATATATATATATATATTATAAAGTAGAATGTGAGGGGTATGTATGTATGTATGGATGTATGTTACTTATAGACATCAAAACCGCTTGACCAATCTTGATAAAACTAGGCAGGAATGTTCCTTGGGTACCAACTTAGACCGTAGTGTATGTATTGTAGCCCTAAAACAAACTTAAGACCCTAAAAAAAAATAAAGTTGTCCGACTCTATTACAGCTATAGTATTTTATGGATCTAGGCCATGTCTACAATGTTGACATAAGAAAAGATAGAAAGGATTTAGACCTAGATCTAATTTTAAGAAATACACTTTGCGCAGATAGTTTTTTACTTTGACACATGAAAATACAAAAGAAGATCCATTGATTTCATTATATAATAAAATTAACCTTCAATTTTGTGTTTCAAAAGCATTTTTTTACATAAATTAGTTCCTGATATCTGTGACTACAGATTTCCTGACGAACATTCTTTCATTAGACAATACCGTAATGAATCGCGTACTAAAAATTAATTCGTTTAATTGTTTACTTTATAATCCCATCCCTAGATCTAAAACTCTAATTCAACTCTAAGATGATAAAACTTCTCTTCGCACAGATAGTTTTATACTTTAACACATAAACATATTAATTAAAGTCCATTCATTTCATATTTTGATCAAATAAACATTCAAATTTGGTTTTCTAAAGCTACATTTGCTTACGAAAGCTGCGAAGCCGAGTTCAGATAGGCCTAGATCTATATTCATTCATGAATCGCGTACTAAAAATTATTTCGTTTAATTGTTTACTTTATAATCCCATTCATTTAACAAAGCTATCGCTCTTTTTGTTTTTAATAGATAAGAATGTATCGACCTCGGGTAATCCCATTTTCGCAAAACTAATTTTATTTTCGTAGCGAAAGAGAAATAACGTGAAAGGATCATTAGCTACGTTTAACATACATCTAAATACAATCCACTAGATTATCCAAAAGCATTTTTTACATAAATTAGTTCCTGATATCTGTGACTACAGATTTCCTGGCGAACATTATTTCATTAGACATTACCAAATGGTTACACATTAACACATCTCTCTATTATACTGAGTCTATTCCTAGGCCTAGGTCTAAAACTCTTTTTTTCATTAGACAATACCGTAATGAATCGCGTACTAAATATTAATTCGTTTAATTGTTTACTTTATAATCCCATCCCTAGATCTAAAACTCTAATTCAACTCTAAGATGATAAACCTTCTCTTCGCACAGATAGTTTTATACTTTAACACATAAACATACTAATTATTGTCCATTCATTTCATATTTTAATCAAATTAACATTCAAATTTGTTTTTCTAAAGCATTTTTAATACATTCGTTCGCTGTTCGCTAAAGCTGCGTAGCCGTGTTGAGATAGGCCTATATAAATTCATTCATGAAAAAAGGTCACGCATGCGCAGCACAGAACTCTAGATTAGTGTAGATTTAGATCTACGTCTACCTCAAGATCTACTTTATACTTTATACATACAAAATTTAGTCTATTCATCTCAAATTTTAATCAAATATATGTAGGCCTACAAGCAAATGTTTTAATATGAAAAAAAAAAGATTTAAGCCTATTAGCTATTTTGATTTGATAGCTTCATTCACAGTATTTTTATATTGACACATTTGCTTTACTTATTACATTATTATTTCGTTTAATTGTTTACAAAACACTCTCAGTGACTATATCAACAGTAATGCGCAAATAAAGACCCGCGGGTCGCGGGTAACATATGTCTAGTATATATATATAGTAACAATTATAGTAGTGTTACAACCACAGCTTGTGTGGACTACTGTGGAAAAACTTGAAATCGGCCCCCGAAGTGGTCTGCTATGGCAGGTAAAAAATAGGCAGGTTTCAATATATTCAGTAGAATATCAGAAACTATGAACTACAAAGTATCAACAACTACAACAGTGGATCTTTCGATTCAAAAAATAAGTGTCGCCAATAATATTGTTTTGTTAGTTCCACTAACGACTTGATACGACCGCATACGGAGATTTATTAATGTTATTGTTATTACATTGTCAATATTCATATGTATTGTAATAACTTGAGGCAACTCAACGAGACATAGATGTTTATTTACACGACATCACAGGTACACAAAACAACCTCTATTTTAGGCACAATTTCTCCATATTGGCTCTCTACTTGTGCGGAAATCGTTATCTTTCTAATGTTGACATCCTTTTTTAGGTGTAGTCTATCACAGTGCGCACATTCTAGCACAAGCCTGCATGGTGGTGCGCATTGCAGAGTTACAACATTGCCCCCTTCTTAGAGCTTTTCGTCCCGAAAAGAAAGAGTGCAGTGGAGGTTTGACAGTTCAGGTGGAGGTCGATCGGTGGGAACCACAGACGGTAGGGTGCCAGTTGCCCACGAAGCCATCTGCACAGTTTTCCGCTGTCGTTGCTCCTCTTCTTCCAGTTGGCCAGTCTACGCTTGAGACGATGTTGTGGTCGCTGCTTTGACCTCTTGACTGGCCGTATTCGCAATTTCACCCGACGACATCCAAGACAAGGAATAAGAAACGGTCTTAAAGCTTTCATGGTTCGAGTTCCCGTCAAGGGTACTGACAATCGTTGTCACGTTTCTCGTCTTCAAAGTCATCCCCGCCAGACTTGCCCACAACACAGTCACAGACGGCGCTCCAATCCCCAGCGCCTCCATCACCACTGTTTGTGCTGCCACAGTCAAGACCAGGCAACTGCCCTTTCACTAACGAGTTTATTCCTCCTTTTGCTTGCGACACAATGTTATCACTTTGGTCTATTTGGCCTTCTACTTGAAATACACTTTCATCTACATTGTTAGACATTATGTTCCTACTCATGTTCCCCATCATGATCCTAATCGTGTTCATTTGTTCCTTAAATGCATCCCCACAGTCCTGGATCTTGCCAATGAGATCAACAATCCCAATTTCAAATTGATAGGTATCCGGATCTTCTTCTTCATCGATCAGAGCTTGCCGCAGACGAGCCGTGAGCGTTTCAATGCTACCGACGGGTTTTAAACCTCGGTCCCGAAGCTCTTGTCTTAGCTCTTTAATTAAGAGCTGATGTAATAGCTTCAACGATGCCATAGAGATCGAATCCTACCTCCTCTCGTTGAGTTGCCTTTAATCCCACTTCTGACACCAATTGTAATAACTTAAGTGAGGCAACTCAACGAGACATAGATGTTTATTTACACGACATCACAGGTACACAAAACAACATCTATCTTAGGCACAATCTCTCAATATTGGCTCACTACTTTCTAATGTTGACATCCTTTTTAGGTGTAGTCTATCACAGTGCGCACCTTCTAGCACTAGCCTGGATGGTGGTGCGCATTGCAGAGTTATAACAGTATTATAGGAAACTGATAGTCATGGGGATATAGTTAAATCCTAGTTGTCACTTACAAAGAACGGATCACGAAACAATAGATTAGAAACAGGATTAATACGGTAATTGGAAACAACGTTGACCTGCTAACCACTGTCAAAAAGCATTAACTCAAACTCTATAGGGCTAAATCGCTAAGTCCTGAAGGCTCGCAAAGGCCTTCCTTCAGGGAACTTACCAGGAAGAAGATGAAGGAAAAGACATAGTAAGCGATGGCAAGGCAATATCAAAGAAAGTATAAGGCTGTAGTAAATGAAATTCTGTCAAAAGTTAAAAGTAGAGAAGAAAGGAGAAAAATGGTTGACAGATCATCTGTTGTGCACCAAATGCCAGAGAAAAATGGAGAAAAGGACTAAAGGATAAGGGATAATCGAAGATGGAGTTAAATGTGAACTTGGCCTAACTGATGTTTTTGAATCTATGTGATGTAATTGTTTTATAATTATTTATTTCCCTTTACAATACGATATAATCTATAAAGAAAAAAAAAACAACTAAGTATGGTATGAAAATATCTCCACAAGGCTCAGGTAAAAAAAATTTTAACGGTATTGGATTAATTAGTAATTTTCTTTTTCTCTTATATATATATATATATATATATATATTGTTACGAATCTCACTATCCAGGCTCTCTGCAAACTGCACCATACACCACCAACTTAAAGAACTTGACAACTCAGGGCTCCAAAGTAACGTAGCACTTTAATAGTTGAATAAATAACAGCCAATACTGTACAATTGGCAACACGTACACTGTACAAATATCTCTCCGATAACACCGTTCCGCCGTATCAACTCTTGCACTGGCCTCTCCGTCTCGTTCCGGGCTTGCACTGGGTTCAACAGTTCAGGACTGACTTCACACACTAGACTCGTTGTGTCGGACTCGATCACAGACCAAGATCAAGACGCCGTTCGTCTCAACTGTACTTGATAGTACTCCGCACTGAACCGTCGTAATGCTCCGTACAGAACCACACCGCTGAACTGTGCTGTAGTCGACCGTGTTCTGAACTCTTGTCGTGAACCTCCTTTCTGAACCTTGCTGTATTGAGCCCCTTTTCTCGACTGTCTTGACTACGACACCTCCGCTCTTTATATAGGGTCCCTACTGGCCTTCTCGAACCGGACAGAACGCCGCTCGACGTTTCTAGGTGGTCAGATGACTACAACTCTCGTGACGCTCATGAGCTCTGTTCACGACGGCGATCCTTCCCGAACCGTCCTGTTGATACTCGACTCGGTTGACCATCGTAGCTCGTCACGGTTGACCGCTCGTCTAGCGCTGGCCTGGGGCGAATTGCGTCGGCTGACTACACTCACACCACTACCCCCATCTGTGCCACCACCAAGTTTATAACAATATATATATATATATATATATATATATATATATATATATATATATATATATATATATATAAAATATATATAAACAACCAGAACAATCTATTAAAGATACTTAAAACTATTACGATGTTTTGGAAGAAAAATTATTTAAGGTTAATTAGATTTTCAATAGCTTTTAGTCTTTCTTTTTTCGATATTAACATGACAGTGACAGGTTAGCGAAAGTGACGTGTGTTTGGCGTGTTTAATGTCTAGGGGATGATTATTTTTGCAGTTATCACACACCAACCCGTCAGCATATAAATCGTAAGCAGGCACGCAACGAAACAACAATGAAAGAGAGATACAAAGTTAAAATTGAAGAATATTTATTTACATAAATATTTACATAAAAGAATTAAAAAAGGGGAGGGTTTGCATCTATCTCTAATTGAAACTATATTTAATCATCACTCTTGCACTTAATAAGAGAGTATGTCACTTTGTCCTCTGAACTTAGCTGGTTGTCCTGTTTGTGTCGCAGCTGGCTGTGTCCTGGCTTGATGTTCTGCAGCTGGAGATGGCGCTCTAGCGGGTAGAGGGACGCCGGTGATACAGTTCTTGTGGAGTCTCAATCCAAAGTTCTGATATCTGTAGTAGGCACAGTAGGGCGGGTGGCCGGCTACCGTGGGCACAAGGGTACTGCAAGCAGAGCTTATCTGCCGTGGGCAGCGGGGGATTTGGCGTAGCCATGACGTCTCGCACAGACTCTGGGTCTATAGGGACGTCGTACCTAATAAGTTGACAGGTGGGCTGTCGAATAGGCAGGCAAGTAGAGCCGATAGAGCCAAGTAGTAGAGTAGATCCACGTAGGCGGGAGTGCAAATAGGCATGAGTGCAGTGCTAGGCAGACAATGCCAAATAAATAGGCAGGTGATCCAAACAAATAGGCAGATATCTGAGCGAGGCTGCGGATAAATAAAGACAAATTAGGACATGTCTCTCATGCATCTTATTGATGCCCTCGACTGAGGTGCATTCGTCAGATAGGAAAATTGCTTTTGAGTACAATGGGGACATGATGACAAATGGGATTTGGAAAATAGAGGGCTGATAGTAGCAATATAAAAATGTACATAAAAAGGGAAATAATAATCTCAAATAAACAACACTAGTGGAAAGAGAAAAAAGGGGGGGGGGGACTGGGCGCTGGTCAGCGACCATGACGGTTTGTTTACACATGGCCGTCGGCCGAGAACAATGGAGTGCGCTTGAAAGGAGAGTGTCCATTCAAGGGACGCAACTCTCGTCAAATTAGAATGACTAAAGGGGAGATAATTTATATATCTCTTTTCGAAGCGCAGTATTAGTAGTGCGCTAGTAAAATCATCAAGGCGGTCAGCCGAGATAAAGGAAATAAAATAAGATGTACAAATATATGCATGGTTGCAGCAACGATCAATTGAGCAACGTAGCATTAATAGATTAATGCAATACATAAATATATACAAATGCCATGTTTATGTTTTCTACTTACGACAGTGAGAAATACACAATGCACTAATTAAATATAAATGAAATAATAAACTACACATGATAGTATCCAGTGAGAAATATACACAGAGTAATTAAGATGAAACTTGTGATTAAGTTCGGCTTACCACCAGGTATTCCTCTAAGAGTAAGAATAAACAAAATAGTCCAGACTCAATTGCTCAGCTTAGAATGAGAAATGAGAGGGTCTGGCTTGCTCTATTCTACTTTATAAAGGCCGTGATATATGGACCAAAGATTATCTCCCACGTGGGTGAATCCGACAAGAGTCGCTCCTTGGAGTGTCACGATGCGCGTTAACCCGAGTAATTTCTTTGATCAAAGAGAGACGTGGGAGAGGGGGGGAGAAAGAGTGACTTGCATTCCAAGTTGGTGTCAACCGCCACCGTCAGACATCCGGCGGGATAAGACCAAAGAGACTGTGTGTTTATCTTTCCCCGATCAACGGGAGATAAATGAAAAGCCGCCAAGGTGGTGGACTCAGTCTAGTGAGACGAGGAAAAGGTGGGGCGAGTGAAGAAATTGGGGATAGGACGGTGAAATAAGTAAAATAAAATTAATAAATAATGATAAAATATAATTAATGCTGTGATAAATTTGAGTGAGTCTGACGGCAAGCTTTTGACTTGTCACAGACAGACAGAGAGACAGACAGATTTAATCCTTATATATATATACATATATAGCGGTACATGAATGTCTATGAACCCTCCATAACTCTCTCGTGTTAATAAAGACAGTTTTAGTCTAATTAGCCCATTGTGACGTAATTGATTTTTTTTCCTTTGACGTCATATGGAATGAATTCTTTTTATGTAATGCTAAAAAAACTCGATGCAACAAAGTCTATGAACCCTCCACTACTTGCACGTATTGCAAAGACTTTTTTAGTCTAACTAGGCCGTGTGACGTAGTGAATATTTTTTATATGACGTCATATGGAATAAATTATTTAAATGAAATGCATAAAAAAAAATTTTGTGCATTAATGTTTATTAAACCTCGTCATGCATAACCAAAATATCCAATCACAACGCAACAGAGCTCAAGGAATTAGTGAACTCTTTCCTAAAAACCCATTACCCCCAACAACCAATGGGTCAGAGTCTACAAAGATGGATCCTCTCAAAAATACAATACAAACGGAAGAATTGGTATACTAACTAAATGGTCCAATGGAAAAGACTGGAAAAGTCAATTGCAACTTGCAATCTGTCAGACAGCCATAGAGCAGAAAGGCAAGCACTTGAACTAGCAGCTACCACACTAATAAACTACCTATGTACACCAAACAGACGAATCGTCTTACTGACCACTGCCAAAAATGCCCTTCAAAGCCTAAAAAACTTGGTATTCCTATACAAAGTAACTCAGGACAGCCCTTGTAAACCTTAATATCTACAGCAAGGAAACTTTTTTTCAATGGGTCACTCGTCTGACATTTTGTACATATCCTGTAGGTATCATGCCGTAATGTATACTATATCTCTTTATCAATAATAAGCTATGACTTTGTTATTACGTTAACAGCAATGCCTGGTCGTGCGGTTTGGTGCTAGACTGATTATCCCAGCGGGCGGATGGGACAAGGAAGTCAATTATCTTTAACTTTGAAGGAACATCTGAAACATGTCAATCATTGTACAGAAATAAAAACATTTTTTTACAATTGCAAAGGAATCTTTGAAACATTATTAGTTTTGACAATCAAAACAAAATCACGTCTTGAATATTCCTTGCGAATTGGTGGATTCGACAGGGATCCGACGGGGGCCACCTCTGAGTTTCTGTGATAACTCAAACTCATTTTGTAATTAAATATTTTATTTTACTTTACATACGAACATGTAATATATAGTCTATTCATCTCGTTATTTTTAATAAAATTAACCTACAAAAATTGGGTCTCAAAAACAATTTTCCATAAATTCGTTTGCTGTAGCTGCAAAATGTGAATTTAGCCGTCTTGACATACATTTAAATAGCTCCATTCATCTTTTGCGCACTCCTTACATACGCAGTGTAAACACGTCATGATTGACAGGGAAGATGATGTTTTCTATGGGGGATATTTTATATACTAAAATAAAATAATGAATAGGCCTAATCTTATGGAGCCATTGTATATACTTTTAAATTGATAGATTAAGAATATTTACCTAATTTAAACAAATGAATCTAATTTTAATCTAGGGCTAAATCTATATTATACATATCCTTAGAAGAATGTATGTCGCATTTCGTTTGATGTAACTCCACTCTTACTTTTTTTACATTTACGCATCCGCTTTACTTATTTTATTGTTTTGTTTCATTGTTTCTAATATACTATAGTAGTGACTTTATCAGTATACTATACGCAAATTAAGAACCGCGGTCTATATCGGCCATTTAAAAAGAATCCCAATCCACTTCTTCCATCTCTGTTTCTTTGATGTGCACTCCGAATAGTAGAGAATTTTTTATTTAGGCCTTTACTTTAAAGAATTTTTTTATTTAGGCCTTTTCTTTAAAGAATTTTTTATTTAGGCCTTTTCTTTAAAGAATTTTTTATTTAGGCCTTTTCTTTAAAGAATTTTTTATTTAGGCCTTTTCTTTTAAGAATTTTTGACTCAGACCTTTTCTTTAAAGAATTTTTGACTCAGGCCTATTCTTTAAAGAATTTTTTTATTTAGGCCTTTTCTTTAAAGAATTTTTTATTTAGGCCTTTTCTTTAAAGAATTTTTGACTCAGACCTTTTCTTTAAAGAATTTTTTTATTTAGGCCTTTTCTTTAAAGAATTTTTTATTTAGGCCTTTTCTTTAAAGAATTTTTTTATTTAGGCCTTTTCTTTAAAGAATTTTTGACGTAGACCTTTTCTTTAAAGAATTTTTGACTCAGACCTTTTCTTTAAAGAATTTTTGACTCAGACCTTTTCTTTAAAGAATTTTTGACTCAGACCTTTTCTTTAAAGAATTTTTGACGTAGGTCTTTTCTTTAAAGAATTTTTGACTCAGACCTTTTCTTTAAAGAATTTTTGACTCAGACCTTTTCTTTAAAGAATTTTTGACGTAGGCCTTTTCTTTCAAGAATTTTTGACTCAGACCTTTTCTTTAAAGAATTTTTGACGTAGGCCTTTTCTTTAAAGAATTTTTGACTCAGACCTTTACTTTAAAGAATTTTTGACTCAGACCTTTTCTTTAAAGAATTTTTGACGTAGGCTTTTTCTTTAAAGAATTTTTGACGTAGGTCTTTTCTTTCAAGAATTTTGACGTTGGCCTTTTCTTCAAATAATTTTGACGTAGGCTTTTTTTAAAAGAATTTTGACGTAGACCTTTTCTTAAAAGCTATTTTCCTTACATTTCAGACTTCAATGAATGTACTGGACAACACAAGTGTGAGCACGTCTGTGTCAATACAATAGGATCTTATTTTTGTCAATGTTTTCGTGGATACGAACTGCAACCGAACAGATCGAGCTGTACACTAAGTATATGCATTATGTCTTTTTAATGATTTTTATTGTGATTGTAATAAGTTGGAAATACTTTTTTTAAAGTTAGGATGTACTTAGCGTTACGTAAATATATGACTTTCCTCTATGGACAACTCGCGACTGGTTCAAGAAAAACTGGTCGCCCCCACCTCCGTTACATAGATGTAATAAAACGGGACCTCAAATCAGTGAACATCAATACTGACAATAGGTAAGACATAGCTCTAGACCACACTAGATGGAGAGAGACAGTGACCAAGAAAGCTTTGGATAGCGAAAGAATATTGGGGCCTCAGCCCTGGAAGAAAAACGGACAATTCTAAAAATAGCCAGCTCCTCTACCACCGAAGCAAAAGCCACCTTAACCGTGTAAGTCTCACTGCACTGGGCCACCGTGTTGTTAACACTATTCTCTGATAAAACACGGACAAGGAAAGCAGCAATTCTTTGCTGAGTTGTTCTGTCTCAGTACAAAGCCAACTCACCATGCAAACCAGTTTCTCTCTCACTCAAATGGTCATTTTTAGGGTGTAGTATCGCGCACTCCTAAAGGATGTGGTTAACCGTTTCTACTTCTTCCTGGCAGTGTCGACAGCGTGAATCGAAAGTTCGGTTTAAATTTAGCAAAATAGGCTCCGATTGGACAGTGTCCCGTCCTGTACCTAGAAAATGTCACGTCCTGTACCTAGAAAATGTCACGTCCTGTACCTAGAAAATGTCACGTCCTGTACCTAGAAAATGTCACGTCCTGGCTCTCTAACAACCACCACTCCTCCCATTTAGAAGGTCTTTTCAAATTTTGCTAGTTGTCAGTTCCGGTAAGCTTAGTGGGTGGCCATCTTGGAGATTGACGACGGTTACTGATTTTACGAACACCGACCCGTTGCCAGAATCGGTCGGACGGGGCCTATCCATTGAGTAATGCCCATACTCGGGATATAAGATAAATTTTGTGAAGCCATGTTGATCGAGATACCCGAGTGCGGGCGAAACTGGGTGCATGTTAGACTTAGGAAAGATCTCCACAGATGGGACCAATGCTACCTACCCAGGAACGCATCTTCGCTGTGCCAGCTTCCTTCGTCACGCTGCCGCGTATGCCTAGTGGTATACTGAGAGATTGTCTAGACTCGTTTTTCACACCGCCAGAAAGTCCGCCGTCAGTGAGGCGACTTGATGCAATGTCGTGCATCCGGAAACGTACCTTCTAGAGCCTTCGGCGATTATGAGGCGCGCCTCGCATGCCGGCGCACCGCAATCCAACTTATAACCAGGCACCCACACATTTGGGTTGGACCCCCTGGATTTAACAAACTCCATCCACTTGGCCTTAAAAACCGGAGGGGATCCCAGTTCGCCGCTGCTAGAGGCGTTCGCAGCGTTACCACAGTCCGCCACGAGGTGGCCGGGATCGCCATTGAACTGCGCCACATTAACCTGCGATAGTTGTAAACGGGAGTGTCTCTCCAAAATAGGGCTCCACAGCCACAAGAGGAAGTGTGCGAGATGAAATATAGTCGTTTTACGACAGAAGGAGGCCAATGGTGATGAATGAATCAATGACGTAAATATATTTAATGTTTGAGTACCCGGTTCTTAGTTGTGGATCGAAACTGTCTATATTTTTCATGTGTATATATGGTTATTGTTTTTGAATACACAGCCCTATACTGTTTATCACGTGATATTTTCAGAAATAACATCAGAATTAAATTCTATCAAAGTCAAATGACAGAGAAGAATGGAGAAAGAAGGTTGATACATCTTGTATGGTGCCCCAGCGGTCCAGCAGACAATGTCGGGGAAAATGTTATGACATGATTATCAATGACCATTGACATTTAATAAATGTAGAATTAGCCAGTAGCTAAACTAATTCTAGGCCACACTGGGGGGGGGGGAATATTAACAATAAATTCAATATTATCGTTTCGCTTTAAAAAAAAAAGAAATTAGCGCGATTCTTTTTTCTGTTGGATTTCGGACTTTGCGAAACAAAAAAGAGCCAATGTAGAACAGCGGAAAATGTGAGCTTTAGTATTATTATTTTTTTTAAGTTTTTGCGTGACATGTTTGTAAGTTCCACATACAATTTCACAAGATCTAGTTGAAAATACCTAACCCTGAAATCACTGAAAACATATATTTTGAGTAGGTTGATCAAAAGTAAAATATTTGCTACTCTAAATTATTATACCTACCTGACAGCTTGTCTGAAAATGGATGAAGTTTTTACAAATCTGTTTGAATAGAGCCAAAAATTATTTTTCTGAACAACACGGGTACATCGCGCCCGTCGAGGCGTATAAGCCTTCTTTGTATCGATATTTTTTAATACAGTGCAAGGTATGCAAACAGGTTGCTCAAAGATCCCACTTAAAGTTACTGTTCCTCTAGAATAGTTCCATGATCTAACATCATATCTCATATATATATATATTACATATATTTCTATGTATTACTTCTCTAGAGAAACAACTGTGCGTCGACTCCAACCCATTCAACTGTAGTCATGTATGCACATTGGATGATATTACAAATAAACCTATTTGTCTTTGTAGAGCAGGGTTTGAGTTACAAAATGACAATAGATCTTGTCAAGGTTTGAACTTTAATAGTTAGCTTATTTTTTTATATAGAAATTCAATAAAATTTCTGAATCAATTTATTGAAAAGTTTTATACATTTATGTGCAATGACTAAAGCTTGTCTATTAGTGTTTTCCCTCGCTTCTTGCCTACCGCAATTTGGCAGCATTTTTAATTTGTTGGTAGCGTCATTCTAAGGGTTTAAAGCACCCACTGAAAACCTAATTTGTTTTCTCTGCCAAAAGATCAATTTCAAACGTCTATCAAAGAAGACATTTCCTTGCATCTTTGTCAACTCGATTCTTGGGTCTTTCTTACATCATACAAGTAAAAATATTTTACCATCTTTCTCTTGACGTTCTCTTAACGTTCTCTTAACCTTCTCTTGACGTTCTCTTAACCTTCTCTTGAAGTTCTCTTGACATTCTCTTAACCTTCTCTTGACGTTCTCTTAACCTTCTCTTGAAGTTCTCTTGACGTTCTCTTAACCTTCTCTTGACGTTCTTTTAACCTTCTCTTGAAGTTCTCTTGACTTTCTCTTAACCTTCACTTGACGTTCTCTTAACGTTCTCTTGAAGTTCTCTTGACGTTCTCTTAACCTTCTCTTGACGTTCTCTTAACCTTCTCTTGAGGTTCTCTTGACGTTCTCTTAACCTTCTCTTGAAGTTCTCTTAACGTTCTCTTAACCTTCTCTCGACGTTCTCTTAACCTTCTCTTGACGTTCTCTTAACCTTCTCTTGACGTTCTCTTAACCTTCTCTCGACGTTCTCTTAACCTTCTCTTGACGTTCTCTTAACCTTCTCTTGACGTTCTCTTAACCTTCTCTTGACGTTCTCTTAACCTTCTCTTGAAGTTCTCTTAACATTCTCTCGACGTTCTCTTAACCTTCTCTCGACGTTCTCTTAACCTTCTCTTGAAGTTCTCTTAACGTTCTCTTAACATTCTCTCGACGTTCTCTTAACCTTCTCTCGACGTTCTCTTAACCTTCTCTTGAGGTTCTCTTAACCTTCTCTTGACGTTCTCTTAACCTTCTCTCGACGTTCTCTTAACCTTCTCTTGACGTTCTCTTAACCTTCTCTTGACGTTCTCTTAACCTTCTCTTGACGTTCTCTTAACCTTCTCTTGAAGTTCTCTTGACGTTCTCTTAACATTCTCTCGACGTTCTCTTAACCTTCTCTCGACGTTCTCTTAACCTTCTCTTGAAGTTCTCTTAACGTTCTCTTAACATTCTCTCGACGTTCT
This sequence comes from Biomphalaria glabrata, assembly GCF_947242115.1. Taxonomy (NCBI): domain Eukaryota; kingdom Metazoa; phylum Mollusca; class Gastropoda; family Planorbidae; genus Biomphalaria; species Biomphalaria glabrata. The sequence goes on from NC_074721.1 coordinate 17,716,221, forward strand.
CTTAACCTTCTCTCGACGTTCTCTTAACCTTCTCTTGAAGTTCTCTTAACGTTCTCTTAACATTTTCTCGACGTTCTCTAGACGTTCTCTTAACCTTCTCTTGACGTTCTCTTGACGTTCTCTTAACCTTCTCTTTACTTTCTTTTGACGTTCTCTTGACGTTTTCTTAACGTTCTCTTAACCTTCTCTTAACCTTCTCTTGACTTTCTCTTAATATTCTCTTGACGTTTTCTTAACCTTCTCTTGAGGTTCTTTTAACGTTCTCTTGACGTTCTCTTATCCTTCTCTTAACCTTCTCTTGAAGTTTTCTTGACGTTTATTTGATTGAAGAAAACAGGCCCGCGATAAAAAAAACTTCTAGAAAAAGCTGTTTTTCTTATGTCAATGAAAGCCATTACAAATGTATGTCAATCTATAGACTCTACAGCCTCAAATGTCTTTCATCCTTTAGTACAGCCAGTTCCTGCCCAGCCCTCCCTTTTAAATTAACTAATTTGAACCTCGCTCTTTTTGCTAGAAGAAATAGTACATTAAAGTATTTCTGAACTTGAGGGAACAAGCTTGGCGCTAAGACGTCGTAACAAACGTCGAAACCAATGTATTTTAGGTCTATGTGACGTCACTGGTAAAACATTTCAGAAACACTGTATCCTACATAAGTGAATAGTAATTAAAATAATAAATTGTAAATGTGTTTGATTATGAACTATTGTTTTTGATCAGATATTGATGAGTGTGAAAGAAATGTGTGTATCAGTAAAGATTACTGTGAAAATAAAACACCTGGCTATCAATGCAAATGTCCTGTGGGCTCACGGCTAGACAATGACGGACGATCGTGTATCAGTGAGTATTGCAATAGCATGGATCGTAAACGTAGGAATGACTAATCTTATTTTTTGCTAGAGGGTGGGGTCAATTTTATTTATATATATTTATTACTTATACTTATATAGCTAATAAGATCTTGCTACAACAAATGTCATGCGAAGTTATACGTACAATAAAGCATTTTATTCTAGGCTTGGATGAGCTCCTTAATCATGATTCATCCTACTGCTGCTCTTTGATCCTTTTCTTTTCCTTAGCTATTCTATAATAATTTCGTTGTACTACAGAATACACAATATTGAACTCTGTCCTATGTTTGTGTTTACTAACTGTAGGAATAAAGAGTCTTGTGATTGAGGATCGACACATTTTGGTTTAATCTTTTCAACCGTCTCATTTTATTTGTACACAAAGATAATTAGAATTTGTATGTACACAATAATAGCATTTGAGTCATGACTTCTCATCTTCGTCTGCAACAGTTCCGTGTCTTTACCTCTAACTATTTTAACTCTCTTATAGTTATTCTATTGGATTCAAAACCAGAAATGTCATTGCCACAGTTCCACACTAAGAAGAATCATCTTAAACAAATTTTACTAAGAATGAATGTGTTATTTTATTTACAATATAATTACTACTTGTAGTATTGTGTATCAAAGAGGGTTAAAATTGCAGTTATTGGTTTTGTTTTACAGAAGCATGACAATAGAATGAAAGTTTTTTTTTTGTATAAATCGCTTTAAAGTGACCTGTAGTATGATGATTGAGACTATATGATATTTGATTTTGTGACTTGCTGTTTCAGATTGCTCGTCTGGTTCTTGGGGTGTTAACTGTAACATGAGCTGTGCTTGTTCGACTGGAGCTGCTCATTGCGATCCAATAGATGGTTGCAAATGTAAACCTGGATATAACGGTAGGTGTACATTATAATTTGCTAGAAATGTACAGCCACATTTACATCGATATTCAGAATATAACTTATGAAACTTAAGAGTGTAAAGTACTGGGGCACATTTTAAACATATGTTGGCCTCCTCCAGTCGTAGAGCGACTATGGCTCATCTCGAACACTTTGTCACGTGACTGTGAAGCCTTATTTTGGAGCGACACTCCCGTCCACAAATATCCCAGGTTAAGGTGACTTTCGCTTTGGTGGTAGAGGAACCGGCCATTTTTTGCATGGCACACTTTTCTTTCAGAGCAGAGGCCCGTGTTTTTTCGCTGTCCATAGCTTTCTATGTCACTGTCTCTCTCCATCTAGTGCGGTTTAGGGATATGTCTTCTCAATGGTCAGTATCAGTGCTCATTGTATAGAGGTCCCGTTTTATTACATCCATGTAATGGAGGTGGGGCGACTTGTTTTTCTTGAGTTAGACGGGATTTACCCGTAGAGAATGAGTTTGGGATGCGATTGTCCTCCATCTGGCGAACAGGTCGAAGCCAGCGCAAACGGCGTTGTCTGAGGGCTGTAAAGATGCTGGGAATACCTGTTCGCGCAAATATATCAGCATTGCACATTCTTTCCATGTGATTTTCAAGATATTACGGAGACATCGCCAATGGAATAAGTTTAGTTTTCTCTCTTGCTTTGCGTACGAGGTTCACGAGTCACTGCGTACAGTAGCGTACACATTCAATTATTTGATCTCGTTCTTCCAGGATTACGTTGTGAAGTGGATATTGACCGATGTACAATACTTCAATGTGAACAACAAGAGGACCAGATGTGTGTCAAAAGACCAGGTCCAGACGTCTGTGAATGCAAACCTGGATACAACATTACTAGCGGAAAATGTGAAGGTGACATTATTTATCTGCATTTACTTTTTACTTTTTGATTGTCCTGATCAACATCAAATCACTTTTCACTATTTTACATATCATTCAAAAACGTGTGTTTGCATTTGAAACATAATTAAATTAAAATCCACAGTGCAAATAAAAAAGAATTTTACTAGTTTTGAAAAACAGAGCTGCATTTCCTTTATTCTTTATACCAACATAAAAATGCAATCAATTTATAGTAATTAGAAATATATAGAACTCTTGAAATATATATATATATAATTTATTTCCTTTATTAATATATATCTTATATTATATGATACAGACGTTACTTCAAAAAAAGAAGACGACTTCGTTATTTACACAAAAAATAAAGAATACTAATTTCTTACATTTTTTCATATATAGAAATCTTGAGTAACAAAATTAGATGATTTTTAGCTGCCCCCGAAAGGGGAAAAGACGCTATTATATAAGTATTTGTCTAGTCTAGATTCTCTTTTAGTAGTACTTCTCACAACTTGTCTATCAACTAAAAAAAAAAACACATTTTTTTTTGCTACATCGAACAGAAAATGTGTATGCCAAAAAATATTGTTCAATAATTTTGTTTTCTAAGATATTGATGAATGCTCCAGTGGCGTATGCCCACAAAACTGTACTAATAGCAAGGGAAACTACACATGCACATGCTATGCAGGATTTAGGCCAGGAGATTCTGATAGAGAATGCTTAGGTAAGATGTCAGATTAAATAAAATCGTCTAAAATAATATTCCTAGTCACAATTTTCATTACGCAGGTGCCCCTATGCCTGTGTTTAAACACACTGAAAAAACACAGTGCAGAGTAGATTATTTTTTTAATTAAACACTTTCAAATTCAATGTAATAAAACAAGACCATCAGCGATGAAGAAAACAATATATACAGCGTGCTGGTACGCATCATTTCAACATTCATCTCTAGACTGTTAACCCAACGTCTTCTGTCTGTTCATGTCAACAATACCAAATCGTCAAATCGAGTACGTACGCTCCACAAGCTTGTGTACTTTCTCCTGTACTGTACACTCTTACACTAATGACATAAGAAGCATCTATGACTCAGTTAAACTCATTAATTCGCTGATGATACTGACATACTCGGTCTTATTTCAGAGGAGTTTACCAACTGGTGCACTTAAAACTTTCTAGAACTGAATGACACAAAAATTAAAGAACTTATAATAGATTTCAGAAAGAAAAAAAGAAACTATACGTGAACTGCAAATAAACACTATATCTATAGAACAAGTGAAGGCATTTAAATATCTAGGTGACATCTTTTTTTTATGTAACGAAATTTTGTTTGCCATAATATACTATACTATGTTTAATGAACATACAATCAACATTTTCATTCCTTTCGTTGTTTAAACTCAGACATCGACGAGTGTGAACTGAAACTTCATAATTGTGCTGACATTTGCATCAACACTATAGGAAACTTTAAATGTCAATGTCAAAATGATTATATACTTCAAAGTGACGGACACTCGTGTCAAGGTAGTCAGATCTCTTACATTGTACCTTACTATTCAATGAATAATTAAAATATCTTAAAGTGATCTTAACCAAACTAGTAGTTTATCTGACTTTTTAATGTGGTCAGTGAATAGACTAAGGACGATTCTTTTAGAAGAATGTCGGTGCTGCTCCAGTTAATAATATTTTTAAAAATTTTGAAAGAAAAACAACAAAACAACATAAATAATTATTCTATCAAATCCAGTCCAACATTTCTAGACTGGTGTACCAGACAGAAGCTGCATTTCATGTCGTCAGCTTTATGGAACAAAAGATTTTATTTGTTAGATAGTGTAATTGTTTTCAATGATTTTAATTTGGGTTTTTACATTACCGCTATTCAAGTTGAACTTCATGAAGGTTGCTTAGGTGGTAGTGCGGAGGGTGTTAGGTGGAAATTGGACGAGAGGGGGGTGTAATTTCGAACCCACCCCCTTAGCTACGCTCGTAAAATTTGGTAACTTTGTTTCGCTGCTACCTTAATTAATGTAGAAATTGGTAACTATATTTATGCTTTAGTTTATATTTGGAGGAGGGGGAGGTTAACCACGAAATCTTATTTGGCTATTCTCATGGAATTTAGAAATTGTAGCTTTTTTCTTTTATTAGAAGAGGGGGGGGGGTCAATTTCGAACCCATCCCTTTAGCTTCGCTCGTAGAATTTGGTGACTTTATTTCTCTTTATTTTAATATTGAAGAATTGTTTGTTTTCTTAAATCTCAAAACTCTCTGTATGGGAATTTAAAACTCAAAAACCCTCTGGAAGGGTTAGAGTTAGGCTAAGCTTATGAATTGATTGACTGTAGTTTGCTTTCATTTTATATTGAAGGTGGAAGGGGGTTAACTTCTAAAAAATCTGAAGGGGTTTTAAACTCAAAACCTCCTTGGCTACGCTCGTGGAGTTTGCTACCTTATCATGGGCAGTTTTGCCCTGTAGAAGTGACTATGTGCTGTAGGTCTATACACGCTGTAGCACACCATAGCGTCAGTATATGCATCAGTGCACTAAGCTCTGGCTATGTTTCGCGGTGCACCATGCATTCACTATACCCTTTGCTATGCACTATGCTCTCCAATGTATGGGTTGCTTTGCACCATGTCTTTCACAGTACTTGTTAACTTTCACCATGGCATTCATGCCCAACATTGCAAACCTACAGCATTTAACGCCATTACAAAACACTACAAAGAAATAGTCTACCACAGTACGTCTGACCAATGTATACTGGCTATCAATAATATACTTTTCTTTGTTCAGCCATCATGCTCAAGAATGTCTCCATCAGAATTAATTACACCGCCACAAAAGTCAATTTGTCTGATCAAAGTTCTGAAAGTTATATGAAACTGAAAAGTCAACTAGAAGCTACAGTGAGTGAAGTACTTTTTTTTCATGTTTAATTTACTGATATAAATAGTATTTTTAAGTGTTATAAAATTGTACAGATGTACCATAAGAATAATAATTTAAATAAAGACACAAATTGATGTATGATTAGTTGAAATAACTAATGACATAGTGAATCTGTTTACTTTTAGATCAAAAGAATCATGAAGGATAAAATAAAAGATCTCTATTCTGTTGAAATATTTTATATGAAGTAAGTACATGTATAATATTACAGTTTTGATTTATCTCAATATATATATATTTATATAATATATATGTATATATATATCTAAAGCAAACTAGAGTCACCTGATTCAAAGAGCTTAGCCAAGAGGGTTACAAATTTCTACCACTGGTTGGACTCCACTATGTAAGTACAGTAAATAGTCCGCCAAAATTGAAAAGACTAAATGTGGCTCAACAAAGATAGCTAGGAGTCAGTCAGTTCTAGAGATCGGGTCTTAATCAAGGAAATCCTATGCCAAACTGAAAGCGACCCCTTAGTAAGCTTGTGACAGAGAGTAGAAATGATGTTTGCGGGACATTTTCTACGACAAAGTGAATTACGCACGAAAAGAGTTGCGATGACATGGAGGCCAATTCGAGGAAAGCGCAAACAGGGACATCCTAGTACAACTTCAGGTCACACTTTCATGGAGGTCCTCAGAGCAGGTGGGAAAAGGTTTCAGACATTGCCAGTGATAGATTTTTGTGGAAACAGCTTTCGGTCTAATGAGCCGAACGGCGCGGGAGGATCTAAGTTAGTAAGAATAGCACATTAGATTTTCAAATAAAACTTTTTAATACCAGGATAATACATGTAGATACCTTAGAATATGCATTTTGTTGACTTTCAATACCGGAATAATGCTTGGCTGCGGGGGTTAGCCCCACGCAGGGGGAGCGCTTTGAGCTCCCCCAGACCCCTTTGCTGACAAGAGCGGGTAGACTACAATTTTCCTATTGTAGGATACAATAAACGTCTTCCGAAAGAATGAAGGATAATTGTGTAATAAAGATTAATTATGTGTGTGTGTGTACATATGTATATGTATATAAGGCTTGTACATAGCGCTACATTCAAGCTTATAGCATGCTCAGAGCGCTATGTTCCAATATTATTTGTGGACCAGTTGGGGGGAAGGGGTATCTGGGAGGTTTTCTGTGCTGCCCTTAGGTTCTTGACCACGCTTCCCACTATATTATTTGATATTTACATATTTGTGTGCCATACTGTTCATGAGAAATTACCTGAATATAACGTTTTTTAATTTAATTGAAGCAATCTTCACATCATAATTACTGATGTATCAAACCAATAAATTAGTTACTAAATAATAATAAATGTGAATTTTAAACTAATATATATTTACACACAAATTGGACCAGTTAACAGATTTGTGTTTGGTAAACAGTTTAGGAAAAACTCTAGTTTAAAAAAATGTCACTACAAATGTTAAAAGTATATGACCTCCCTCAGTTGCAAAGCGATCATGGGTCATGGAAATGAGATGAAGGCCTGGGTATCAGCTTTGGACGGAACGATGTCGCCCACACTTCAGTTTCTTTTTCTCCACACAGCTGATGTGTCCAATAGTAAAAGCAAGTGTCGATACAGTTTGGGTCAGCGGGGTCGCTGGCTCTACCCCAGTGTTAACTCCATAAGCCTTTTCCATAATTGGGTGTAGCTGCAGAGGTAGCATAGGGTTTGAATTCGCAATTCTGAATGTTAAAAGCCAAGTGCAAAAAAAAAACTATTATTAACCACTATCCTAAATATATTTATACAAAAGTCAATACACCACTGACACCGAATTCACATTTTTTAATCTCCCTACTCTACTTGTTTAATTCATTGCCGTTTCTTTGTTTTTGTTTTGTGTGTGTGTGTGTACAAAATTGGAATAGTGTATGTTTTTAGTTTGTTTGTTATTTTAATGAATGATTCAGAACAGAAATCCATGTCCCACTATATTTAGTATCTATGTTCAAATATCTTTATTGGGCACCCGAACTCAACCAGCTCTATTAGGTACATAGATTTTATCAGATTTATTTGGTACATGTTTTAACACAGCTTTATTAGCTAGTTGACTTTTGTTGGACACTTAGTTTGTATTTGAGTTAGGTAGAGACGCACCATAGTAGACGTATATTGAACGGGATTAGTGACGCTTTTACTTCGTTGGGATGGAGGCTTTTCAGGGAAAGAAAATCAGTTGGCGATAGGATTTTATAGGGTTAGGACGTTTGTTTTTTTATCGACAGAGACAGACTGTGGCCTTTCATGGATTACACATTTGTTAAACAGTTCAACGGAGTTTAGACACGTTTTATAACTGTGGTTCTTGTTTGCTTGTGTGTTAATTGCACTGGAATACACCCGAAAAAGAAACTCAGACATTTGAAGAGTAATCTGTCATAATCTGACAGGCATCAACAGTTAACTACAAGAGAGACAGGCATCCATCACACTTTACACAGCTCTATTAGGTACCTAAGCTGAGATAAATTTATTGGATGAGCTTACATAGCTACATTGGGTACTTTGCATCAAGCGGCTAGTTTGGTTACATAAGCTCACAATTTATTTAGGTACATAATGATACACAGCTGTAAGGTGAACACACCCTGAAAGAATTATTGTACTTTAAATTCGTTCTGAGACACTGCGCTATGTTTTAAAAGCATTAATACACTTGTGTTATGTCGTTGTAAGATAAGACATTACTATTTGTTTAACAATACATGCATTATGTTTTCTACGTACCTCCAGTTCAGGGAGTATTGTAGTCAACTATACTATAAAGATAGACAACAGAAATACTAGTGAGTACGTGAATGCAATAGTTGCTGCCTTGAAATATTTATCAAACCACACAGACTTTAAAATAGACGATACTAAAGTCAACCTGACCACAATTACTATTGAAGGAAAAGAGTGTAAGTACACACGTGTTTGTTTTATGATGTAGTCTGAAGTTTAGGCTTAGTCAACGATCTTTGTCTATTCTCGTCTGTTTTATAAAGCTTTGGAACTACATTTTGTAGAAATGCTTTATATAGCGTGTTTTTTTTTTAAATACTAAACCTTGCTCTGTGCGCTCTGGTCAAATCTTTTTGAGGGAGATTTTGGGCAAGAGGGTATCTGGAAAAAAGGTTTCTGCAGGGCCGGCCTTATGCCACTGCAACCTATGCGGCCACAGTGGGTCCCCTCCGAACTGATTCTAGGGATAAATTATTAAATGAAAACATTATAACTTACAACAAAGTTCCCGCGGTCTCCTGATTTTCCAGGAGAATTAAGAAATCTTCTGAAAAAGCAAAATATACGTGAAAGTCCTGGAAATCTCTCAATATTATTAAAATTTCATACAAACTTATAAAATAGACAAAAATGTCATTTTAACTTATCTGTCAACTAATGAAAGATACATTACTATTCCAAACTTCTTTGCTATTTTTAACAACGCCCGTAACTTTGAAAAAAGCTGCTAGCGCCTCAAAATAATTAAGAATTACTTGAGGTCAACAATTCGCAAAGATAGATTGAACAATTTAACAATTCTTGCTATTAAGCGTGATCTATGTAGAAAACAGAATTTTGATGATATACTGTATGACTTCGCTACACGCAAGGCTCGTGAAGTTAATTTGTTCTAGATATTTTACTTAGTAAAGAAAGAATAAAATGTAAAGAAGCATTTATTTTCCAATACAAAATCTTTATTTTCACTTTTTATACTTACCCTGACTGGGCCCCGCGCAATCAATTTCGATAAGGCCTCGCAATTGTTAAGACCGGTACTGGGTTTCTGTGCTACTTCTGATGAAAAAACTTATCTGGACTCAAATCCTACTTTTAATTTCCTAGAAAATTATCTGTAGATGATTTAATTAGCGTATGTCCCTTCCTTGTTTAAATCTTTAATCTAAAACAAACAACAACTTCAGGTTGCAAAATAATCACATGATTAATCTGAGATATGGCTATGGTTGATTGAAATATATTTTTTGTATATTTTAATTCTATGTTCGCAGTTTCTGTTAATGCCACACTTTGTGAAATTTTTGAGAAGCTGAATCAATGCCCATGTGATCTCACGCATGACAGGGCTTACTGCGTGTAAGTAAAGGTTCAATATTGTTTCTAGAAAGATTTTTTTTTAAATGCTTGATTTCAAATGTGTGTAATTGCATGTGCAATATGACATGTTATATTTAGCATGTGATGTTTTAAAATTTGTAGTCTCAACGATATATTTATTCACAAGAATATTTTTTTATAAAAATCTTATTTATACACATGTTTATCGTAGTTATTATGTCTTCAACTTTTATTTTTGTACAAAGATTTCGTGTCTCTTTTTTTTTCTATTAATAAGCTAATAACTCTAAGCGTCTTGTACTACTATTTTTATTTTTATTTCCAGTACCACGGACGGTAAGTTATTCCTTTTTTTAAAACTAAAACTAGACTGTTCTGTTTTTAACTAATGCAACATAAGTTTAGTTTTAAACTTTAGTGATGAATAAACAGGATCCTGAAAAGAACAAAAAAAAAAAAACAACTATTTTCACCCTAGATATATCTACATTGTTAAAACATTATGTTTATTCTTACAACAATAAATACTATCCACATTATTTATAAAAATATCTCCAGGCTCAGAAAAACTTCTACTTGGCCTAGCCATTGGTATCCCATTGTTTGTATTACTTGTCCTCACTGTAGTGGCGGCACTCATTATTTGGAGAAGACGAAAGGCTGTTTTAATGAAAACCTCTTTTGATGAAGGTCTTGCTAGGTACACATTTATTTTTCATTAAATAAAAAAGTAATTTATTTGATATGTAAAAAAATATCCTCCTGCCTGATTACTCTCTCTCTCTCTCTCTCTCTGTGTTTGCCTTTCAAAGCCCCATTCACTGTGTTTTCTGCCTGTTGGTCTATCCATTCTCCTGACCATTTTTTTCAAAGCTCAAATCAACTATCTCTGTCTGCTCAAAAGTTTGTACTCGTTATTTCTCCAACACCCAATCTCGGATCAAGCTAAAATTTTTTTTACAATTATTTCTCTTGCCAAACAACTCAAGAATAAATAAAAACAAAAACAACCAATTGATTAATAGTAAAGTATTATTTTGTTTGGTATCTCAAAAAAGGAAATAGTTTGTACTTGACTGAAGTGGTGGTATAAGCTGAATTAGTCCCCTTCATAGGTCGTCATCTGAGTCATAGTGAACACAGCATGAAAAATAGGACGAGACTATAGAAACAATAGAGATAACTATATAATCTTCCATGTTTATAGGCTCTCCGCGTTGGCTTGAAAAGTCTGAGAAAGCATGAGCAAAGAGTTTATTTCAGATCGTTCCCCCTTTTTTAAATTTTTATAAATGTTTTTTTATTGTTTGTCTAGAGCTATTAAAAAATTTATTTATGACTGACTGATCCAACCTTATTGAAACACGCAGCTTAATAAAAGCTTTTTTTTTATAAAGTGTTTTTTAAAATATCATCTTATTTTATTTCACCCTCTCTTATGTGTATGTGTATTATGAATAATATTGTATGCGTCTAATGCCCCTATTCTACAGTAGTATTTTCGCTAAGTCAGTAGTGACACATGGTTCATGGGCTAAGCCTGACATGCACAAGTTAGCATATGACAGCATGTCGTGGTCATCTAGCGACAGTGGCAGTTACAAACAGACGGCTCAGAAGAAATCAGACAAAACAGATGCAAACGTTGTACAAGGTACACATTTGAAATATCTCATAAATGTAAATATTTAAGTGCTAATGTATCTCATAAATGTAAATATGTAAGTGCTAATGTATCTCATAAATGTAAATATCTAAGTGCTAATGTATCTCATAAATGTAAATATGTAAGTGCTAATGTATCTCATAAATGTAAATATCTAAGTGCTAATGTATCACATATATAAATTATATATAACTGAATTGAGTACAATATAAACATAGAAAATAATGGTATCCTATAATCGTTAGAAGTTAGAATATTAAAAATCGGTACTATTATATCTATCTTATAAATTACAGGGAGGCGCGGTGGTTGAGCGGTAAAGCGCTTGGCTTCTGAACCGGGGGTCCCGGGTTCAAATCCTGGTGAAGACTGGGATTTTTATTTCGGAATCCTTGGGCGCCTCTGAGTGTACCCAGCTCTAATGGGTACCTGACATTAGTAAAGGCGGCTGGTCGTTGTGCTGGCCACATGACACCCCCGTTAACCGTAGGCCACAGAATCAGATGACCTTTACATCATCTGCCCTATAGACCACAAGGTCTGAAAGGGAAACTTGACTTGACTTGACAAATTACAGACGTTACTTAAAAAGAGAACATAATTAAGTCGATCTAGTCTTTCATATTGTTGTAACCCTGCCTTGCACCAGTGCTTGAGGTGCGCACTAGCGCACTAGTGAACGTAAACAGGAAGACACTAGGAGGGAGATAATAACATTGCATCAGGGATTGTGAAGAGTCTGAATGTTTGGAAACTAAGAAGCCAGCTTTTGGTGCTGCCTGAAGGTTGTAGAAGGGACCTGGAGCGAAGCGGGGAAGGCTGTCGTTGGTCCACATTCGGGTTGCTGTCTAAAGGACTGGTAAATTAGTAGAAAGACTCTGAGGAAGCTGAAGGATGCTATGTGTTTGTCCTAGTGAATAAACACCTGTCTTTAGTTCCTGTTACACTATGTTGAGTTGCATGCCTATTCGTTGAGTGCCTAACCTAGAGTTACAACAATTGGTATCAGAAGTGGGATTTAGGCAGCTCAACGAAAGGAAACAATGACAACGCTGAGGAAGCTAGATGAACTAAGCTGTAAACAGTTAAAAGAGGAGCTCCGAGCCAGGGAGCTGAGGATCTTCTGTGCCAAAGAAAAAATGAGAGAACGCCTTCGACAAGCCTTGCTGGACGAAGATGAAGATCCGGACTCGTATCTGTTCGAAGTACAACCAGATATCAGAGAGCTCATGAATACCGTGACAGATCAGATGAACTCGTTCCAGGTACAGCTAAAAGAGGTCAACGAGCAGATCTGTACCATGATTAAACAGATAGGTATCAGTACCTCGCTGAACAAGACTGATGATACGTTTGATACCGTGATGAGCAAGACCGACGATCAGATGGCTACCATGTCGACAGGTATAAACAATCCGTTACTCAACGGAGACGCCGTTGATGGTGGCGCTGTCTATGACTGTAATAGTGAGCCGTGCAAGCTTGGCTCCTACGACAAGAATCCTAACATTTGTTGTGAAAGTACTGAGCACAGATCTGATCATGCTATCGTGATTCCTGCCTACACTCAGACGTTGAAAAATAACTGTGATGACGGGACCTCCTCAAAGGGAGAATTCGAGCACCGGAAGACCTGCCAACTAAGTATTTGTCCTGATACCAGTATCAGCAAGAGAAGCGCTGATGGTGGTACAGCAGATGGACACATAGGACGTTGCAAACGTGCCCCACAGATATGTCTTTCAGACAAGCTTAAAGATTATACCGTGTTTGACAACTTGGCCTCCTGGGGGCCCACGGCACATCGAGAAAGCCTGCTGGAGCAACGTGTAAGACAAATGGTCTTGATGACCTACGCTATGACATCCACTGCATCGCTTCTTGCCATGAGTCTGCCGTCGGTGGTAACAAAGAGAAAGGCCAGACAACGAAAACGACTTCCCCTTAACCAAAGGCAGGTCAATTGGAGCAGAAGGAGAAAGCGGTACCTGCAGAGAGCAGTGTGGATTGCTTTGTGGGGAGCACGATCAATGCAATCTGTGACTCCCACTGACCGACCTCCACCTGCACTGGCCAATCGTGAACATGTTTCTTTTCGGGACGAAAAGACTAAGGTGGGGGTAGTGTTGTAACCCTGCCTTGCACCAGTGCTTGAGGTGCGCACTAGCGCACTAGTGAACGTAAACAGGAAGACACTAGGAGGGAGATAATAACATTGCATCAGGGATTGTGAAGAGTCTGAATGTTTGGAAACTAAGAAGCCAGCTTTTGGTGCTGCCTGAAGGTTGTAGAAGGGACCTGGAGCGAAGCGGGGAAGGCTGTCGTTGGTCCACATTCGGGTTGCTGTCTAAAGGACTGGTAAATTAGTAGAAAGACTCTGAGGAAGCTGAAGGATGCTATGTGTTTGTCCTAGTGAATAAACACCTGTCTTTAGTTCCTGTTACACTGTGTTGAGTTGCATGCCTATTCGTTGAGTGCCTAACCTAGAGTTACAACAATATAATCAGTGACTTAAATAATGTTAAGTCGTCGGATTTCCTGGCTGATTCGGACAACCCATTTCACGCCGTAATAGAACTAGCAAAAAAGGAGCACTTCTAATACTAAAACAACTAAAAAAAAACTTATCTTAAATCACTTAATATAACCAAACAGCCATAAGATTTCGCTGACTCCTAACTATGGTAGATGCGATTGACTGGTCGTGCGGGTTGCGCGCTGGACTGTCATTCAGATTTATCGATGGTCCCGGGTTCAAACCCAGCCCGCTCCCATCCCCCGTCGACCTGCCAGAGGTTTGGACTTGGAAGTCATTATCTTCAACTCTGAAGGAACATCAGAAATATGTAAAACAAAACAACAACAACAAACATATTAACACTTGATATCAACATAGAAGAGTTAGCTGATGTAATAGTAACACAAAGACTGTTGTTATGTAGATCTAGTAACATTGGGCTAAACATAAATAGATGTGAATATTCTTAGGTCTGGAAGTTCATATCTAATTATGTCACTAACATTTTCTTGCCATCTTTATTTGTTTTTGTTAATTTGTTGTATTAATTTATATTTGACAGAAAGAGGTAATTTTTCTTGGGACTTTGTTTATAAAGCTTTGGAAACAGGAGAGGTAAGTAAAAAAACTAGGAATTAATACACAGACATAATTTATTCATAGCAAAAACATTTTTTTTCAAGTTAAATAAAACACACCACTTTTATGTTACATGTATTTTGCGATTTTCTGCAGTAACCCCCTCACAAAAAGAAATTTAAATTGCATGAACAAAAAAAAATATTTATTTATATTTTAGTGCTGCTTGATGATCTATCATTTTGATCAAAGATATCTTTTGTTCAAACCCCATCTACTCATTACAACTAATAAGTCCCAATAATATAATTCCTACATAATTATGGGGGAGGAAGGAAAAAAAATGAGATCCCCTTTAATGATATAAAAGTAGCTATCCTTTTATGTTGTTTGTTCAATTTACAAAAATTTTTGGTAATCTAATTTAGACATAATTTTTTTTCAAGTGCTGTAATATTTTTTTCAGGATTTTAAAATTCAAAGACCAAAGTTAACTCCTGTAGGTTGATTTATTTATTTTTACTTTTTAGCATAATAACAGTGCATAGTTCTTAAGAGTCACGTTACGCATGTCTGTAATGACTTATTTGTAGACATTTGATTTCAGGGTTACACAACCAAACTTTGAAGCTTTTCTTCTTGTTGAATGAGAAACAAATCAGTATGCTGGATATATTTGTCATATGTATGTATATATATATATATATAATTTATATTAGATACTATATTATATATGTTCTTCTGTCAAAATGCTGGTCATGTAAAAAAACACATATACATATTAAGATATATATTAATTGATAAAAATATCTTTTGTTATGATGTCAATACTTATTTCTACGATATATTGAATTTGAAAAGTAATTTTAAAATGAATGGTTCACATTTATAAATTAAAATTTAAAATCAATTCTGAAGAGCTATGTTAAGATTTCGCAAAAAAAAAAAAAGAAAATTAATTATTGTTCAATTTAATCAGAAATATTAACAGGAAAAATAACAATTTAGAAAAAAATAAAATTATAATATTTTCAACATAATTTAAAATATTAAACTCAAAACAAAGAGCAAAATGAAAATGGTTGATTTCATTATTTTATGAATTGTTAATTGTTTTGAATGCATGCAGTTGCCGGATTTTAGTAAGTTAAGGTCCTGGGCCAAATTTTTGAGAAAGCCAATACTTTAAGCTTGAATACAAATACCAAATACTATTAGTAAATTTAAATCCTTTCATATTTGCAGATTAAAACTAGATATTTTCTAAAATTGATGCCATTTCCATTATTTTCTTTTATTTTAATAAGTATATTTTGTTTGAACAATAATAAAAAAACTTTTGGGATGTGGAGGCCTGAGTTAAAGGTGAGGCCAAGGACGTCTACACAGCCCACAGTCATAAGTATGGAACAAAAACACATGCACAAATATAAGTACAAAGAAAAATTTTAAATAATAAAAATCAATTGTGTTTTATCAATCTAGACTGATTAAGTTAGTTCATTTTATTTTCTGTATCTGTTATTGCTCTATTCATAAAAATTCTATTCTATTCAGAAAAAGGAAATAAAAGTTACATAAAAATACTAAAAGCAAAAATATTTTAGTTGCATGCCTTTAGCAAATTAGTTAGCATACTTACTTGTGTCACGTATCAGTTTAATTACATCTAAATAAACTTAGTATATTTTAACCCAGGAAGGAAAAACCCACGCGCAGGAGTATGGAATGACCCACGCGTAGGTGTATAGAAAAACACATGACTTCATCTAACTTGGCGGTCTTTGGGAATAATTGGAATGATCTTTAGTTTTCAAAGTTTAGAAATAATGCAAAATCATTTCTTGGATATTCACGAAAATATAAGAAATAAAGACATTTCCTGTTTGTTTCCATTGAGTATAATTCATTTGTCTACAAACAAGTTATGCGAGATTTTAAAATACTTTAAAATAGAATTAATATCTCGATAAAAGAAAGATGAGATAATCAATGAAATTATATATCTTCCCTAGCAGTCGGAGGTTCGTTTCATTCACTTGCGTTACATGCCTTCCATGTCAAACAATTTTTAGGCTGCTTTTAAGTCATCGCCAACCGTTGAATCTCCATGTTTCTCAAAAAAAATAAAAAAAATCAAAATTGTATTTAAGAGCTTAACAAAACGAGCATTAACAAACCCTTTTCGAAATCCAGAGAACTTCAGTTAACAACAAAGTAATATCTTTTTCATCATTTGTTTCACAAAACTATTGAAAGATGAGATTATTTTCGTCATGGGTTTGTATTTTATTTACAATTTTATAATTAGATTCAAATAGAAATGAAATGGCGGGCAAAATTTTCTTGCATATCATAACTCATAAGGTGATTGTGAATAGATCTGTTCCTTATTCTATATTACTTATGAAGCCATTGTAGCTTCCAACCACTGATGGTTCCCTATATGTCCTCATAAGCTACATAACTTGACAATTTTGAAATAATATTTCATCACTAACAGAAAAAAAAGTTTTTTTGTCTAATATATGTTTAAAAAGTTATTTTAGTGTTAATAAATTTTCAAACAATATCCTAAGACTTATCTGATAAAATACAGACATTACTTCATAAAAGAAGATGATTACGTCCTACGCGTCATGCATTTAGCCCTGCATATTAACCAATGACTTAGTTCTGCCAAGTCACTGGTTTTCCTGGCTAGCTCAGGCAACCCATTCCATGCTCTAAAGCTATGCATTTTTCTAAGAGGTCACTAAAACATCTACTGCTTTACCGTTTTTTTGTTTTTAATATTGTTTGAATAGTAGATTTTAAAAATTGTTCATGAATATTCTTAAATTATTTTGGATATTGCTATATGTTCGTGAAGCCGACTTGGTTTCATGACCACGTATGAAAAAGTTGTCATTCAAAGTAGAGAATACTTTTTATCTAGTGGGAATGCACTAAAACTCTTAGTGGTATTCCGTTACATATCAGTGAGTTTTCGTAACAACACTTTATCAATGTTTTTTGTTTATAAAAAAGGTAAAATGATTCTATTTGAATGTTTGCTTTAACGTTGTTATCCCAATTAATATTTACATATCAATATATTAACATATGCAGATAAAATAAACTATAATCTAACAGGCGTATTGCCTACATTGTTTATCAAATCTTAAAAGTTTATGCGCGCAATATCTAAGGACACTAGAGACACTCCGATCACAGCAAAAGAGTAAGAATTTTAAAATAGACAAGGTTACAAAGACAGTTTGTGTGGAAACACAAACTTAAAATCGGCCCCCGAAGTGGTCCACCCAGGCAGGCTTCAATATTTTCAGAAAGAACATCCAAATGAAATTATATCAAAGACAAATGATAGATAAAAATAGAGAAAGAAGGTTGACAGATCTTGTGTAGTGCCCCAATGGTGCTGCAGATCAAAGGATAGGTGCAAGTGAATGCAAAGTTAGATGTGAACCTGGCCTAATTAGTTCCCCCTTCAGACCTTGTGGTCTATAGGGCAGATGATGTAAAGTTCATCTGTTTTTGTGGCCTACGGTTAACGAGGGTATCATGTAGCCAACACAACGACCAAACGTCTTTACTTTTCCCCAACTAATGTCAGGTAACCATTAAAGCTGGGTAGAATCAGAGGCGCCCAATGATTCCGAAGTTGAAATCCCAGTCTTCACCAGGATTCGAACTCGGGACCCTCGGTTCGGAAGCTAAGCGCTTTACCGTGTCTCACCTGGTCTTTACTTTATGTAAATTGTTTTGAAAATGTTATATCTCTTATTCGAATTCTCTAAGCCAGTGATGCCCAATCTAATTCGACCTGCGGGCCATTATAATTTCTGACACTCATGTCGCGGGCCACATGAACGAAAAGGTAAAAAAAAAAAATGAAATGAAATTTACCTAAAATTTGTAACTAATTGATTAGAAACCCGTGGATCTGGTACTTACATTAAGGAATTAGGTATCTGAAGCGATTTTTCTCACGCGTCCGAAAATGTCTTAATTTCTCTACTTAAAATAGTGCAATATTGTAGCTAGCTTTACTGCCGACTCATTTTCTTGTCGCTTTTTGGTCAATATTCCTATCGATCCTCCAATCTGTCGGCGTAGTTGAACAATCTTTTATTGGCGGCTCAAACCAAGACTGTCGTCATGTTGGTTTCATAATGACGTTTATATGTTGTTCTTATTTTTAAACAGCCACACTTTCTTTACAAATGAAATATGTTGGCTTATGATCATGCTCCACAAAAAAAAAATGTTAAGATCCGTTTTTTTTTTTGGTAGATTCTCATTTCATAAACACACTAATGTTAAAGGTCATGGTACTAATCAATTAAAGAAAAATTGAGGACCCTAACGTAAGTAAAGATACATAAGTCAACCTTTTTTTTTTTGGAGGAGGGTGTCTACTCTTCGTGCCAACATTTCGGCGGGCCGTATTTTGGGCATCACTGCTCTACTTACTCCATATATAAATTGCTCAAGAAAATGAAGTTTATAAAATTACTATTCGTTTTAAATTAGGTCTAACTTATAATGCATACTAATTAGCTTTTTCTCTTTAAAAAACTCTTTGCATAAATGATTTTTAAAATAAGATTTTTCGCTTTCAGGAAAAAAAAAAGAACTTTGAATGGTCTAAAATATTGTGATGTCGGATTTTCAATATCTTTTCTAATTTACGAGATCTAAACGGGACGGACGGAGCTTCTTTTCCCCTTTCGGGGGCCGCTAATACGGTTAACGAGGGTGTCATGTAGCCAGCACAACGACCAACCGCCTACACTCTCCGCGGTAGAATGTCAGGTACCTATTGAAGATGGAGTTTATAAGATTACTATTCGTTCTAAATTAGGTCTAACTTAATATGCATACTAATTAGCTTTTTCTCTTTAAAAAACTGCTTGCATAACTGATTTTAAAAATTAGATTTTTCGCTTTCAGGAAAAAAAAAAGTAGCCGTTGCATCAGAACTTTGAATGGTCTAAAATATTGTGATGTCGGATTTTCAATATCTTTTCTAGTTTACGAGATCTAAACGGGACGGACGGAGCTTCTTTTCCCCTTTCGGGGGCCGCTAAAAATGGTATTCCCGAAACCGATTTATAACGTTGTTTCTGTTCTTAAATTAGAAGCAAGCTAACTCTAATTTGTCTACAATTGGTTAGTGAGCTTTAATTTCGAAGAATTTTAATATTTGTTTTGTTTCAGTGCACTTTTAGTTTCTTCTTTCCCCCTTTATACCCAGCACCCCCATACCGCCCCCTTTTGAGCCCAGCGCCCCCCTAAAAGCCCGTCTGGCTCTCAGCGCCCACCAAAATCTCGAAAACGCCCCCTAGGGGGCAATAGCGCCCCCGTTGAAGACCACTGGTATAGAGGGAATTCTTATGGTCCGACAGTTACGCTGGGTGAGGCACGTATCCCCTATGGGAGACGAACGTTTGCCAAAGGCAGTCTTTTTCTGTGAGCTAAAAGGTGGTCGACGTAACAGAGGTGCCACACGGAAACGCTTCAAAGATAATTTTAGGCGTCAACCTTCCTTGGCTGACATAGAAGAGAGCACCTGGTTGCATGCGGCCTCAGAACGAGACAGCTGAAGGTCACTCACGAAGGCAGCGGGATACACATTTGAGACCAAAAGAAAATCTGCTGCCGAGAACAAACACAGACGGCGAAAAGAAAATCTAAATCGGCGACCTGCGGACAATGGTTATGCTTGCTCAAATATGTAGGTCACAGCTGAGGCTGCGCAGCCACGGGAAATACTACATTCCTCATTAATCTTCGGACACGAAGACGAGCCTTATTATTATTATCTTATACTAGGCTTAAAATGTTAAATTATTGACTACACTACTATGGCATTCAAGTTGTTGTTTTTTTTAGATTCTAGATCTATATATCTACATAAAATTTAACTAACAATGTTACATACACAATTACATTCACACGTTCGATTGGATTATAAAATATATTTTATCGCTTTGTGATACCCATTCATGTGTCGTGCACACCGCTATGTAAACGCACTATGATAGGACAGGCTACATGAAGCTCTATAGGGGAGATATTACATGTACCAATAGACACTAATTAATAAGCTTCTTGTGCCATTGAATTCAAACTTACGAAAGTAGGTCTACATTTATTATAATAGTACCTAGACTCTAGATATAGATCTAAATATATGTAGAACTTTAAAAAATGTTGTTGTTTTTTTTTAAAGAATTTAGGTCGATTATATATTTTTATAGCTTCATTAATACTTTTTAATTCACACATTCGCTTTCTTACAGTATAATTATTTCGTTTAATTGTTAATTGTTTCCAAAACACTATCAGTGACTATATCGACAGTGATACGCAAATTAGCACCCGCGTGCAGCGGGTAATATATGGCAATATATATATATATATATATTGTAATAAACCTGGTGGTGGCATAGATGGGGGTAGTGGTGTGTGTGTGTTGTTAGCCGACGCAAATCGCCCCAGGCCAGCGCAAGACGAGCGGTCAACTGTGACGAGTAACGACGGTCAGCCAATACGAGTGTCAACATGACGGTTCGGGAAGGATCAGCGTCGTGAACAGAGCTCAGGAGCGTCACGAGGGATGTAGTCATCTGACCACCCAGAATGGTCGTGCGACGTTCTGTCCGGTTCTAGAAGGCCATTAAGGAACCTATATAAAGAGCAGAGTTATCGCAATCAAGATGGTTTAGAACAAGGTTCACTACAGCCCGGTTAAATACAGTCCGGTCGACTACAGCAAAGTTCAGTGTGGTTCAGCGAAGAATTACGACGGTTCAGTGCGGAGTACTGTCAAGTAGCATTGTTATAACATTGTCATCATTTTTCCTCATGCAGCTCATTGAGACAACGATAATGTTTACAATTTGTTTCGCTTAATTTTAAATGTCATTGTCAATATTTTTTCATTCAACTATGTAACTCGTTGGGATAAACTAAGTATATTAATATACGATCTTTTTTCATGGCTGCTCATTCTGTTGAGAAATTGAGTACATAATGTGAGCAATCTGTTCATAAATTGAGTGCACATCAAAAGATATTTTTGTTAACAAACATACTGTATTAAGGGACGAACTGTTATTTTTAGTAGTTTTTGTTTTAATTTTCTATTGTTGTTGTTGAAAAAAAAAGCAATTGCATTCACCTGTATTGCTTACCAAACTGCCGACTTAACAGCGACACATTAAGGACAGCCTCTGAGTTTCGTAAAAAACACTCCTTGTATAATTTTTACATTTTTTCGCAAGAGACAGATACACATGTACTTTACCTTCATCGCTTTCCGAACAACAAAAACACGAGTCAAACATCAATGACCCCCCCCCCGTACGTTTGTGGGAAAACAAACCTATTTTCGTAATTTTATGTGTTTTATTTTTACAAAGCAGAGACAGATTCACATAAAATCTTTGATAAGAATTGGCTCTATTATTTCTGGCAAAGAGTTGAATTAAGTTGAAATGTTTTGAATTGAAATGAAACGTTTTTAACTTGATTTCCTTTGCAATGTTTAACGTACTTCACAGAAAAATTGAAAGTTAGCATTGCACAACATTGGATGCATTATCATTGTACTGGATATAAGCAATGTGCAGTCATATGCTGAAAATAAAATAATGTTTTAGTTTTAAAATGATATTAATGTGTATCTATGTAACAATTGCATTATAATGTATAAACGTGTTAATAAAATATCTTTGATTGTATAATCTTATATATTTAGCATAGTAAAAAAAAAGAAAAAAGTTACTGAAATCAGAAAAGAATTAGAAACTGCTCCAGGCTGATGATCTAGGTCTTTTGCTTATTTGTGACTTAGCATCTGGATTAACTTGACTGGCTGTTTTTGTCATGCAAGACATTTGGCTTAAATATTAGCTAAAAAGCAAAAGTAAAGTGCTAGCTTGAAATGCTTAGATTGCACTTCATGTGACTTTTATTGGTGAATTCCAAAAGTTACTTAATATTTTTCTTATACATTGTCCTCAATATCTCCTTTAATTAACCTACGACAGGCCTAAACACAATAATAACCTATCATATCTAACACTCAATATGATAATGCAGAGTAGATGAAATAATCACTAATATTTAATGCAGGGTCTACAACACATGGTGCATGCGACATAAATGGTACATTGCACAATTGCAGGTGGCGAATTTCATTCCCAAGAAAATCTAGAATGATAGCTAGCAAAAAATGATAGTAATGAATTTCTAGAAAGAAAAATAAGTTCCAAAGGAATTTAAGTACTTGACTAGCTATTTCGGCGACAAAATTGACATGTTTATAAAACTAATGAGACAAAAAAAAACAACAACAATAGAATATGTTGCTTTATTGTAAATTTTTTAAGCATCGGTTTTAATCTTATCTGGTTAATCATTCTTTTCGTAAGCCATTGACAATTCTAACATTTTTTTATATTACCTAGTTAGGCTTTTTGTTATTTGAGGAATTGATATTTTAAAGATTTTTGAAGAACCAGATAATCAGGCATATTTGAGAAAATAACATCATGTCTAGGAAATAATCAATTACATTTTAGTATCGACCGTCAATGACTGGAACTGTAATCTTGCTTAAAAGGTTTTCACATTGTCCTCTTCTGTAATATCCTATCTCGGTACGTGACGTTTTGGCGCCGCCGTTTTGGCGCCGCCGTTTTGTCCCCGCCGTTTTGGCGACGGGACGTTTTGGCGCGAGATATCATTTGACGATAATTTAATAAGCACGTAGCTTTTTTTTTATTGAACCCTTGAATTCCAGCGACTTAGGCAAATAACCAGGGTGTCTATGTATACTTAATTGAAGTATTCTGAGAAACATGGTACATGTATTATATTTTTACTTTATTATTAGCAAGTGTTTGGTATGTATAGCTGGAGATACCATACAGTCATTAAATAAACCAATGTTAATGTAAACAAATAATTGCATCAATTTTTAGTCTATCATCGTTTCATTTTGTTTTTAATTTTAAAGTAATATCTTAAAAAACTTTTTTGAAAATAAAAGTGTGCCTCTTAATAAACACACATACACAAGCCAAAATGTTTATTAAAGAAAATGATGTGAAAAACAAACACACATTTACATTTAGTTCGTGAAAAATATGTCTTAATACAAACACTCATGCATAACATAGACATGAATAATTCTTTTAAAAGAAATAATACAATAAACGTACATAATGTATTTCGCGCCAAAACGTCCCGTCGCCAAAACGGCTCTCGCCAAAACGTCCTTCGCGCCAAAACGGCGGCGCCAAAACGTCCTGCTTCGTCCTATCTCTATTTATCTAGAGCAGGGGTGGGCAACCTTTTTGGATCGAGGGCCGCATTTCTTTAAATTTTGGAATGGCGGGCCGCATATGTATATACAACTTAGAAAGATACTCTAGCTAACTTTTAATTCATAGTTACACTGTATTATATTCACGTTTCTTTTTTTTTTCCACACTCCACGTTAAGGAATTACAAGAAGAGTTAGCAATATCTTAAATCAATTTATAATTTTTTTTAACTTGCTGTTGTCTTTTTATATTACAATAACCCCACTAATACACAGTTGTACTTAATGTGCAGTATTTTACTTTTACACTCGTGCATAATGTTCTGGAACTGTGGAACTAGCTTACTAGTTGTTACCCTTGTGACTGCTGTCAAATTACAGTCAGTCGAAATCGACCAGTAATTATACTTGTTTAGTTTCCCCCCACCCAAAATATAATGCTTGTTCACTGGATGAGACAATATATGTTCCGGAAGTTAAATGTCGGGACGAGCGAAACTTGCCCTTTTGGAGCATCACCAGAGAATGCTGCCCATGTCCTTCAATGGTGCATACTAAATCAGAGACCCGAATAGGACTCTGGCCCCAAAGCCCTCCTATAGAACCAAAACTATTCGGAGAACTGCCTGTATCTGGAAAACATTGCGCGGTTCATCTTAGATACTGTTCTGAACCCTCCAACATGTAAAATGAGAACAAAGAAGAAGAGATATATGTGTACTCAAATAGTGTGAAGGGTTAGGACACATTTTTTAAAGTGTTGACATACAGATTCTGGCACTCATGAGGCTCCTGTGGAAGTACTGACTGGAAATTCTCTTTGCTCGGAGTTATGTCCTCTGGAGCTAAATCAGCTTCTGCGCTAAATGGTGAGCTAATGGTATTGGGCTTCGAATCTAAATAAGTGTTGTACTTTTAATTATTTCACTATAAATAATTTCATCTTTCAGCAAAGGAAAATGACAAAACCTGTTTTCTTTTGCTTGCTTGTAGAAATGGGAAGGCCTTGTTTGAAAAGATTTAACATCCATTTACATTTCATATGCAAAACACTCATTGCTATATAAATTAAGAAACCTGAAATCTGTCTTCCACTCTTTATTAGAAATATTTGTAACAAAGTCACAGTCAATGTCCTTCAAGTAACAGAACAATTTCTTCCTTCAGATTTTATAGTGTCCTCGTTTACCTTGTCCAAGTTAAGATAGATGAAATATTGGATTATTTTGTTCATAATCGGGACTACCTGTGGTTAATAAACCCTAACTCTAATAAATTTAATTACTAGACAACTTTTTTACTTGATGTTAAAATTTTATGAAGCTTTGTTCAAACTTTCCTATTTAGGGTTTATGGTTGAAGTATTTAAAAACCCACCATTTTACTCAGTCAAAGATCGAGCTCCACCAGTTGTCACCCTTGCCATCTTCTTCCAAGCATACCCAAAATTTAATATAGTTCTTCATAGCATTGAATAAATACTGATCAGAGATTGTGTCTTGAATTGAGTGTATTGATGTATAGCCAATAAGCATAGTCTTTGCTTGAAACGTTTTATAATGACAGTTTCAATAATTTATATTTATATTATTTTTAATATATTTGCTTTTTTATAAGTATATACTGTGGGCACACCTGACTTCTGTAGGTGTCGGCGGGTCGCATAAAACACTCCGGCGGGCCACATGTGGCCCGCGGACCGTAATTTTCCCACCCCTGATCTAGAGTAACATATTGATATTATATGTACATTTGCACACTAGTGTGGCAGTGCATAACCGCTTGTGTTTACGTAATAAATGGTGTCCCTAATATGTCTTCCTCTTAAACACTAGTTTGTTATTTGTGTAGCGCGAATATTCTACATGGTGTCAGAGTAAAACTTAAAAAAGAGGTTCTAGCAATCAAGAGACAGTCACAGTATGTACTCAATCAGAAGTCTAAAGACAACTCATATAGAAATTATGTAGTAAATCGGCAAGAACCACGAAAAAGGAAAATGTCCAGCAATAGAAACCACATGTGATTTCTGGAAAAAGAAGAAAAAAAACTCATTTCAAATGTGCAGAAAAAGACCTTAATCTAGTAGACGACGACAGCCACAGTGATAAAAAATATTTTACCTGCTAGTACTGCGAGTAGCCAGTATAAAAATGGTAAAATTAAGAACGTCAATGTCAAGCAAGTGGACTGTAAAACTAGTGGTGCATGGTAAGACATTAATTTACGGACGACCATGGTGCGAGGTGCAACATTTATGTTAAGTCAGAGATTGAAAAGCACAAAGACAAAGTAAAACTTACTTATTCAGCAAAGTCACTTAAGTAGTACACTAACCACGTTATTAAGACTGTTAGAGCAGTTGTGCTACCTTTGAAAAATAATACCCAAGCAGTGAAAGCAAGGTTTGAGGTTGTAGACCTTAATCAAGAGAAATTTTTGAGTGGTGACACAGCAGAATGTTTAAGACTACTGCAACAAACCATCAGCATTGAATCCAAGGCAGAAGAAGAGTTACAAAGGGAATTTCCAGAAATGCTGAAAACAACTAGATTACTGCCAGGAGAATACAAGATTCAGTTAGAGGAGAATGCTAAAAGAGTTATTCATCCAACATTAAACTTAGCAGCATCGCAAAACATGAAAAATGAAGAAAATCTTAAAGAAATGCAAGCTGATAAATTTATTACTCTAGTACTTAATGGTTAGCTCCATGGTTATTTCGTCCAGGAATGACAAAGTTAGAATATGTATTGATTTGAAAGATCTCAATAAAACATTGAAACGGGAACTTAAGCCAATGAAACTATTAAAGATGTGATCACTAACATTCTAGACATGAAGATATTCTTATTATTAAACGCTCAGGGTTTTATGCAAATAAAGCTTGAAAGAGAATCTTCATTTCTCACAACATTCAACACACCTCTAGGAAGATATAGATGGTTACAATTAGTATTAAACAAAAATAAAGACTTTAATACTTAAGAAGGGATCTGTCAAATGTCTTTCAGTAAGGCGTATATCTATTACTTGTTATTCCTACTGTTCTACATAAAGCGCCTTATTTGTATTGTAACTTAGAAGAGCGTTCTTGTTTTTTAACTATCTGTCACGTCACTTGTCACTAAGTAAAGCTTTCCCCTTTCTTCCCGAAACAAATACTAAAGCCTCCCCTTTTCTTGCGAGAGGCCGTCGCTCTGTATCAATGGGCTGAGACCGGACATCTGGTCAAGGGTTGCTAGCCACCTGTCCAGCATTTTGGCGTCTTACCGGAAGATGGAGCAGTTCCCTCTCTAAAAGATAGGTTATCCGGAGTCGTTTCGCTATTTCTATATTGTTCACTTGGCCTTTAAAATCGTAACCAAAAACCAGTTCCTCTCGGCAACCCCAGAGAGTTGTTTACGAGGCAACAAACGTGAGATAGGAGCATGAACTGCAGCGCATTTCAACCTGATTGTCAGAACGATTCATAACATGGAATAAGGACCAGAGAATAACGACGAAATATACGTACAAAAATTATCTTGAGATAAATCTGTATTGAAATCTGCATACGGCGTTCCATCATCTATCCATCTGTAGTATCTTTTGTCTTGCAATCTGTCTAATCCCACCCAAACAGCTGCATAGTATTCTTTAGATAGGTTTGCGTAGAAAAAAAAATAATTGACTAATTGAAATTCGTAGGCGTTTTTAAATGTTGCAATGAAAGCTGGGTTCTCTGTAATGAAATTAAAAATTAAAAAATCAAAATATTTGAAATACAGAAGATTATAAAATTTATTTTATAATTCTAATCATTCTAATTTTTTTTTATTATTGACATGGGTGTGGCCTTACTTGAAAGTTGCTATAACCCTCGACAATGAGATTTATGATGCAATAAAGTATTTTTTTTATATACTAGCGTAAAACTCAGTTTGATATATCAATTTATAATATATCATCTTATAAAGTACAATACTAGCTACTATCTACGTTATTGGCAACCTACGAGACATTATTTTGAATATAGGTTATTCTGACTGTTACATTTTTATGTGTATTTATGTTTATGTATGTGGTGTGTTTGTTTGTTTGTTTACTTGTAGTCTCTCTTGTTCAACTGTTCAGTATGTTCACGTGTCCACATGTTTTTCTCAAGTATTTATTAGTGTGTATTAAAGTCACCTGTTAGTTTTTCCCTTTTTTGCCGTGCTAATGAAGTTAAGTTGGAACTTAAACAGCAGTGTAGTTATTACATCATAATTGATACTATAACATGGTGGCAGTTTTCTAAAAGTTCTAAAATGGATACTGTAAGTAAAACTAATCACTTTAAACCAAGAATTAACCCTTCATCTCCTTTAAATATGAAGAAAAGGTGCAAGGAAGAAAGAAAGAAACTGTCAAGAATTACTTACTAACTCTACGCGCACTCGCTAAAACCTGCAATTTTTGCGACCATATGAAAGAGTTATTAATAAAAGACCGAATAGTAGTTGGCATCACAGACCCAAAGACAAAGACAGAACTCTTACAAGAACATAATTTAACTTTCAAGGCTTGAATAGAAACCTGCAAGGCAAATAATGCTACTGACTTGCAGCTAAAGGTACTAGAGATAGGTACATCTGACACATCACCACCGCATGATAAGGCGTTCACTTTTTCTTCTCGCAAAAGTATTCTACAACAAAATGCTGCTTATAACAGTAAACAGCGCAAAGTAAATTTTGTAGACAATTTTAAAAGGAGTTGTGTCCTGCATGGGGTAAAATCTGTAATATTTGTAAAAAGAGAAATCATTTCGGTATTAAATGTAACCAAAAAAAACCTGCAGTGTGTACAGGAGAACAGTGTTGCTTGCTGTACAAGGTGGACCAAACAATAAGATCATTAAAGCTGAATTGATCATTTTCGGTGAGAAGATTGTGTGTCAGATTGACTCAGGAGCCAGCGTTAATGTTATCCCTTAGAAGATTATTAAAACTGCACAAGTCTGTCCCACTCAAAGCAAGCTACGTGTGTATGACGGTTGCACACTCATACGTATTGGAAAGGTACATCTCATAGAACAGAATACAATGACTAACAAGAAATGCCGTGTTGATTTTGTGGTTTTAAAAGTTCAATAAACTCCCCTGGTTTTAAGAGTTCAATAAACTCCCCTGTTAAGGAAGAAAACGTCAGAAAAAAATGGGACTAAATACAATAATATACCATACTTTTGAAAGTGTTGATAAAGTTAAAAGTGTTGATAAGCCTCGATCAAGGATATCGACAAAAATATTTGAACAGTTTTCTGATGTATTTGATAATCAGCAAGGTGATCTACCTGGTGTTGTACACTTAGAGGTGAATGCTGACATAACACCAGTTACAAGTTTATTTGGTCTTGTACCTCTGGCTATGCAGGCTAAGTAAAGTTTGAGTTAAACCTGCTAACAGAAAAATGATTTATTGAGCCTGTTGATAAACCTACTGACTGGGTCAGTCAAATGGTGATTGCAACTATAAAATAAGGAAAACTTCATATCTGTTTGGATTCTTGTCCTCTTAACAAGGCAATAAAAAAAGAACGATTTCCCCTTCCAGTAATAGAAGACTTGCTTCCTAGATTATCAAATGCAAAGGTGTTTTCAAAACTGAACCTCGCAAATGTCTATTGGCGTGTGCACCTGGATGAAGCACCGAGTATGCTTATTGTGACAGGTTGGGGAAAGTAATGTGTGTTTGGCGCATTTAATGTCTAGGGGATGATTATTTTTAAAGCTATCACACACGAACCTATCAGCATATAAATCGGGAGCAGGCACGCAACGAGACAAGCAATGAAAGAAAGATACAAAGTTAAAAATGAAGAATATTTATTTACATAAATATTTACATAAAAGACTAAAAAGGGGGAGGGTTTGCATCTATGTCTAATTAATAAAATATTTAATCATCACTCTTGCACTTAATAAGAGAGTATGTCACTTTGTCTTCTGAACTTAGCTGGTTATCCTGTTAATGTCGCAGCTGGCTGTGTCCGGGCTTGAGGTTCTGCAGCTGGAGGTGGCGCTCTAGCGGATAGAGGGACGCCGGTGATTCAGTATTTGTGGAGTCTCAATCCAAAGTTCTGATATCTGTAGTGGGCACAGTAGGGCGGGTGGCCGGCTACCGTGGGCACAAGTGGTACTGCGGGCAGAGCGGATCTGCCGTGGGCAAAGTAGTGAGCAGGTTAAGTCCAGTGAGTTGCAGAGGGTTCGGCGTAGCTATGACGTCTCGCACAGATCTGGGTCTTTAGGGACGTCGCACCTAATAAGTTGACAGGTGGGCTGTCGAATAGGCGGGCAAGGCCGATAGCGCCAAGTAATAGAGTTGAGTAGATCCCAATATCAACTAGGCAATTGACTAGGCAGGTAGATGATCCGATAAATAGGCAAGTGCACGTTGAATAGCACTAAGCACAAAGGCAGATAAATAGTTGAGTAGTGCCGAGTAGACACTGAACAGCAAATAGGCAGACACCTGAGGGAGGCTGCGGATAAATAAAGACAAGTTAGGACATGTCTCTCATGCATCTTATCGATGCCCTCGACTGAGGTGCATTCGTCAGATTGGTAAAATTGCTTTTGAGCACAAAGGAGAGATGATGACAAATGGGATTTGGAAAACAGATGGCTGATAGTAGCAATATAAAAATGTACATAAAAGGGAAAATAATAATGTAAAAATGTACATATAAGGGGAAATAATAATCTCAAATAGACAACACAAGCTGGAAGAGAGAAAGAGGGGGGGGGAAATGGGCGATGGTCAGCGACCATGACGGTTTGTTAACACACTACCGTCGGCCGAGAACAATGGAGCGCGCTTGAATGGAGAGGGTGTCCGTTCAAGGGGCGCAACTTTCGTTAGAGTAAAATGAGTAAAGGGGAGATAATTTGTATATCTTCTCTAAGCGCAGTATTAGTGCACTTAGTAAAATTATCACGGTTGTCAGCCGAGATAAAGGAAATAAAATAAGATGTACTAATATATACATGGTTGCATCAACGATCAATTGAGCAACGTAGCATTAATAGATTAATGCAATACATAAATAAATACCTATGTCATGTTTATGTGTTATACTTACGCCAGTGAGAAATACACAATGCACTAATTAGATATAAATGAACTAAGCGAAATACACATGATAATATCCAGTGAGAAATATGCACATAGTAATTAAGATGGAACTTGTGATTAAGTTCGGCTTACCACCAGGTATTCCTTCAGGAGTGAGGATAAATGAAGTAGTTGAGACTCGATTGCTCAGATATAATGAGAAAGGAGTGAGAGTCTGACTTGATCTAATCTACCTTATATATAGGCCTGGAAAATGTGGGCGGAAACAGGAAAAGGCCTAGGCTCAGAATTATCTTGCAGGTGGGTGAATTTGACTCGAGGTGGGAGTCGCACCTTGGAAAGGTAAATGGGCATGTTGGTCCGTGTGATCTCCTAGATCAAAGAGAGACGTGGGAGAAGGAGGGATGGTGACTTCAACTGCGCCCGTCAGACATCCGGCCGGTAAGATCAAAGAGACTGTGTGTATCTTTGCCCTGGCCAAGGGAAGATAAATGAAAGGCGCGGCCTAGCTATCTCCAATGTGGTCAACTAAGTCTAGCCTGGAGAGAAAAAGGTAGTGCGGGTGAAGAATTTGGGGGTAAGACGGGGAAATAATTAAAATAAAATAAATAAATAATGAGTAATAATAATTAATGCTGTGATAAATTTGAGTGACTCTGACAGCGAGCTTTTGACTTGTCACACTTATAACTTTTCAGACACCTTTTAGACGTTACGATTGGAGAAGATGACCATTAGAAACATCTGTGAGCTAAGAGCTGTTTGAAGGTCATGATGGTGTGATTGGTGTAGCTGATGATATTGAAATAAATCTGGTGGTTACGCAAATGGGGGTAGTGGTGTGTGTAGACAGCCGACGCAAATTGCAACAAGCCAGTGCTAGACGAGCTTTCAACCGTGACGAGAAACAAAAGTTAGCCATGACAGTTTAGGAAATATCTGTGTTGCGAGTAGAGATCATGAGCGTCACAAGAAATGTAGCCATGTGATAAGATAACTAGAATGGTCGAGCGATTTTCCGTCCGGTTCTAGAAGGCCAGCAGGGACCCTACATAAAGGGCGGAAGTGTCACAGTCAACACGGTTCACTACAGTCCTGTCGATTACAGCACAGTTCAGTGTGGTTCAGCGGCGTGGTTCTGTAGTACTGTACGGTGCATTACGACGAACCAGTGCTGAGTACTTTCACGTACAGTTACTTATTGCCAGTTGTACAGTATTGGCTGTGATTTATCGAACATTAAAGTGTTAAGTTAATTTAGAGCCCTGAGTTGTCAAGTTCTTTAAGTTGATGGTGTGTGATGCACTCTAAGGTGACTCAAGCTTCTGTGCTAGCATTCTACAATCCACTAAAAGAATTGACCATACAATGTGATTCTAGTCAAAATAGTTTTGGCGCCGTCTTAATGCAGGGAAGTAAACCCTTAGCTTACGCAAGTCGATCTTTGACTAATACTGACACTAGATACGCAAAGATGGAGAAAGAAATGCTAGCAATTGTATTTGAGCTGGATAAGTTCCACAATACACATTTGGTCAACATACAACCATTACAAGCGACCAATAATCACTTGAAGAAATAATGGCTAAACCTCTCTCAGCTGCTCCACAAAGATTGCAGGGAATGATGTTGTGCGTACAAGACTATAATATAACTGTAGTTTGTAAAAAAAGGAAAAGAAATTAATCTGGCCGATTCACTTTCAAGAGCGCATATAAAGTCATCCGCAAACAGTCAAGGACAGTTTGAGCTCATAAATATGGCCAGTTTTCTGTCAATTGGGGAAGAAAGACTACATAGACTAAAAGGGAAAAACCGAGAAAGAATGGACGCCTCAAAAACTTCTTATCACAACTAATTAACGCAGGCCAGAAGGCAAGCATCTTCTACCATATCAACTATTGCCTTAATATAATTTCAGAGACGAAATGTCAGTTCAAGAGGGTTTTATATTTAAAGGTGAAAGAGTAGTAGTTCCCAAGGCGCTACGATTAGAAATAAAAAGAGAAGTTCATTCTACACACTCATGCATTGAAGGATGTCTGAAAGAGCTTGTGAGAGTTTATTCTGGCCAGGAATGACTGGTGGCATAAAGCATTATATTTCAACTTGCGAAATGTGTCAAGCTTTTCAATCCAATCAACAGAAAGAGACTATTGAATTATAAAGTTTTCACACACCCCTGGGAAAAGATTAGTGGTGATCTATTCACACTTGTCGGCAAAGACTATCTTGTGTGTATGGACTGCTACATTAACTACTGCAAAGTTGATCGCTTAGAGAACACTAGGGCAGAAACTTTTATAATAAAACTAAAAGCCTATTTCACTAGATACGGCATCCCATCCACAGAAGTCTGTGACAATGGACCTAAGCTCTCTTCAGACAGCTTTGCAAAATTCGCCAATGATTGGATTTTAACCACTTGACGAGCAGTCCCCATTACCCCAGATAAATGGGAAAACTGAATCAGTGCAAAGACTGTAAAGACATTATTTCTTAAAAATAAGATTCAGTTCATAGCTTTACTTAATCATATAAACACCCCTAATAAAACTGGTATTAATCCATCACATGCATTATTTAACAGGAGAATCAGAACTTTGCTACCTATAGCTAAAAGCCTGTTGAAACCTCAATTTCTGTATCCTTAGAAACATAGACAAGCACTGAATGAAAACCAGAGGAGATCAGCTATTTACTACAACACCCATGCTAATGATTTACCTCCCATTGCTAAGGGTGAAGAGGTGATACTAAGGTTAAGGTTGTGTGGCCATGAGCGCTGGCAAAAGGAAGTAATAATTGGTCAATTACAGCAACGATCGCGTGAAGTTGAATAAGTCGGAGGAGTTTATCACCGAAATAGAATTCACTTACAAAGAATCAGATCGCCTGCTTATACGAACTCGCCTATTCCAACAAGTACGACGGAGTCTGATAAGCCCGTACCTGTGGAGGTACCTATCACAGATGAAAGTACGGCTCAGAGACCTGAAAGTCATACAGATGACCAGTCACAGAGATCAACAATCTATACAACTAGCACAGGCCGAGTGGTCAAATCCACAAGAACTAGTGACTATGTATATGACTAACCTCATACACCGGAGGATGTTACATTTCTATGTGTATTTATCTTTATGTATGTTGTGTGTGTGTTTGTTTGTTTACTTGTAGTCTCCCCTGTTCTACTGTTCAGTAAGTTCACGTGTTCAATTGTTATCCTCAGTTATGTTATTAGTGTGTATTAAAGTCTACTGTTAGTTTTTCACTTTCTTGTCATGTCAATAAATTGGCGTTGAAACTTAAACATTAGTGTTGTTATTTCTTAGACACCTTATTTATAGATTAGTTATTTAGCGACGCACCATAGAAGACGCATATTGAACGGGACTAGTGACGTTTGGGATATATTGGGTTAGAGACCGGAAAATCAGTTAGGGATATAATCCTCTAGGGTAACGACGTGTTTAGTTGACATAGACTTTTACTGTGGCAATTTCTTAGAATAAATATATGTGAAGTTGTTCATCAGCGTTGACTACATCTCTTTACTTGTTAAAATAGATGTCTTGTTTTGTCTGGATTGTTGATCAACTACACTGAATACACCCGAACAATAAAACTCAAACGCTTGCAGAGTAATTGGTTGAAATTCAACAGTCATCTATAGTTGACCTCAAGACAGCCTGAACAAGCAACATCACAGTAGCGACCCCGAACCTCGAAGCCGAACCTCGAAGCCGAACCTCAAACCGGACCTCGAAGCTAAACGTTTGCTCAGGTGAGGGTCGTGCACTCGAAGATATAAAGTTTCATCGGAGTACGGCTGAACACAGCATCATCGCAGAGTGACTTTGTTCTAGATCTACATACAGTCGTCGCCTTCTCGATCGTACGTTCAACGAGCCGTTAACTCAGGGTGACCTTCGTCAAGACAGTGATCATCTCAACGCCTGATCTTCGTATGCTGAATCGACATACAGCCAGAGGAACCGTTCATTCATAACGGGTGAGAGTTAGTTAGTGAACCTGTTGGACATATTTTTTCTTCGCTTGCGAAAACAGTCGTAGGAGCCACATAGTCGTATCAAGTTTTACTTCGTCAGTTTTGAGAAGGACAGTTTGCCCGCTGTCATAAGTATTGTGAGTACTACAAGTTTGGTAGCTAACTAAATCGCTCTGTCGTTTTACCCTTTGAGAGATTCTTGTGGAGCAGTTTGCTCATTGAACCGGTTGCTTGCCACTTTTATAACGGTCACTGCGTTTAACCTTTGGAAGGTTAGTGAAGTCGTATTTGTCGTTGCTGGACATTGATCTATTTATTATACGTTGGTCTAGACCATATCTAGACTTGTTAATATTGAAGTTGTGGAAACAGCTACATCCACTTATTTTTTTTAATGAAAAACCGTTAATCGTATAACGGAACGTCGTCGGAGGTGACCTTGGTCTCACCTAGTCTACATTGGAAATTACGGACATTTTGGTCTAGTGAAGCAACGTACAACAGCAAACTTCGTCGTACTACTAGAGTAGCAGCAGAAACAGTGAACTATTTTAGAGAACCATTATTCGTCAGCCCAGATCAAGTCATCGTCAAGAAAGTCGTTATTCGTCAGCCCAGATCAAGTCATCGTCAAGAAAGTCGTTATTCGCCCGCCCAGATCAAGTCATCGTCAAGAACTTCGTTATTCGTCAGTCGTCCAGATCAAGTTGCCGTCAAGAGACTGTTAGTTGTCAGTAGTCGTCTACGCAAATCAAGTCGTCGCCAGGAGAACCGTTAACCTATTCGTCAGTAACTGTGTACACAAAGTCGTCGGAACTACACATACGGTCATCAACAGTTGTCGAAGAAACAAACATTTTGCTGTGGCATATCAAGACATCTGGGGTATTACGTGGGATCCTCGACACGGATTGTATCCACTGGTAGCACCGGAGAACAGAGTCAGAACTGGAAGAAAGGCAGTGAAATTTGCTGTAGATCTATCATATTCGAGAATCCGAACAAAGGGGATCTTTTCTTATCAAAAGCTAAGTGCCATTTTCTTATTAGTATATGTTTAGATTGCCATTAGAAATAGATTTTGTCTAAATTTGGTAAGTTAGCCTGAGTAAAATCAGGTGGTGCGCCTTAAAAACCTTCGGGGTAAAGAGGTAATTTAGATGAAAAGCTATATTATACGTTTAGGATAGTGATTGTTTTTGTTTGTGTAAACGTCATATCCGTTGTTGCTTGGTTACTTCGTGACGTTATCAATGTGTGCCATATTGTCATATCCCAACTCATAGCGATAGTCTCATTTAATTATTTCATTTGTGTATATTATATTATATTATTTATTTTTATTAATTTAATTAGATCTGTTAATTTTTCACTTAATGATGGAAAGTACAGGTAGGATTCTTTTATTGCGAATCAGACTAAAATACATTTTTAGTTTGAGCGGTTAAAATCAAATATGATTTTGCTATGAGAATAATGCCGAAACTGGCATAGTAGTCAAACATTGTCGTCTGGCTAATCTTAGATCCACAAATTTATGTACATTTCGTTTGTACATCTACTGATCTAGACTCTAATTTTGAATATTAATTTCAAAGATGAATGAAGGTAGTACATTCTAGATATATAGATATATCTTATTAAAGATATATTTGACATATTGTATGAACATATTTATTTCATATGGTTAAATAGAACCATAATTTCTGAATTAGATCTATATAGAGGAGGCTCTTGTAGTTTGAACACCCCATCGAATTCTCCTTTTTGAACGGGTCGCTTTTTTTTGTTTGTAATTCATTTATTTTGATGTTTGGAGCTAAAAACAACGTTTCGGGACTGCGCATGTCCAATTTTAGATAAGTTCTGGTAATTTTGTTCCGTTTTTCCAAAGTAGGTGGCAGTTATTTAGATTCGCGGTAACCATGTATGTAAAGCTGTTGTTATAACCTCCCCCGGCAATTCATACCCATATAAGGGATGAAGGCTATATCATGAGCCTGTTTGATCGTAGGCTGATGGGCATATCAAAATAAGCTTCCAAACATCTTTAAAAAGACATTCCAATCACATTTATACCGTTAGCTGTTAAATAAAATTAAAAAAGGGGGTGTCCAAACAAACAATAATGAATTCAGCTCATTCTCCTTTTTGAACACAGCAAAATCGTATTATGAAATATTATTGGGATTAATAAATCTATGATTTTTTCAATGAATAAACATGACCTAGATAGAGATATCTAGAATATATATTTAATAACTTATAAATGAAAGAAAAAGTGTGGGCTGCTAATTTGAAGCCAGAGACCATGCCCACTGCAGGTGATCACGCAAGATAAGCTGGCGGTGAGGAGAGGTATACACTCAGCGAGTAGTGTCACAAACTATCCAACAGGCAGTGGAGGGAAGTGGGAGAGAGTCATGAAAAGAATTATAAGCATCTATGGGAGGGAGGGGATGTTAAGGTTTCACAAAACGAACATCCAAATTATGAAAACAAGAAGAGGGTCCTTGGATGGGAGTTAAAAGAAAGACAGAGAGAAAATACAAGTAGCCTAGTAGAAAATATCATGTAATGTTTATTAAATTAAAATAATTAATGTATAGCTCTATAATCTATATAAATTTATTTCTGTCTGTTTCTACACATAGATTATATAGGTATTTAAATAAACAAACTATATATATATATCATATATATATATATATATATATAGAGAGAGAGAGAGAGTGTGTGTATATGAGGAAATAGACTATAAATACATATTGCAAAAGTGAATCTACTTCTTTTACTACAATCTAAATAATTTTTAAGTAACACAGATATAATTTATTAGCAATTACATAGTGGTGTTCAACACCGGTGCTCACTGTTCAACTAAAGGAGAAAGCCCAAAAACTGCGTTCAAAATAGGAGCATGAGGTGACCCAATTTATTTTAAAATAAAATCTTGACTATGGGGGGTAATACAAAGGAACACAGCTATTTTTATAGTCCTTTAGTTGCAGAATAAGAATCTGCTTTCAGTTTTTTTGTAAATTAAACCTTCACCAAATAAAAAAATAAAATAAAAAATTGACCTAGTTCCCGAAAGTCGGTGTTCAGTTATAAGAATCTACCATAGATCTATCTACTCTAGACTCTAGACACTTCAGACTTCAATCACATCAAATTTGAAATTGATCATAGATGAGATCTTGTTATTCATACTCATAGTCATAGTGATCTTGGTAACTGTAGATCTAAATGGTACTATTATATATACTATAATATACTAGATTTAAATTTGGGTGATATTAATATACAGATTTGAATATAACTCAGACTAGATTTACACATTTACTGAATCTATAGATCTAGAGACATAACACTTAAAACTTATATAAAAGTGTGTAAAAACTTAAATATAAAATAAGTTGTAAGTATAGTTATAACCAATATAGGCTAATTAAAAATATATATAAATTTGGGCCGTTGGGGTGAAAATATAATACAATGGCTACATCATCATATGTGGACCTTAAGGAGGTTAAGGAATCGGCTATGCAGGATGGAAAGGCCATGGAGTTAAAAGGAAAGGATTTAGCAGCTTATGTACAGCAAGTTGTGAGGGAAGAAATGGAACGTCAAGATAAAATAAGAAAAGAAAAAGAAGAGATAGAGAGACAGAAAAAAAAAAAAGACAAGAGATAGAGAGACAGAAAGAAGAAAAAAGACAAGAGATAGAAAGACAAGATAGGATCAGAAAGGAAGAATATGAGAAGCAAAAAGAGGACCAAGAAAGGCAGAGAGAGCATGAAACTAAAATGGAGAAGATGAGATTGGATGCAGCACAAGCCAGAGCTCAAACTGAACAGACAACTCAAGGAAATAACACAAATAACTCAAATAATGTTACCACACAAAGAGACAACCCTAATTCGCAAACATGGCTAAAGAGAAAGATACAAAGTTTTGATGAACAGAAGGATGACATTGGTGATTTTCTGAAAAGATATGAGGCAAAAATGTCTACATTTAATATGCCAGAAGAATAATGGTCTGAAATACTGATAGACTTCGTTCATGGTCAAGCTCTAACAATATGCCAAAATCATGACCATCATATTGATGATAGCTATCAAGTCTTGAAAAGAGAGTTATTGAATGCCTATGGTCATAATGCCACAACTTTCAGAAAGAAATACTTTGACAATATACCATCAGTAGATATAGAACCTCAAACTACCATTAATATGGAGAAAGATTTTTTTAATAAATGGGTAAAACTAGAAAAAGTGGGAAATTCTTATGAGGGATTACAAAATTTCATTCTGTTAGATAACTTTATTAACAAGTGTGATCCCCAACTTCAGTAATTCATTAAAGAGAGAAATCCTAAATGCTTAGATGAAGTAACAGAAATAATGAGAATTTATAAAAATGCTTATCCAACTAATTCATTCTCTACTAAAGATAAGAATAAGGTAGATTTAATAGGATACACAAGTGAGAAAAAAGTCAGAAGTAATGATAGATATTTTAGAGAAACTGAAGATAGGTTTGAAAATAGAAATAGAGATAGAAATGGAAGATCAAAATCTAGGGATAATCATTATGAAGAAATAACTTGTTTCAATTGCCATAAGAAAGGTCACATAGCTTCCCATTGCGAAAAACCAACATACTATAAAGCAAATGAGAGGAACTCATATAGAGATAGAAATCAAAACAGAAGTAGTAGTAAACATAGAGATAGGAATCAAACAAGTAGAGTTTACTATACTAATGAAAACCAGGATAGGGATTATAGTGATGAGGATAGTGATTTGAACAACTAAATTATGGTAACACTATAGAAGAAATTAACATGGTTGAGGGAAAGAGAAATACTTTTAAACTATTCAAAGGTCTAGTAAATGGAAAATCTATAAATTTTATAAGGGACACAGCATGCACAACAATTGCAGTTCATTCAAAATTTGTAGAACCATGGTGTTATTTAGATTACATGAAAAAGGTTAGATTGTTAGATGGCAGTATTAAGAAATTTAAGGCTTGTAGAATTTTTATTAAGACACCTTTTTCACTGGCTACTGTAATGCTGTAGCAATACCTAGTTTGACACAGGATATGTTATTGGGTAACATTAGAGGAATTAGGTCTTGTACCATGAGGGACATTAACAGATGGCAAAACAAATATGAACATTTATTGAACAGAAATGTGTTAAACAGAAATACTAGACAATACAATAGACCTGTGAATAACTCATACAATAGAAAAAACATGAGTTGTTATAATTGCCATAAACAAGGAAATTTCGCTAGAGAATGTTGGAGTATGTCATACCAATCAGAAGATTGCGAGTTCTAGTTGTAGATTTGGTGGAAGAATTAACCAAAGTAGAAACAAATACAATGATCATAGATCAAATGGGTACAGAACTTATGATAAACAAAATGACAGTAAAATAAATAAGTATTCTGAATATGGAATCGTGATCAGGTTTAAACTCGCGCTCTTGGCAAGATGGCTGCTCCCTGTTTACTGTTATAAGAGATGAGTTAAATTTTTTGTTTTGTTGTATTAAAATCAGACCAAATTCATTAAAAAAGCTATTTAACTAATAAACTAATATCTTTAAATTATATATTTAACTTAATTCAGCATTTTTTTTTTCCACTAATTAATTCAAATTAACAACTCTTAGCTTAGCCCTTAGGACTAGATCTAGACCTAGTCAAGTCAAGTCAGTCTAGTCTAGTCTAGTTTTAGTGTTAGACTTAGACTTTAATTAAGGCTTTAGATCTACTAATCATCTACTAATACTACTAATAATAACTAATAGTAATATTCTATATAGTTAATTATACACGTAAATATATTGATCTAGAATTAGATCTAGATCTAGTCTAGGTCCATATTTTGAATTTAATAAACCATATGGATTTCATTTGATTTAATTGTCATTGTAAATTAGCTTTCAATTTAGATTTAGACATAAATTAGGCATTGTAAACCTTAAACTAGATTTAGACTAGACCCCTTTAAAAACTAAAATCAACAACAGTCATCATGAAATTGCTCTGGCTATTTATCCTAATAATTACTAAATACATACTAGCTGAACACAGAACCAGATCTACCTTAGTCAACACTAAACTTAAAAAAGAAACAACAGTCATAATCAATCATTACACTTTAGATCAAAGCAACTTAAAAAATAACCTAACATACACATCCATAACACTAAAGAAGATTACCCATCACAAATGGAAGTTCTCAATCAGACACAGCAGAAATAAATACCTATCACTGTTAATATTAATAGCAGGAGATGTAGAGTCAAATCCAGGGCCTAGATCTAAAGATAGATGCAACATCTGCAAAAAAGTATGCACCATGAAACAGAAAGCCATTCAATGTGACACCTGCGATGAATGGTACCATGCATCATGTCTCCATATGAATACACCTGTGTATTATGCCTTAGGCAACAAAGATGCGTCATGGCACTGTGTACCGTGTGGGTTACCTCAGTTTACATCAGGACTGTTTGATTCCTTTGATGCAGACACTTCTAACCCATACAACATCCTAAACACCATCCCAAACCAAACTCACCAACCACTAGCCAGATCCACTCCTGTTAAACCTAAATCTACTAAAATTAATACAACAGCCTCACTAAACAAACCTACTAAAGAAGTAACACCAAAATACCTTAAAACCTTAATAATAAATTTTCAAAGCATTAGGAACAAAACAGCAGATTTAGAAATTTTATTAGAATGTGAGAAACCAGACATAATTGCAGGCACAGAAACTTGGCTACATCCTGAAATTTATAATGCAGAAATTTTCAATAGTAATTATGAAATTTTAAGAAAAGATAGGGCTGATAATCATGGAGGAGTTCTTTTAGCAATAAAAAACACTCTTATAGCAGAAGAAATTACCTTACCTAACTCAAAAAATATAGAATCAACATTTTGTAAAATTAATACCACCTCAACATCCCTAATAATAGGCAGCATTTACAGACCACCAAATTCTAGTTTAGAATACATGCAGGAACTATGTAATCAGATTACGACACTTAAAGAGACAAATAAAAATGCAGTTTTTTGGATTATGGGTGATTTCAACCTACCTGATATAAATTGGAAAACACTAACCATAGATAAACACCAAAACCTTAAGGACATAAATGAGCTTTTCATAGAAACTTTACACAACCTAAGTTTAGATCAAATCATTAAAAAGCCAACTAGATTAAACAACACATTAGATCTCTTCTTAACCAACAGACCTGGATTAGTAGTTGATTATGATATTATCCCTGGTCTATCAGACCATGAGATCATAAAAATACACAGTCAGATAAAAGCAGTAGCCAATATAAAACCCAAAAGAAAAATCTTACTCTGGAATAAATGTAACCTAACACAACTACACCAAGCTGCATTAAACTTTCAACAAACATTCTTATTAGAAAAAGACATTAACCAACCAGTCGATGACCTCT
This sequence comes from Biomphalaria glabrata, assembly GCF_947242115.1. Lineage (NCBI taxonomy): Eukaryota > Metazoa > Mollusca > Gastropoda > Planorbidae > Biomphalaria > Biomphalaria glabrata. Next base: position 17,758,636 of record NC_074721.1, read on the forward strand.
GGAATTTCATTAAAAACCATCTTAAAAGCATTATAGAAAATCAAATACCAACTAAATACACATCAAACAAAATAAATAAATGCTGGTTTAATAATAGACTAAAGAAGCTTTGTAAACAGAAGGAAAACCTATATAGAAAATTTAAAGAAACTAATGCAGAAAGAGTTTACAAAAAGTATATAAAAATTAAACACTTAACCCAAAAAGTAAGCAGACAGCTGCAGAGTGAATACATAAACAATGTAATATCTAAAGACAACAACAAAAACCTATGGTCATACATTAAGTCTAAGAAAATGGAAACAACAGGCGTAGCGCCATTAAAAGATGAACATAACATAATACATAATGATAATGAAACTAAAGCAAACATTCTAAACAAATACTTTGCATTAGCATTCTCAGCCCCAGGAGACAAAGACATATTACTGAATTTGAACCAAGTAGACAACATAGGAGATATAGTAGTACAAGAAAATGGAATTCAAAAACTATTAGCCAACACCATACCAAATAAAGCTTCTGGACCTGATGGTATTCCAGCTAGATTACTCAAAGAACTAAGTAATGAGCTAGCCCCAGTGTTCAAAATACTCTTTCAGGCTTCACTTAACCAGGGCAGAGTACCAAAGGACTGGAAAGAAGCTAATGTCACCCCCCTATTTAAAAAAGGAGAAAAATCTGACCCAGGAAACTACAGACCAGTATCACTTACCAGCATCACATGTAAAATCCTAGAACACATAATATGTAGCAACATCATAAACCACTTAGACAAACATAATGTCCTCACACCATACCAACATGGCTTTAGGAAATATAGATCATGTGAAACACAACTAATAGGACTAATTGATGATTTTTCAAAAGGTTTAGATAATAGTGAACAAATAGATGCTATCTTACTAGATTTTTCTAAGGCTTTTGACAAAGTTCACCACCATAGTTTGCTTAAAAAATTAAAATATTTCGGCATTAATGGTCCACTGCATCAGTGGATTAAAGACTTTCTGATAGGGAGAGAACAAACTGTAATAATAAATGGCTCTAAATCAACACCGATAACAGTAAACTCAGGTGTACCTCAAGGAACAGTCTTGGGTCCACTACTATTTTTAATTTACATAAATGATTTACCAAATTGCATTACTTCAGGAACAAAAGTCAGATTATTTGCAGACGATTGCATAATATATAGAACAATAAAAACAACACAAGACACAGATATTTTACAAAGAGAATTAGATGAATTACAGAAATGGGAATCAAATTGGAGCATGTCTTTCCACCCAGAAAAATGTCAGTTGTTAAGAGTAACAAAAAAACTAAAACAAATTAATTCCACTTATCTTATTCATGGCAAACCAGTAACACAGACTAAAAACGCAAAATACCTAGGTGTTATAATAAATGAAAAACTGTCATGGAATCCACATATTGATGAAACTACAAAAAAATCAAACAAAGCATTAGGATTTATTAAAAGAAATTTCTATAAATCAAATAAGGACATAAAACTAAAATGTTATTTAACCTTGGTTAGGCCAATAATAGAATATGCATCCTCTGTTTGGGACCCCTCAACTCAAGAAAACATTAAGAAACTAGAACAGACACAAAATAGAGCAGTGCGATTCATAACAAACGAATATTCACATTTGACTAGAGTAACACCTTTAGTAAAATCACTAAATTTAGAAAGCCTTCAGGACAGAAGGCTCAAAAGTAAAGTAGCAATAATACATAAAACACTGAACCATAATCTTCAAATACAAAAACAAAATTTAATAAAATACTCTGAAAGACACAAAGATAAAGGCACATTCCTCGTCCCATATGCTAGGACAAATTTGTACAAATACTCCTTCTTCCCTAGTGCTATTAGAGCATGGAATGGGTTGCCTGAGCTAGCCAGGAAAACCAGTGACTTGGCAGAATTTAAGTCATTGGTTAATATGCATGACTAAATGCATGACTCGTAGGACGTAATCATCTTCTTTTTTGAAGTAACGTCTGTATTATATAAGATAAGATAAGAAACTTATCTATTAAAGTTTATTTATGTATTGAGCAATAATATGGAACAAAAGAATTTTAAATTAAAGTATTTAAGTTGATTAATGAAATATTTGACTATAATGATAATAAGTAGATTCTATGATGTGACATTCCATAGAATAGTAATGATATGTTTGAAACTTTTAAAGTTATAAAAATAAAGTGAAAGTACCTCTTGTATTTACTGAAATTGGGATATTAATTATTGATTGATAATTTTAAATTGGGTATATGCTGTCTAGATTGACATACACTTACATATGGAAGTGATACTTGTAAATACTATGTATATATTACATTGATGTTTGATATTAGATTTTTGTATGGTAATATTAATTAACATGGCATAATTTAAATGGTAGTGGAAAAGGGAGATAAGTAAATTTGATGTTAAGCATTTAAAAGTAAGTATGGATTTTTTTTGTGTGAATCATTTCATATATCATTGACAAAAGTTAGGTCGATGGAAAAGGGTGAGTATAAAAGAAAAATGGACAAAAGCGTATAAAAGGGTGGTAAGGAAAAGTTTATTGAATGTGGAAATAAAATCTATAATTGTTTTTGAAATATTATATTTTGTCAGATTACTGCCAGTGGAGAACATCTGTGAGAGATGATACTATATGACGTGCCCATGAGATGCCACATTTCCATGATGAACTGTTACTGTTTACTAATGAAGATGATTCTGGAATTTTGGAAGTAACGGTGTAATGTTATGAACATTGACATGAACATGATGAACTGTCAAGCCAAGATGAAGATGTCAAGATTTTATGTTTGTTGTCTTCCCCTTAAATTGCAAATGCCCTTGTAAGACTTGACAGTAGTGGAAAAATATTGACATATTTTTTTTTCAAGGGGGGGGGGGAGGAATCTGTTAGACACCTTATTTATAGATTAGTTATTTAGCGACGCACCATAGAAGACGCATATTGAACGGGACTAGTGACGTTTGGGATATATTGGGTTAGAGACCGGAAAATCAGTTAGCGATATAATCCTCTAGGGCAACGACGTGTTTAGTTGACAGACTTTTACTGTGGCCTTTTCTTAGAATAAATATATGTGAAGTTGTTCATCAGCGTTGACTACATCTCTTTACTTGTTAAAATAGATGTCTTGTTTTGTCTGGATTGTTGATCAACTACACTGAATACACCCGAACAATAAAACTCAAACGCTTGCAGAATAATTGGTTGAAATTCAACAGTCATCTATAGTTGATCTCAAGACAGCCTGAACAAGCAACATCACATATTACATCATAATTGATAATATAACACTAGCTAAAAATCTGAGTAACTTGACGGTTTCACTAATTCTACGTGGTACAATGTTATTGACTTTAAAAATGAGAATAACTTCCAAACGCGTTAACGTGTAGAATAGCTGTAACAACTGAGAGTAAATATGTCTAATTGAAAATAAATGTTCCTAATTAAAAGAACTAAAATTTCACCATGCCACGTCCTTGATATTATTTGGCATTGTCTCCGGTAACTTGTCAATCTCGATGTTAGAAAAGTTAGTATGTGAAAACTGTGACATCTCAACTATTAAACGAGGCCTGCAGACAGTAACTACTTTAATTTACGAAGTACAAAAATGACAAAGTACAACAGTCCTTTGTAACCAATTAAAATGCAAAATATTTCCAACGGATAAAACACTACAAGATCGGACATATCAAAAAAGCAGCAGCTTATTAAGGCCATACAACGAAAAAAAGAAGTGTCATGGAAGCAAGGGCATAGCTTGGGATTTGATGTTCCTCACACTTGGCATTTGACATCATGATATGAGATAATATACTTAAAAAATACAGTATATCAGTAAAAAAAAAACAAGACATAATCATTAAGAATCTTTTATAAAAAATACCGTTGTTTATTGGTGAATTAATGCACAAGTGACAAATCTTAATTCATAGTGCTTCACGTCGTGCTTCCTGTGCAGCAAAGGCATCTATAATATAATCTACATCGATACTGTGTAGTATTTGTGACTCCACTAACATTGAAGCCATGCTGCTAATACTTTCTTGCGTCTTTGTGCTCATGAGGTTAACATGAGCTTTGAAATGATCTCTCACATGACGCAATGGAAATAGCCTGAATTAGCAGTAATAAGTTGGAGGTTGCAAAGTTTGAGCGAACATCATTACCATATAAAGCCAGCTTTCTCAATATGTGAATTGGTGATTTTGGCACTGGTTTGTTGATGAAAAGTGCTCGTGCATCAATGACATCATTGAATATGCGATTTGCCTGTATATTATCAAACAAGAAAAAGTAAGAGAGCGATGCAACCACGACATCTCTGCAGCCACCTTTGAAAGACTAATCGAACAGATGCTAAGAGAACTCAACAGAAATACATGTCTTGTTTACCTAGATGACATTATCGTCGTAGGCAAAACCTACGAGGCACATCTTGCAAACATGAAGGAAGTGTTTGAACGAATCAGAAACGCGGGGATGAAGCTAAAACAAAGAAATGCTCCATGTTTAGAAGAAGAGTCAAGTACCTTGGGCACATCGGATCGAGAGAGGGAGTCAGCACAGATCGGATAAAGTTGAAGCCGTAAATAAATGTCCAATCCCTACTAATATCCAGGATTTGAGAAGTTTTCTTGGACTCTACACGTATTACAGACGGTTCGTACCCAACTTCTCTAGCTTTGGTAGTGCCCTTCATCGATTGACAGAACCGAAGCGGCCGTTCATGTGGACACCGGAATGTAAAGAGGCCTGTGAAAGACTTAAAATGGCTTTTACTTTGTCACCCATTTTGGTCTACCCGATACCAGGCGAGACTTTCATACCAGACACCGATGCAAGCAATAGCGGAATAGGCGCTGTCTTATCCCAAAACGTAGATGGAACTGAGAGAGTCATAGCTTACTTTAGTCAGACCCTGTCCAAACCCGAGAGAAAGTACTGTGTCACCAGACGTGAACTTCTGGACGTTGTGGATGCCATACAACATTTTCACAAATACTTGGGAAAAAATTGTATCCTCAGGACAGATCACGCTGCTCTGCTATGGCTGTTGTCGTTTAAAAATCCTGAAGGACAAGTTGCCTGGTGGATAGAACGTTTTCAAACCTATGTTTTTGAGACACAGCACCGAAAAGGACAAACTCACCAGAATGCTGACGCGCTGTCTCGTTGACCTTGTAGAACGGAATGTAATCACTGCAGCAAGGTTAAAGAAAAAGATGGTGTTGTCGAATGTCAACGCCTTAGGTTACAAGCTTTTCCTACTAATAAATCCGAGAAATCCAGCTAAAAGATAAAGATCTGGCCCCCATTCTCCTTATGCAAGAAGATGGACAACGACCGGAATGGCATCACCTTTCTGATAAGAGAGCTGCTACAAAGGCGTATTGGGCGCAATGGGACTCAATGACAATCAACAATGGTGTTCTCAAGAGAGTCTGGGAAACGGCAGATGAGACAAGCCTCCTGCTGTTGTTGAAAAGGGATGAAAAGCTTCAAGAAATCCTTAATAATGCTAGTTGCTCTCATTTAGATGTCAACAAGACCCTTGAAAAAGTACGCCAGAGGTTTTATAAGTTCGGCTGCCAAGATGATGTAGAAGAATGGTGCCGAAGGTGCGACGCATATGCAGCGGCAAAAAGCCCGCACAGAAGATCAAGGGGACGTATGCAGCAATACAACGTCAGTAATCCCTTCGAAAGAATATCGATCGATGTAGCCGGACCATTTCCTGAGTCCCTGAGAGGAAACTAGTACGTTCTGATGGCGGTCGATTATCTTAATCAATGGCCTGAGGCGTATGCAAAACCAAACCAAGAAGCCACCACCACAGCGGAAAAACTTGGGGAAAATTAAATTAGCCCATTTGGTGCTTCAAGGGAATTACACTCCGACCAAGACCAAAACTTCGAGTCCAAATCTTCCAAAAGATGTGCCAGGTGCTTGGCATCGAAAAGACAGCACAACCCCTCTTCACTCACAGTCAGACGGAGTGGTGGAGAGATTTGACCAAACACTGGAAAAACACCTGTCGAAAGTTGTAGATGAACGTTAAGATGACTGGGACGGTATCTGGAAAATTAGGCACCGGATATTTAGGCACCCGGAAATTTGGAGCCTGGATAATTCGGTACCTAGACATTTAGGCACCCCGGATAATTAGGCACCCGGAAATTTAGGCACTGGATAATTAGACACTTTTTAACAGGGTGGAAAATTAGGCACCGGATAATTAGGCACTCTTTAATTAGCGACCTTAATTTTGAAAATCATTTTAAAATGTTAACGTATATTTTATCCTTAGGCTATGGGCTATCGGTGACGTTATAATAAATTGCAACTATAACTATTGTAACTAAAGAAAAGCTAACAAAATGGAAAAAAAGATAACAATCATGACAATGTGTGGAAAAAAAAAAGACTCCTAAGTCATTATATAATATAGACATCACAGGATTTAGGGGAGGGGAGGTAGAGAAAAATTTCCACTAATTGCTTCCCTACATCACCAACCCCTAAGGTTGACTGGTGAGTTTTTTTTTTAATTTATGATTATGCAATTTGTGTAAATATTTTCATTGCTAATGTAAATACTTTAGATTAAAAGTATTAAAAAATATTTTTATAATGTCGGGGAGTTTTGGCGATAAATATATTCCCAATTGCTCTCTGCTTGTAGGAAAGGGAAAGTGTTGTGACACGGTTACTGTGTGGCCAACCCTGACACACGGTCAAGTGTTGGGTATCGGAGAGTTAGGGGACTTGGGGGAAGTGACGAGTGTGTAAACAAGAAGAGAGGAAGTCAGCTAGTGAAATTGGGGATCTGTCTATAATGTTGCCGTGTATATATGTTATGTTGAAATGCTTCACAATTAAAAGACACTTTAAACTTAAAGGGACTTGTTTCTTCACAACTGGCGACCACTATGAGATACGACGAGGCAGAAGTAAGTGGAAATGTCGATGTACAAAATATTTAGAAAAGAGGGCAAGGAAAATGGCCTGCACGGCGAATAACTTGAAAAGTTCATTACACCAAAAAATAACACAGAAAGAGAATAAAAGAGATTCAATAGTGAAGAAGCCAAAAAAAAAAAAAGAAAATAGTAGAAGGAAGGAAATCTTACAACTAGAACTAAAACTTTAAGAAAAGAAAGACAAAGAACAGCAAAATGAAAAGGAGGAACACTTTGACAAATACAAACAGTTAGACAGAATGTCTCCATTTTACGAGAGCCAGAATGAGTGTATTGACTCATATCTACTGAGATTTGAGGATATAGCAACAGCATGCAACCTCCCACAGTCAGAATGGACAAGAAGCCTCATGGGGCTTTTGAAAATGAGAGCCATGAATATCTGCATACATATGAGAGAAGAGGAAAGAAAAGACTACGTGGCCGTGAAGGAGGCGTTGCTGAGACAGTTTAGCTCCACAAGTTACAAATACCGAAAGAAATTGAAAGAGTCGACACTTCTAGCTTTTTTGTATTTCTTTAACGGCAGATGTCCAATAGCGTCCTTTTCAATTATTGCACTAACTGCTGCCTCTTCTTTTTGTAAAGTTTTAATTAATTTTCAAATTGAAGGGTGTTGATAGCCTACTAAATGGAAAAATGTGAATTTCATCCTTCCCAAATGTTGTTAGTTCTGGGTGAACTGTTCAATGAAGCCGAATGGACGCTCCACACTTTTAGAGGGAAGATAGGAGGTACACGTCGAAAACAAAGAGACAGAATATTTGTTTGTGTGCGTGGGTTTCTTCGCACTATTGAACCAGAAACATATGTCTCATCGAAATAATTCAAAAGCGGAAGTGCTTCTTCTGGAATAAGGCTCTGCAGCAAAGCCAATCTTGCTGGAACGTCATTTACTGGCAGAAATGTTAAGGAATCGATCTAGCCACAAAATTGTCTGAATTCTTCACTTTCTTTATACTTGGTGACAAGACCAAGTTCTTGAATTTTCCGCCAAGTATTTTGGGTAAAGTGATAAAAACACCCCTGTATGTGTATATGATGCGCAAATACATTTTGAAAGGAGTTCATAACAGCCTTTTCAAAATCTGATTTTGATGATAAAACTTCCTTTTTCGATATAAAATCTAAAGCAAACTACAGTTACCTAATTCCAAGAGCGTATTTAAGAGAGGTTGCACATTTCTAACAGTTGCGGGCTCTATTAATAAAGTGCATTGAATAGTCATCTGCCGAAATTGAAAAACATTAAATGTGGCTCAACAAAGATGGCTAAGACAAATTTTAGGAGTCAATTATAAGGATCGGGTCTAAATCAAGGATATCCTATGCAGAATTGGGAGTCGACACCTTAGTAAGGTTGTGACAGAGCGTCGCATGAGGTTTTGCGGGACATGTTTTCCGACAAAATGAATTACGCATACTAAGGGTTGCGATGACATCCTAGTACAACTTGGCGCCAGTACGGATGTAAGAATAGCATTTTAGGTTTTTGAAATAAAACTTTTTAATAGCAGGAAATTTACAGTAGATACCTCAAATTAGTCATTTTGTTGGCTTTCAATACCAGAAATAGTGCTTGGCGGCGGGGCGAAGCCCCGCGCTGGGGGAGCTCCAAGAGCTCCCCCAGACCCAATTGCTGGCAATGGCGGGGAAACTACAATTTTTTCACCAACTCCAGGAAGAAACTTTCTTGGACACGTAAACGTCTTCCGAAAGAATGAAGGGTCAGAATGTAATAACGATCATGTACACATACACACATAAATACTATACATTTTTTTTTCGCGGGAAAGGGGGGGGGGGGGAGAGAAAAACAATTCCCCCTAAATCCCATAGAAAAAAATCCTGGCTACGTCCATAATACAAACACTGTCAAAACCGCTGTATTGCCTAGGAAAAACACATATGACATAAAGCTGTAGGAAGCCATTCGGAGCCATTTTATTATTGCCATCCATAAGCCAAATATCACTTGATACAAGTAATAGCGACCCGTCAGAACCAAAAACAATTATCCGATTCTTTGTATCTGGCCCATTATCGAAAATCAAAAACTGCTTCGTTTCAGGCCCCAAATTCATAGCCCATGGGCCGTCTATAATTAGTTAAGTAAGATGCTCAGGGACTCGTCGACATTGACTAGCTCTCTAATACCTCCGGTTTCGCTTGATGGTGTTAAGGCTTCCGCGCGGTGTTGATTCTTGGAAATATATCTAGTGTAGATCTACGTCTGACTGGAAGTAATGCTGAACTCGAACTACTTCAGTAACACCGGCGAAAGGCCGAAACAATCAAAATATGTAGTTGACGCTGATATTGTTTTACAAATATATTTAATACTCAAGAAGGGAATCGTCCATTGTCAGCTATGTCCGTAAATCCGTATATCTATTCTACTGCTCTCCACGAAGCGTCTTCTTTGTAGCGTCACTTAGAGCGTTCTTGTTTTTTAACTAACTTTACGTCATCGTCGCTAAGTAAAACTTTACCCTATTCCCGAAACAAATAACTAATTTCTAATCATGTCATAACAATGGAATGTTCACAAGGTAGAGAATACCTCTCTTCGGGTATCAGATGTTCCAAACAATTTCGATAAATCTGGCCGGGTTTCTCCTCTGTTGTACTTGCTTTTTTTGATGGTGTCAAGGCATTTCGCTATAGAAATAGCAGCTGGGTTAGGAGCGTGGTTGTGGCTATTCCCAAGTTCAGGCTGAATTAGATCTTGACTAGTAGTCATAGTTCCTTTGCAACCATTATTTCGTTACACGCATCTCCATCGTACATGAGATACTTTGGAGATCTGTTTTGTATACATGTAGCCTTGGTAGCCAATTTTATGCTTTCCTCTGGTAGTTGGTAAGATTTCCATCTTTGCAGAAAAAAAATGTTAATTAGCATATCAATATAAAAAAATATAATAAGACACATTAAATATACTTATTTCTTTAAAATCAGCATTTAGCTATGAATATGTATAATAAAAAACAAGAAAACATTTTTAAAAACTTTTTAAAAATACATCCTTAATACTTTTTAAAGCGCGACTTTTTTGCCCTCAACAAAATTAATGTTAGATATTATTTTTTAAAAATAAACTATTTTTTAACCTCCAACCCCTCCCCCCCCCCCCCCCCCCCCCCCCCAAGAAAAAAATATTTTAAAGCGATTGTAGAAATCTAATAAAATTTATAATATTCTATTAATAGCCCTTTGGAAAACGGTCAGCAAAATGTTCCTGAACATGATTTTATTAAAGTCGGATAAGTAATACCTACATTCAGAAATACATGTACATGGTCAACTTCGATTTCCTCGTTCAATATTCATTTATATTGTATAAAGACTTTTACTTTTGTGTTATTCAGGTTTAAAAATTATGTTTATAAATTATGACCATCTATGGGAGGCACATATAGACTAATATCGCCTTGAACATTGCTAAATTTAAAACGGAAAAATGAATCCTACCATTTATGTCATTATTGTCCTTCACCTTTATCATAAAACAACTTATATAATAGTAATTTGAAGAATTTGTGGAATAACATTTTTGTAAATTTATATTTTATTTTAAGCTGTATACAATAAATAATGTTAAAATCATGTTATGAGTTGTTAGATAATGGCTTTTATGCTCTGAATTTATCAATTTTACTGTGATTGGTCTACATATAAGAAGACCTATGCCATTACGACTATTAAAGTAGGTTTATTTAATTTATGCTTTTAAATCTACATTAAGTAAATAACAATTTACTAAAATGTTTATCTAATTATGCTACATAAAATTTAAAATAATAACAGTCTATAATGCTCTCTAATAAAATAAATAAAAATTACTTACATTAAACTTTCTGGCTAACAATTTATTTTTAGCTCCACTTGGTTGCAGAAAGAACTCTAACAAATTAACGAACAGGAAAAAACACTATAGTAGTCTTTATCAAAGGCTTTCGAACATTGAGACTTAGAAGTCACAGACGAAGCATTTATATATATATATACAGTGGCCGGCTGAAACAGGCAACTAAAACTGAACCACAAATCGACTTTGATGTAGCTGGATAAATACGTTTATAGCATCGGCATGATATTTCGCATGTCGCGGAAAAGACTTGATACATTTTGAACCCAGGAGTCTTATAGTATCAACAGGGGGACCCAATTTTTTTTTAGATACCCGCCCGAGTAAAGGAGCCTGATTCATTGTTTTATCATAAACTGTGAACATAATCATTATATTAAGAACTCTAAAGATTTTCTTTTGTTATAAGCCGGTGCCTAAATATCCGTAAATATGCGGTGCCTAAATATCCGGTGCCTAAATTTCCTAAATTTGACTGGGACACCTATATCATTATGTTCTTCGTGGCATATAGAGGATCAATTCACAGCACCACCGGTTACACTCCGGCAAAGATGTTGTTCGGCCTAGAATTGCAACTACCATTTGATTGCTACTCGGAATTCTGGGAGATGTGCCTGCTTCCTCAACGATCTATGTCACTAATCTCCTGAAACGGATGAAGAAAACTCACGCTCTGGCCCGCAGAAACATCAACACCAACAGTGACCAGATGAAGACAAGGTACGACAAACGAGCCATTGCGTTAGGGTTTCATGAAAAAGATCTGGGCTGTACAGCCCACAGAGACGGAGAGGAAAGTCAGCAAAGCTTAAAGAGACTGGGAAGGACCCTACCGCGTCATAAAAAGAATCAATGGTGTCGTGTATCGAATACAGAAGAGCCCAAAGTCCAAAAGGAAGGTCGTTCACATAGACTCTGCAAGTACCATGGTGAAGTTGAATCTGCCTGGGACGGACATTTTAGGAGGGGGCAGTGTAATAAACCTGGTGTTGACACAGATGGGGGTAGTGGTATGTGTGTAGTCAGCCGACGCAAATCGCCCCAGACCAGCGCTATACCAGCGGTCAACCTAGACGAGTTACGACGGTCAGCCGAGACAAGTGTCAACATGACGGTTTCGGAAGGATCGGCGTCGTGAACAGAGCTCAGGAACGTAAGGAGGGATGACCTACATGACCTAGAATGGTCCAGCGACGTTCTGTCTGGTTCTAGAAGGCCATTAGGGACCCTATATAAAGAGCAAAGGTATCAGAGTCGAACAGTCACAACTTCCCGATCGATGGTTTAGTACAACTGCTCAGTACAAGTCCGAAACAAAGCAGAGAGGCCAGTGCAAGAAATGATACGGCTGTAGGATGTTTTCGGAGAGATATTTGTACAGTGTGCGTGTTGCCAAATTGTGCAGTTTTAACTGTTATTTATTGAACATTAAACCAGTACGTTATTTTTTAGCCCTGAAATGTCAAGTTCTTTAAGTTGGTGGTGTCGTGTGGTGCAGCCTGCCGATAGCCTGGATAGCAAGATTCGTAACAATATATTTGACTTAGTGGTACTGAAAATACAAAAACAATTATCTTTCTTTGTTAACATATTGTTGCATGATCTCTCTTACATTTTTGTGTTATTTTGGACTGGTTGCATTTTTATGTATATTTAATTTTATTCATTAAAAGATTTTGTTCTAGAAAACAAAAATTAGCCGTTCCACAAATACTTTGCAAGCCACTAGGCATGGTGAAATATTTCTTCTTATTTGACTTATTTTTTTTAGATCTGAGTGAGACGGACAGAAAGACTGACATTTTACAAAAAACTAGTTGCAGCTTTTACATTTACATAGCCAATAAAGAAAACAGAAAAATTGAAAAAGAAATTGTCAGGTAGAAAGACTAAAGACATAGAGTAACAGAAAAAATGAGACAGAGAAGAGTGAGGTAAAGAGAGAAAATGATCGAGCGTGAGAGTAAAAAAAAAATAAACAAGGTTACAAAAGACAGTTTGTGTGGAAACACAAACTCAAAATCGTCCCCCAAAGTAAAATGTTTTACATAATTCGGATAATCCTTCAGAGTTGAAGATAGTTTACTTCCTAGTCCAAACCTCCCGCAGGACGACGGGGGATGGGAGCAGGCAGGGTTTGAACCTTCGATCGTCGATAAATCCAAATGACAGTCCAGCGCGCAAACCGCACGACCAGTGGTCCACCCAGGTAGGCTTTAATATTTTCAGAAAGAAAATCCGAATGAAATTATATCAAAGACAAATGAGAAATAAGAATGGAGAAAGAAGGTTAACAGATCTTGTGTAGTGCCCCAACCGTACCGCAGATCAAAGGATACGTGAAAGTGAATGTAAAGTTAGATGTGAACTTGCTTAACTAGTTTGTGGTCTATAGGGCAGATGATGTAAAGTTCATCTGTTTTTGTGGCCTACGGTTAAGGAGGGTGTCATGTAGCCAGCACAACGACCAACCGCCTTTGCTTTTCCCCAACTAATGTCAGGTACCCATTAGAGCTGGGTAGACTCAGAAGTTGAAAATCCCAGTCTTCACCAGGATTCGAACCCGGGACACTCGGTTCGAAATAAATAAGTTAATTGTTTTGAAAAAGCTCAATCTCATATTCGAATCCTCAAAAAAAAATAAAAAATTTCCGCTATATAGAAAAAATGTTCACGAAAATGATGTTTTTAAGATTACTATTCGTCTTAAATTGGGTCTAACATATAATGCATACTAATTAGCTTTTTCTTATAAAAAACTGCTTGCATAATTAATTTTAAAAATTAGAATTTTCGCTTTCAGGAAAAAAAAAGTAGCCGTTGCATCAGAACTTTGAATGGTCTAATATATTGTGAAGTCGGATTTTAAATATCTCTTCTAGTTTACGAGATCTAAACGGGATGGACGGACAGACGGACAGACATTTCGCACAAAACTAATAGCGTCTTTTTCCCTTTCGGGGGCCGCTAAAAAGCAAGAAATCATAGCTTATCTATCTATAGGGAAGAATCGCTTTTTACTGCCATTTATCTTAAGATGGAATGTTTTAACTACCTTTCTGAAAAAAAAACAATTAATAAATTACTACTAATGGATTAACTTTATTCATTTATTTATCTTTCTACCTAAAACATTAAAAAATCTAATTATCGTTAATATTATGTTCCGATTTTTAAGGAAAACAGAATCAAAACACCAAAGTAAGGTATGAAAATCTCTCCACATGGCTATAGTACATCTAATTTTTATACGAGACCATCCAAAAATTCAATTAACGGTATTACATTTATCTGAATTTCTCTTTTTCTTTTACTATTTATACAAACATCCGGAACAATCTATTATATAAACTTTTCAATTGTGTTCATACCTAAAAATTATTGCGATGTTTTAAAACGTAAAATAAAGGTTAATTAATTTTTAATAACTTTTAGTTGTTTTTTTTTAATATCAAGATTACGGACAGACCGACTGACAGACAAAACGCAAAAACAATGCGGCTTTGATCCTCTTTAAATAAATTCTATTAGAACTCAGTGCACCAATGTCTATAAACCCTCGTTAAATATCTCGTGTAAATAAAGACATTTTTTTATGATACCGGTACTAGCCTATTGTGAGGTAATGAAATTGTTTTTCTTTGACGTCATATGAATGGACTCTTTAAATGTAATGCTAAAAGAACGCACTCTGTGCACCAATGTCTATTAACCCTCGAAAAATTGCTCGTATTGATGAAAACATATTTTAGTCTAACTAAGCCATGTGACGTAGTGTTTTTATTCCTTTGACGTCATATGGAATGAATTCTTTAAAAGAAATGCTAAAAGAACGCACTCGGTGCACCAAAGTCTATGAACACTCGATAAATGGCTCGTATTGATGAAGGTGATTTTTATTCTAGCTAGGCCGTGTGACGTAGTGTTTTTTTTTTCCTTTGACTTCATGTGGAATGAATTCTTTAAAAGAAATGCTTAAAGAACGCACTCGGTGCACCAATGTCTATGAACACTCGATAAACGGCTCGTATTGATGAAGGCGATTTTTAGTCTAGCTAGGCCGTGTGACGTAGTGTTTTTTTTTCCTTTGACGTCATATGGAATGAATTCTTTAAAAGAAATGCTTAAAGAACGCACTCGGTGCACCAAAGTCTATGAACACTCGATAAATGGCTTGTATTGATGAAGGCGATTTTTAGTCTAGCTAGGCCGTGTGACGTAGTGTTTTTTTTCCCTTTGACGTTACATGGAATTAATTCTTCAAATGAAATGAAAAAAGAACTCGGTATAGTAATGTTTATTAAGCCTCATTATGTGATTCGCGTTTAAAAAAGGAATGATATCTTGATTTAGATCTAATCTAGATTTTTTAAACTAGATTTAGATTTTTATTACAGTATATCTAGATCTGGATTTATATTCTAATTAAAATTATTTAAGAGTCTAGATCTAGAATTTCTACATCTAGTTTAGACTAAAATAGACTAGACTAAGATGTAGAATTTCAATTTCTAAACTTAAAGTGTAAAAAAAAGTGTAGATTTTCATTTCCAAACGTTTTGATCAATATTGCAATGTTATAATATACTAAAACTAATCTACTATTTTTTATTTAATTTAAATTTACGGCAAATGAATCTTTGAAACATTATTACTTTTGATCATCAAAATTAAATCACCTCTTGAATATTATTTGCGAAAATGCAGATCCGACAGGGATCCAACTTCGACGGGGGCCGCCTCTGAGTTTGTGTAACACAAACTCTCTTTGTAATCTTGTTATTTTTTTATTGATTTGTGTGTTGTTATTGACTATTGTCAGAGGTTCTTAATTATATATATATATACTATGTAGTGCTGCTATGCTCTGCTTGTCTCTTGTCTTGTTGTGTTACTTAACTTGGCTCTCTAGGGGTTTCTTGAATACTAAATAATACTTGCTTGGTACTTCTTGGTTACTCAATTATAATTAAATACTTGCTTAACTCAAATACGAACACTTAATATACATCAACTCTAAGTCCTTATATTCACAAATATCGATAATACTTTAATACTTAATAAAGCACACAATTATATCACTCTTATGAAATACACAAAACACCAGTCCATCAACTTATAAATATATAAATGCATAAATACCAGTCCAGGAAGTAAACGTCCAACCTTCCTGGACCGGGAGCAAGACCTTACTGTCTTAACACATTCTCTCGCACATTCAACGAAGACTTAATCACTCAGTTCACAACAAGTGCAACACTTCGCATTCATAACAAGGGGATATAACAATCATACCAAAATATCAAACTAACATTCATTCTCGCCATACCTCTCCCTGACAACTATGAATAAATATGGATAATATAAACTTGATCCCAGAATGGGAAGTAGGAGAAAAACGTGTCAAATTGTAATAAGGGGAATGATTCCATGTATACATCACTTAATATGTAACATTTACTCATTTTATTTCAATAGCTAACGAAAAAATTAATTACCATTAATTTATTAAATCAATGATTTTTTTTTATTCATGTTTTTTTCAGGTACAAAGAATAATATTAAAATGTTTCAACTTGATTCAAGAAGGGGAAGTGGGAGAAAAGAAAAGTTCAAACTTTTTACCAGACTGACAGATAGACAAAAAGAATGAGTTGATATAAACATTTAAAAACAGAAAGAAAATTCGTAGTTTATTTTTTTTTAAGTTAATTAAGTGCTTACCGAAGTTCTCGCAGTATTCTTGAGCCTTCATATACTGCATACGTTGATCTATGTACATAAGACATTTCTTAATATGAACATAACTCATTATTTTGAATCCCGGACTATTCCTGCATGCACTTATTAAACGTGAATTATAAATTTCCGAGTCGGCGAGAACATTCAATGCTGAAATTATTTAAAATGAATAAAATGATTACGGAATACATTATTGAAATTGACAATGTCACAAATATTATAGTATATTAAAGAAATTAAGTTGATAGTCAAGTAAGTATTCTGCATCTTGATACATTATACTAACACATGGTATTAGTACATAACACAACAAACGCTTAACACTGGCCCACTACTGACTCTAAAGAAGACTTAATCTAATACATTACGGCGGCGCAACAACTGATTTTACCTTTACAAAAGTTATATAGACACCGCGACAAACAGACACAACAAGTCTTTTGTCTCCCTGGCAATCAAATTATTGAAATAAAATTCAACTATCCGATATAAACATTTCATATTTAAATTATCAGTGAGTCTGGAGTGAATGTATATTTTGGTTTTGTATAATCAAATATTTTGTTTGGTTTAATGCACACATTGTAAGACAAATTTCCATATGGATAATAAAGATTATTATAATAAGAAACAGAAATGTCCAAATTTCAAGTCTACTGAACTACCTATATTACTGTCTCATTTGTCATTTAATAAGCAACAACCCTCAATTACTGTTGGTGCACACATTTAAAAAAAGGCAAAAAATGTTGCAGCATTTTGTGATTAAAGGTGCTCAACCTGCAATCGGTTACAGAAGATCAAACTGCAACAGCAGCTGTGCTTTAAGAATTGGCGTCGAAGTCACATGAGAATTTACGATCAGGGGCTGACTGATTATATGGGCAACTGGGCAAATGCCTAGTGGGTGGGACCATATGTGCTGGTTGAGTTGCGACGTAATAATTGTTTTTAAACAGACAGCTTTAGAAAAAAAGTGATAGTAGTTTTATACAGAGTGCCGATTAAATATTATTTGTTGTTTTATTTTTTATTTTTTGAAAATTAATTTTGTTTGAAATTCAACAAGAATAACAACAAGAACAAGATTACAAAGACAGTTTGTGTTTAAAAACAAACTAAAAATCGGCACTCAAAATAGTCCACCAAGGCAGGTAAAAAGCAGGTTTTAATATTTTCAGAAAGAGCATCAGAATGAAGTTGTATCAAAGACAAATGACAGAGAAGAATGGATAAAGAAGGTTGACAGATCCTGTGTGGTGCCGCTGCGGTCCAGCAAACCAAAGGAAGGTGAAAGTGAATGATAAGTTTGATGTGAACCTGGCCTTAATGATGTCTTATAATGTATATTTAATTGATGTAATTGTTTTGTAATCCTCAAGAAAAAAAACATTTCTGAAACGAACATTCCTTTAGTTCGGTGTTCTATGGCAGTCTCGCAAAGCTGCAGTTCACGCGATAATATGAAAAACAAGTTATTAACTGTTGTTTTAAATGTCTAACTTATATGCATACTAAATTGATTTTTTCTCTTTTAAAAAAGTTAATTTGTATGTGTAAATATAGTAGTTATTGTGACAGATTTTATCTAACTTAGCAATACAAATCTAAAAAAAATGCATAAATGTGTAAAAAAATATGGTATATGTTCATTTTCCCCTACTAAGGAGCCTCCCTTGTTTGTTACTATTTTTATTAAATAGTTGTAAAAGTGGTGTATTTTTATTTAAAAAAAAACTGCTTGCATCAGAATTTTTAATGAGCTAAAATATTACGATGTCGGATTTTCACTATCTTTTATAGTTTACGAGATCTAAACGGAAGGACTGATGGAAGGACAGACATTTCACACAAAACTAATAAAGTTAGCGAAAAAAAGGGATTAAATAGTTTAAATGAGAAAACATTGATGTCACGCTGAAAAAAATAGGGATGACACATAGACTGTTATTTATATTATATCTAGACTGAACATGGATATCCTTTAACACCACAAAATAGGTCGTACATTTTTTTTAAGTTGAAAAAAGGCGTTGTTTTGTAAAGTAGTTAAAAGAAATAAAGTATTGTTTCAAGCCTACCCTAGGTAACATAAACTTTAATGCATGGGCGTAGCCAGGATTTTTTTTCGGGGAGGTTTTTTTTTTGGGGGGGGGGATTCCCCCCGACCCCCCCCCCCCCCCCCCGCGGAAATTATATATATATATATATATATATATATATATATATATATATATATATATATATATATATATATATATATATATATGTGTGTGTGTGTACATAATTAATCTTTATTACATTCTGACCCTTTCGGAAGACGTTTATTGTTTATTGTCGACTCCCCGCCCTAGCTAGCAAGGGGGTCTGGGGGAGTTCGCAGCGCGAATGTGCTATTCTTACTGACTTAGACCCTCTCGCGCCGTTCGGCGCATTTTCCGGCAAGCTGTTTCCGCAACTCTTATTTTGCCTAATTCATTTTGTGTGAGAACATGTCCCGCAAAACCTCATGCGACGCTCTGTCACAACCTTACTAAGGATTCGACTCCCAGTTCGGCATATGATTTCTTTGATTTAGACCCGATCTCTATGACTGACTCCTAAAATCTGTCTTAGCCATCTTTGTTGAGACACATTTAATGATTTTCAATTTCGGCAGAAGACTATTCACACTTTATTAATGGAGCCCAAGCCACTGGTAGAAATTTGTAACCTTTCTTGACTACGCTCTTGGAATTACATGCCTGTATTTAGCTTTAGATTTTATATCGAAAAGGAAAGTTTTTTCGTCAAATAATCTGTTGAGGGGTTTTAAACTAAGAAATCTCTGGAGTTTTTTTGTTTTGTTTTTAATTCAAAACCCCATTTAGCTACGATCTTAGAATTTGGTGACTGTAGTTTGCTTTAAAATAATATTGAAGAGAGAGGTTTTCAACTCTAAACGCTCTCTATGGGAATTTTAAACTCAAAACCATCTGGAGGGGTTTTAAACTTTAAAGAAAAAGCCATCTGGAGGATGGGGATTTAAACTCAAAACCACTTTCGCTACGCTCATAGATTTTATAGTGTGTAATTTGCTTTTTTTTTATATTGAAGAGGTACTTTTTAGCTTCAAACCCCAACTGGAGGGGGGGGGGGGGTTAAACTCAAAACCCCTTTGGCTACGCTCATAGAATTTTGAGTGTGTAATTTGCTTTTTTTTTATATTGAAGATGGGGTTTATCGTAAATTTTGGAGGGGGGTTTAAAATCAAAATCTTCCTCAACTGTGCTGTTGGAATTTGGGGATTGTTGTTTGCATTTTATTTTGTTTTGTTTTATAGAAAAGGGGGATTTAACTGCAAAAACCTCTGGTAGGGGGGTTAAAATTCAAAACCCTCTGTAGGGGTTTTTTAAACTCAAAGCCCCTTGGTAGAGGGATTTGTATCTCAAAACCCCCTGATAGGGTTTTTTTAAATCTCAAAACCCCCTGGTAGGGGGATTTAAACTCAAAACCCCCTGGTAGATGGTTTTTCATTCAAAACTGCCTCGGCTGTGCTGTGGTAAGTGATGATTTAGTATTAAAATCTCACCTAAAATAAACAAAATGAAAGCAAAAATCAGTCACTTAATTCCGTTAAACCCCAAGAACACCCCTTTGGTTACGCCCATGCTTTAATGTTTAGATATAAATCTAGTATTAAACATAAAAGAGTACTCTCTTATCATAATTATTATTTTGCAATTTTTAGATACATAATCTAGAAAGATCTTGGTAATCAATCTTATTAAAGTACATAAAACAATTAAAATCAACATACATTAATTATTTAAATCTGGCATTTTTGAAACATTATTTTAATGAAAACTGAAAGGAAATGGCTTTGTTTTATAAATTTGCGTCAATATATAGTTATGTGATTAATAGCCCATTCTAAAGAAAATCCGAGAAATGATTTTGCATTATTTCTAACCTTTGAAAACTAAAGATCATTACTTTTCTAAGACAGAAAAAAATTATTCGGGCGACTTCCCTTATAGCTTGAAAAAAAGTTATGTACGTAAAAATCTATATATACAGCTCTGTAAATAAATCATTCGCGAATAAGAATTTGTTTCAGATTTTCAGTCCTGACATAATATATACAAATCTATGGGATGACAAATAGCTCAACAATAGTTAATGGGATTTAATTTTGAAACACAGCTGCGACATTGCAAAAATTCCATCTTATTCACAGTTCATTCTAGGTATGGAGTCTTCTTTCTGCATTTACTAAAAAAAAAAAAAAAAAGCTTTATTTGATCTTTTTTTTAAATAGCATAGAACTAAAAAATACACTTAAGGCCTTAATCTTAACTCATAGATCTATCAGTACTATAAATGCAGAAAGAAAAAAAAAAACGAGCAAAGCCGGGCACAATTAAAGCTAGTATACTAAAAAGTAGAAAATATGGTGTATGTGTGTATGTCCCGAAAAGAGATTAAAACCGTTTGACCAAACTTTAATAAAAACTTAACAGAAATAATCCTTGGGTACTAACTGGAAACGTAACGTAAGTCCCTAAAAAAAACGTTGCCCAAAGGATCTTTATCTAGATCTAATTTTAAAAACTTAACTTTGCACAGATAGTGTTTTACTTTGACACATGAATATTGAAAATATAGTCTATTGATTTCATTATTTAATAAAAATTAACCATCAAATGTGTGTTTCAAAGCATTTTTACATTAAATTGATTCCCTTTATCTGCGAATTTGAACGTCCAGACGTACCTCATTATCCCTTTCATTTAACAAGTCGGGTAAACCCGTTTTAATTGTACTTTTTACCCTATTTATCTCGCGCTTATCTCGATTTTATTAGATATGAATGTATCGGCTTAACGGGTAAACAATTTTAGAAAAAATCTTTTATTTTCGTGGCGAAAGAGAAAAACATGAAAAGATCATTAACTAAGTTTAACATACATCTAAATCCAAGTCACAAAAGCTAAGGCCCGTAGGCCGTGGTTTATGTCCGGCTAGTATAGTATAAAGTAGAAAGTAAGGCGTAGGTATGTATGGATGTATGTCCCATATAGAAATCAAAACAGTTTGACCAATCTTGATAATGGTGGGTGGGAAGCGTGGTCGAGAGGCCAAGTGCGCTTGAACTTGGCTTGGCTTGGCTACCTAGAAGGGGGCTCGAGGTTTGACACCCGACTCGGGCAGAGTTATGTTTACTGAGCAGCACGGAAAACCAACTCCTAGATACCCCCTCCCCCCCCCCCACTGGTCTACAAATGAGATTGGACCAAAGAGCTCTGAGCTATAAGCTATAAGCATGAAATAAGCGCTATATAAAAGATATAATAATAATAAAGCTTGTCATGAATGTTCCTTGGATACAAACTGAAATCTTGTATAGTAGTCTTAAAACAAACTAAGAACCCTTAACAAAAAAAGATTCCCAAGTCTATGAAAATATTACTTTTCATAGATCTAGGCCATGTTTACCATGTTTAGATCGAAAGGATCTAGATCTAGATTTAATTTTTAGAACTACACTTTGCACGGATAGATTTTTACTTTGATACACGCAAATACTAAATATATTGTATTGATTTTATTAGTTAATAAAATTAACTTTCAAATTTGTGTTTCAAAAACATTTTTACATAAATGTGTCCTTTATATCTGCGAATTTAGATGTCCTGACGTACGTACTTTAGAATCCAAATAAACACGTTTACGTGAGACAAGAGGGAAAGGTCACGCATGCACAGAACAAAGGCTCCACTCTTGAACACAAACATCCGATGCCTAAGCCTAACTCTAAGATGATAGATCTTTTTTTTCATTTTTTTACCACATGAACATTTTACATTTAAATCAAATTACCCTTCAAATTTGTGTTTCTAAACCATTTTTACATGCATTCGTTCGCCATGAGAGCATCTCTATTACTGATATCCCGCGCTTTAAAATAAAGATCTATACACATACCAGTATTTTAAAAAAATGGATTTAGGTCGATTATCTATTTTTAGATGTATTTATAGTATTTTTATATTCATGAATTCATGCATTCGCTTTACTTGATACATTATTATTTTCTTAAATTGTTTCTAATACACTATATCAGTTATATATCAGTGATATGCAAATTATTGCTAGTATATATATATATATGTATATATATATATTGTTGTAAGCCTGCCTTGCACCAGTGCTTGAGGTGCGCACTAGCGCACTAGTGAACGTAAACAGGAAGAGACTAGAATGGAGAGAAGAACAGTGCATTAGGGATTGTGAAGAGTCTGAATGTTTGGAAACTAAGAAGCCAGCTTTTGGTGCTGCCTGAAGGTTGTAGAAGGGACCTGGAGCGAAGCGGGGAAGGCTGTCGTGGTCCACATTCGGGTTGCTGTCTAAAGGACTGGTAAATTAGTAGCAAGACTCTGAGGAAGTTGAAGGATGTTATGTGTTTGTCCTAGTGAATAAACACTTGTCTTTATTTCCTGTTAAACTGTGTTAAGTTGCCTGCCTTTACGTTGAGTGCCTACCCAAGAGTTACAACAATATATATATATATTAGGGGTGCACCGGATAGTCGCTCCGGCTCCGGCTTCTGCCGAATATCCGGCATTTTTTACTATCCGGTGCTATTCGGCTCCGGTCGGATATCACTACCGGATAGTAAACCGGATAGTAAAAAATACACCTATTTAATATGCATAAAGTGGACCTCGTTCCATTAATGTCTGTTGTAGAATGTATTAATGCTTTTATGAAAACAAAATAATGTGCTTAAAAATAGAGTCATTATGAATATGCACCAAACATAAGGACAGTGCGTGTTAATAACTTAATATAAATAGAAATGAAACTTTACATCATAAATGCGCTTTACATACAGAGCAGCAATGGCTGACACTTTTTTCAATTTGTCTTGACCTTTGAGTAGGTTAGTTAACATGTTAAAATGCTACATTCCTTGACTACGTCATGCTGACCAGACGTCTGTCTAGTTGTGCGGGTATATCTCCAGAGGTAGAGATGAACAACTCCCACCCGTTTTATTTGTTTAGTCCATCACATTTAGTTCATTGATTGACAGGTGACCACAAGTCAGATACGATGGACGTAAGCACTCTCTAGAGGTCACACGAGGGAACTATGTTTGTTTACTTAGTAGTTAATCTTAATTGGGGGGGGGGGAACTGGACTTCAAGACAAACATCTACACGGGTATCCGGACAAAGAGTTTGCTTATTTGGAGAAAAATCTTAATCGCGTGGTTGATCACACACACCAAAACGAGTGACCTTTAGCTACACAGAACACAAACCGCGAGATTATATAGCCCAGTAAGCCAGTAACTAATTATTTTGTAGAAGACACGACAAGGGCTATCTTTAAATGGAGAGCTAAACACACCCTACTCTTTATTTTATTTCTTTGGTCCTTGACACCCAATTTATTGATAGACATTGACAATTTTTCAAGCCTGAATGAAAAAACACAACGTGCTAACAAAGGATATTAACTGTCAATAAATATTACGGTTAAATAATTTTTCTAACGTGTTAACATGAATATTATTCCTGCAAATATGTGTCTTGATTTGATAATAATATTCTTAATAATTTGTGACAGTCAATTAACTCCTTGTTATTACTAATTTTTTTTTACTTAAGATGCGTACTAAGCCACTGTGTATCAGGCTAGGACGACTTTTACACATAAATAACGGAAAACCTTACAGTAAATTTTAAAATCGCATAAAATAAATTGAATAATAGTACCGCAGTTAGATCTAGCAAACAAAGAAACAATATGATGGAGTGTAAAAAAAAAACAACAAAACAACCCTTGACCTCTAACTAGTGGACGGGTATAATTTATCTACATGCTTGACTGACTGTTATCTTTTTTGACTGACACCCAACTCTATTGCGTGCGTATGCTCAAGGAAAAAACAATGCTTGATGGTTAACACAAACAACTATACACACTACACTAGGACTACATGTGTAGGCTCACTAGGTATATCTGACCAGGCTGTTGGTCTGAAATTCATGAACACATACATCCGACCACTATACAAGGCAGATTGCACTTTACTTATGAGATTTACATTAGTAACTAGTTAAATATATACTAACATTATTTACATTGACCTTCCTACACACATCCTTTACAGTTGGTGCATCGTACATACACACAGACACACTCATGCTATACAGATTTTTAGAAATACTGTTAAGCTTGAATAAATTTATCAGTAACAGAGTTTAAAACAATAAGGTATAAGGTATATAAAAGGAAAAAAAAATAAAACCAACCAATATAGGTATGTTATTTAACAGTTTCGTAAAATTTTCAGCAACACAAGCTATTAACAAGACACTTAGGTATCACTTAGGTATCCGACTCTGGCTCCGGCCTCGGCCGAATATCAAATTTTACTATCCGGTCATATCCGGCCCCGGTCGGATATCAAAAAGTACTATCCGGTGCACCCCTAATATATATATATATATATTGTAATAACATAAGTGAGGCAACTCAATGAGACATAGACATTTATTTACACGACATCACAGATATACAAAACAACATCTATCTTAGGCACAGTTTCTGTATATTGGCTGCTTGGACGGTTATCTTTCTCCTCTTATGTTGATATCCTTTTCAGTCCAATCTATAACTGTGCGCACGATCAGCACTATCTTGGATGGCGGTGCGCACGGCAGGGTTATAACAATATATATATATATATATATATATATATATATATATATATATATATATATATATATATATATATATATATATATATATATATATATATATTTACTACCGCAGCCTGCGTGTTTAAGTTTGTGTTTACTAATGTAGTGGATTGGATTTAGATGTATGTTAAGCTTACCTAATGATCCTTTCAAGATTTTTCTCTTTCGCTACGAAAATGGGTTTACCCGAAGCCGATACATTCATATCTATTAAAAACGAAAAGAGCGATAGCTTTGTTAAATGAATGGAATTATAAAGTAAACAATTAAACGAAATAATTTTTAGTACGCGATTCATGAATGAATCTAGGCCTATCTCAACTCGGCTTCGGTCTTTATTTGCGCATTACTGTCGGTATAGTCACTGAGAGTGTTTTGTAAACAAATAAACGAAATAATAATGAAATAAAGCGAATGTGTCAATGTAAAAATAGTGTGAATGAAGCTATCAAATCAAAATAGCTAATAGGCTTAAATCCATTTTTTCAAATTAAAACATTGGCTTGTAGGCCTACATATTTTTGATTAAAATTTGAGATGAATAGCGGTTTTGGTGTCTATAAGTAACATACATACATACATACATACATACATACACCTCACATTCTACTTTATAATATAGATATTAATGTAACAAAAATACTAGTATACCAATTACATGGCTTTATTTGACAAAATTAGACTACAGTAGACAGTGAATGAAACCAGCACTTCTCACATAACACTAATAAATAATTATAAACACGCACACTAGAGATGAAACACAAACACACTGTAAATAAACTTTTGGCAGGCTAGACGCACGGAGAAAATAAACAACACAGTTACACTACAATCATTTCTCCAGCTCAAGGTCTTCATGTTCCATATGTTAATACACATCTGATTCTCCCTCTTTTGGAGCGGGGGCCAAATGTCGCAGTGTAACTGTTTCTTCTCTTCCATCAGGAAGTCTGAAAATGGCATTGTTACATAATGGGGAACTAACTATTTTTGATTACTTGTAAAGTTAGGAGTGATTCCCCTTATGTAGTTTATAAAAGGCCTTGCAAACTGTGCTTAGTTGCAACTTGCCCATGAGTTACCAGCTTGACCACTTGACCTTTGTTGTGAATAGTATTTTTTTCTGTTAGTAGTCGTGTGTCATGGGGTACTCGGAGAAGCAATGGCGTAGCTAGAGTATATGATGCCTGGTGCGGGACCTCATCTTGGTGCCCCCCCCCAAAAAAAAAAAAAAGCTAACTAAATAATAACATTGTAAAACCTTACTTTTTTGTTCAAAATAATATGTATTCATTAATCAAATATTGTTAATTCAAAAAAATCACTTTTACATAAACATACTACAAATGAATTTTACACGCTTTCTTGCTGGCAAAAGTATCAATAATTTTATCGAAATAAATTTTTTCCACCAGCTCTTGTTCAATGAACAAAATGGCTAAATTAGTGAGTCGTAAATTTGTCATCGTTGACCGCAAGTAATTCTTGATCAGTTTCAGTTTGGAAAAACTTCTCTCGCATAAAGCGACGTTTACCGCAATAGTAAAAAATATGCGAATCATGAGGACGATATTCGGGACTGAATCATCTAGCTGATATTTATTTATAAATTTCAAGAGCTCAACAGGTCCTTGCTTTGGAAGTTCGGAGGTTTCTGATGAAACTAACAAACCGTTGAAGCCTCTTTCGCTCCAGCAGAAATTCGTTTTTATCAATGTCGCTAGGAGTACTATCGAGATTGATTTCGACCTGAGGATTTAATAGCTGGGAAGGCGACAAAATTCATACCTATCTGCTACATCATGAAGTTGCTCGAATAGGATGATTATTTCTTGAACAATCCTGTCCAAGGTAGAATAAATTTCCCTTCGTAGCTCTTCTTTGTGTGTAAGTCACTTTTCTCACCAGGCATCTTTTTCTTATGGCCAATACGTTTTTGAGGTTCTGTACTGATTATCAGATCTGAGCACACGCTTTAGGTAAAGGTAATGCTGGCTTCAGCGATGTCCTATCGATTACTACTTTAAAATGTCTCTAATGTTTTTAGTTTGAGTGAGCAGTCTCGAATAGACAATCCTTGTTTTTGAAGGTAGACTTGCGCATCATTAATTTCAGTTAAAACAGGAGCCCAAAATCCAAGATAGGTAAGGAAATTAAAAGACTGAATGGCAACTAATAATCCATCTGCTTCAGATCTAGTCGATGAATTTTCATCTCTGCTAGATATTGTCTCCAGAGTTTCTATAATTTTAGAAAATGTATTCCTAACCATCTTGACGGCTTCTCCTCTGGCGCTCCAGCGGGTCAAAACTAAACGTTTAAGGCTAGTTCCGGTTATATTGATGAGGATATCCCAGCGGTGTGTTGAAGTTGAGAAAAGTGTACCAAAAAATGTTACCGAATTGACTTCAGCTTCAGCAGCTCGAATTCCTGCCAAATTATGAGAATGGTTTAAGCAGGCAATGAATAGTGCTTTGGGATTTACTTCTAGAGCTCTCACAAAAACTGCGGGACAAACATTTGAGACTCAAAGAAAAGCCATTATTGAAGACAGGCGCAAAAGACGGAAAGAAAACTTAAATAGAACACCAGCATACAACGGCTTTGTCTGCATAAAATTTCGGGAAAATATGTAGCTCGCAGTTGTTTGCGTAGTTATTTGAAACACTGGACTCAGCCGTAATCTTCGAAATTGAAGGCAAAAAAACCAATATTATCATTATACAAAAATTATGACAAATAATTTGCAGTGACTACACACAAAAATTAATTGTAAAGACTTTCTTTCAAATCTTAAGAATAGTCTCCGTTTAAATTTTTAAATATTAGGACCTACTGTTTTTAGGTTTAATTGTAAATTTAGTTTTATTTTTTAATAGAAATATTATTATTGCTGAATTCACTACAAAAAGAAATCAAGCTAATGGGAACCTTGTGCCTCCTGCAGTCTGACAATATTAGAAATTTCAAGCTTTAAGTTAGCCAAGGCAAGGCGAAGGTCTTCTCTACTGGCTACACCCAGTCTATTTCTTGGCTTATTCATTAAGTTTGTTACGCACTAAATCTAGGTTAGCCATGTATGTTTACTGAAAAGCTAAAACATAATTCCAATTTCGACCACAGTTTTTGATTTTACTGAAACATTTAAATGCAGCCACATCTCTGTTGTGCCTCCAGGGGCGTAGCTAAGAATTTCCATCGTTTGGGGGCCAGGGGGCTTGACATGTTTGAAGGCCGCTGCATTTTGCGTAATATTTGATTTGATTAATTAAAAAAGCACTAATCTGTGCCCCCGCTTTAAATGGGGGCCCAGGGGATTTTCAAATTTCCCCCCTCCCCAACCCTAGCTACGCCACTGTGTGCCTCCTATGTTTACATTCTTTTTTACTAAATACATATTTTTGTAAATCTATTTTTTCATGCAACTCAATTTGAACATCAGTAATAGATGTTTCATAATTGTCATTTATTTTTATTTGTTTAATTTTAGAAGCGAATCTTAATTTCTTCATAGAGAATTGCATAGATATCAGTGTCCTTGGGCAGTAATTCATTTGTCAACAAACAAGTTATGTGAGATTGTAAAACTCTTTAAAATAGATTTAATATCTCGATAAAAGAGAAAGGATATTATCAATAAAAGTCTATCTCTTTACGAGCAGTCGGAGGTTCGTTTCATTCATTTGCGTTAGATGCCTACCATGTAAAACAATTTTTTTAGCCTGCTTTAAGTCATCGCCAACCGTTGAATCTTCCCGTTTCTCAAAAAAAAAATGTATTTAAGAGCTTAAAAAAACGAGCCATAACAATTAACAAACCCCTTTCGAAATCCAGCGAACTTTAGTTTACAACAAGAGTCTAACTCCTTTTTCATCATTTGTTTCACAAAACTGTTGAAAGATGCGCTTATTTTCGGCATGGGTTTGTATTTTATTTAAAGTTTTATAAGTAGATTCAAATAGAAATGAAATTGCGGGCTAAACTTTTCTTGTGTATCATAACTCACAATGTGAATAGTGAATAGATGTGTTCTTTATTCTATATTACCTATGAAGTCATTGTATAAGCGTCCAACCACTGATGGTTTCCTATATGTCCTCATAAGCTATATAACTAGACAATTTTGAAATAATATTTCATCTCTAATAGAAAAAAAGTCTTTTATGTTTTAAAATAAATTTAGTTTTAATCAATTTTTCAACAATATCATAAAAAAATTTAAAAAGCTATGCATTTTTCTAAGCCGTTTTTTGTTTTTAATATTGTTTTAATTGTAGATTTTTATAATTGTTCATGAATATTCTTAACTTATTTTTGGATATCGCTATATGTTCGTGAAGCGGACTTGGTTTCATAAACTCATCTGAAAATGCCATCAAAGTAGAACTTACTTTTTTTCTAGTGGCAATTCACTAAATCTCAAGGAAATATTACATGACATACCAGTGAGTTTTCGTAACAACATTTTATCAATATTTTTTGTTTTTAAAAAGTTAAATTATTCTATTAAATTTTACCTTTAATGTTTTTTGCAATTAACATTTACATATCAATATATTAACATATGTAGATAAAATAAACTATAATCTAAAAGCACTAGCGGATCCAGAACTTTGGAGTGGGGGGGGCGAATTTTTTTCAAACCCTAACCCTAACGCCCAGTAAACCCTAACCCTATGCATAAACGTGCGTACAGCGCGCGCGCGCACACACACACACACACACACATATATATATATATATATATATATATATCATTTCTCAACCGTCGGCGAAAAACAAAACAACTGGGGCAGAGCTATAAGGCCCCGACGACAAAAGTGTTTTCTTGCTTTTTTCACTGTAGAAACGTATTCTCCTGACATCTACAGCTCATTATTCATCAGTGGAGTTCGGGGCGAAGCCCCGACGCCAAAAGCGTTTTCTTGCATTCTTCACTGCAGAAACGCATTCTCCTGACATCTACAGCTCATTATTCATCAATGGAGTTCAGGGCGAAGCCCCGACTCCAAAAGCGTTTTCTTGCATTCTTCACTGCAGAAACGCATTCTCCTGACATCTACAGCTCATTATTCATCAATGGAGTTCGGGGCGATGCCCCGACGCCAAAAGCGTTTTCTTGCATTCTTCACTGCAGAAACGCATTCTCCTGACATCTACAGCTCATTATTCATCAATGGAGTTCGGGGCATAGCCCCGACGCCAAAAGCATTTTTTGCATTCTTCACTGCAGAAACGCATTCTCCTGACATCTACAGCTCATTATTCATCAATGGAGTTCGGGGCGAAGCCCCGACGCCAAAAGCGTTTTCTTGCATTCTTCACTGCAGAAACGCATTCTCCTGACATCTACAGCTCATTATTCATCAATGGAGTTCGGGGCGAAGCCCCGACGCCAAAAGCGTATTCTTGCATTCTTCATTGCAGAAACGCATTCTCCTGACATCTACAGCTCATTATTCATCAAAGGAGTTCGGGGCGAAGCTCCAAAAGCGTTTTTTTTTTGCATTCTTCACTGCAGAAACGCATTCTCCTGACATCTACAGCTCATTATTCACCAATGGAGTTCGGGGCGAAGCCCCGACGCCAAAAGCGTTTTTTTTTGCATTCTTCACTGCAGAAACGCATTCTCCTGACATCTACAGCTCAATATTCATCAATGGACTTCGGGGCGAAGCCCCGATGCAAAAAAGTTTTTCTTGCATTCTTCACTGCAGAAACGCATTCTCCTGACACCTACAGCTCATTATTCATCAATGGAGTTCGGGGCGAAGCCCCGACGCCAAAAGCGTATTCTTGCATTCTTCATTGCAGAAACGCATTCTCCTCACATCTACATCTCATTATTCATCAAAGGAGTTCGGGGCGAAGCTCCAAAAGCGTTTTTTTTTTGCATTCTTCACTGCAGAAACGCATTCTCCTGACATCTACAGCTCAATATTCATCAATGGACTTCGGGGCGAAGCCCCGATGCAAAAAAGTTTTTCTTGCATTCTTCACTGCAGAAACGCATTCTCCTGACACCTACAGCTCATTTTCATCAAAGGAGTTCGGGGCGAAGCCCCTACGCCAAAAGCGTTTTCTTGCATTCTTCACTGCAGAAACGCATTCTCCTGACATCTACAGCTCATTATTCATACTATTAAAAAAGGACCTTGAAAAATATTCTAATATAAATTTATAGGCCCATAATACATTGCAAATAAAACTGATTTGTTCCATGAAAAGATAGGATACCCCACATATTTAGCTTTTTGCTTTGAGGATCGCCGCCGAAAAAAAAAATTATTCGATAAATAGTATTTAAGAAAATTGTGAGTTATAGTCCCAAATTTATTTAACTAGAAAAATATCAGATTGAGTAAAGGTTGGGAAAAGGCGACTATGAAAACACTATTTGAGCTTAGAACTCATCTCAATCATGACTTTTATACTGAAAAATTTCGTTTGAATGCAAAGTCTTTCTTAAAATAATTATGATAAATTCATGTGAAATTATATAAATAAACTCTGTCTGGAAATGGGAGGGGCGGTAGAGTGAAAATGATTAATCTTAGCTTCTTTAATATTTTCTGCTAAATATTGCATTTGGCATTAAAGAATAGGGGTGGGGCGACTCGATATAAGAATTTAATTTATAGTGTATATAAATTATATTAGTGACAGATTTTTTTTAATTTTGTAATTTCTTAACTATAATACAAAAAGAAAAAGTATTGATTTTTCCGATGGGGGAAATGCGATTGCATGTATCGCCCCTCCCAACTGGTACAACCATCTTTCATTTAAATTTACTAATGATACAATTTGAGATTAGAATATGGTACGACATAATAAACAATGGGTCACATATCAATACGTAGTTTATATTATATAGATATTCAACTAATTTTGTTCACAAACTATGATTCTCCACAAAAATAGGACCGCCCCCCCCCAGCACTCAGAGGGCTAGAGTGGGGAGGGCAGTACATGCAATCGCCCCCCCCCTCACCCCACCGAATCGGCTAATATACCAGAAAGGGAGCGACATAATATAAAATGTATATATTAATTCAACTAATTTTGTTCACAAACTATGATTTCTCCATAAAAACGGACCGCCCCCCCCCCACTCAAAGGGTTTAGTTGGGAAGGGCAGTAGAGGTATTCGCCACCCCCCCCCCACACACACACACCAATCGGCAAACAGGGAACGACATAAAGATCGGTTAAAATATCAATAATAAGTTTTAATAATATAGATATGTAATTGATTTTGTTAGCAAGCTGTGATTTCTACAAACAAATTGGACCGCCCCCCCCCACTCGAAAGTGTAGGGGGGAGGGAGGGCGCGGGATTGATACCATCGCCCCCTCCTGACCCCACCAAATCGGTCAACATACTAGAAAGGGGGGGGGCGAAATAATCTAAAAATAGGTTGAAATATAAATAATTTGTATATATTTTTAACATAAGTAATAAATTCGTATACAAATTGTGTGAATCCTATACTAAAGTTCGTCCGCCTCCCCCCCCCCGGGGGGGGGGGGTCGGCCGAGTGGGGGGGGCGATCGCCCCTACCGCCCCCCCCCTGGATCCGCCAGTGTCTAAAAGGCGTATTACCTACTATGTTTTATCAAATCTTAAACGTTTATACGCGCAAGTTCAAAGGACAATAAATACTCTCTAATCACAGCAAAAGAGTAAGAAATTAAAAATAGAAAATGGGATTCCCGAACTCAATGTCTAACGCTGTTTATGTTCTTAAATTAGAAGCAAGTTAACTATAATTTGTCTATATTTAGTTTCCTAGCTTTAATGTTGAAGAATTTTAAAATTTGTTTTGTTTCAGAGCACCATTAGTTTCTTCTTTCCGCCTTTATGCCCAGCGCCCCCTTACCGCCCCATTTTGCGCCCAGCGCCCCCCTACCGCCCCTTTGGCTCTCAGCGCCCCCCAAAATCTCGAAAACGCCCCCTAGGGGGCGATATCGCCCCCGTTGAAGACCACTGCTTTACAGTATTACAATTAACTAGTTAGTTAAAAAAAAACTCGTAGAAAACAAAGGTTAGCTTATTTAAAAATATTGACATTACAATAGAATTATTTCCAAAATTAAACTATAAAGAATCATAAAGAAATGAATAAACTAAGACAATTGTTTAGAGCTAGAGTTTAGTAATATATTTGTAAACTCTATATCTAGATTAAACAAGTGGACTAAACAATGAAGTAAAAAAGGTTGGCCTATCTTCTTCTTTATATTACAGAGCATTGATCAGTGTAGTAACAACATGTACCGTGTGTCCAAAATAAATCTAGTAAATTTGATTCAAACTGTTCTATAGCTTACATTGTATGGAAGAAATAGTCAAGGAGATGAAACAAAATAGCGACATAACTAGTTTATAAATCGTTAGTTCATGTTTAAAATACAGTAGTTTATGTTTGTTCGTGTCCATACAATTAGTCGTTTTTACTGAAACGCTCATGGAAATAGGAAATTAATACACACTGGGGGAATTTTGGTGCCCCTCTCCACTTGGCGCCCTGTGCGGCCCGCACCACCCGCACATTGGTAGCTACGCCACTGCGGAGAAGTGTGCCCTGCTCTGGAGATCTTTGGGCTAAGTATGTCTTTAGTATTATTGTATTTTATATTATGTATTTATTAATAGATATAGCCCCAAATGATTTCCAGGCAGTATACTTTTATCCTGATGTTCTGCATCCTGGGGTACTCCCAAACGTGACATATTTTTGTAACCTTTTTCTTAGGGATTCAACCTGTATTGAATCATCAGATGGACTTTACACATTTTATAGCCTTGTCTCTAAGGGATTCAACCTGTATTGAATCATCAGATGGGCTTTACCAAACGGATGTCTATAGGTGAGATTCTATGAAGCTTGTATGCTCATAGGTTTCCCCGAAGCCTATAGTTCATCATGACCCTTTTGTTGTTTTTTAATTGGCTATAAGTGGCTAGTGTCAGCCTGAAGCCTGTAACCCCAGAATGGTCAAAAGTGGTCAAGTGTTGACCTGAGGCGTGTGACCTTTATTTTTGATAACTAGAATGTGACGATAATGTAACATATGACTAGGGCTGTGTGCCATATTAATTTTGAGTATCTTTTGTTTACTTTTTGTTGTGTCGGCCTGTGAGTTGATGGCCATTTATTTACACATTTATTTTTCTCATGTAAATAAATTTGTAAATATGTTTACCTGAGACTTTGTAAAGTCTTTTGTTGCATACATTAATTGAATTGTATACCTGGAGGTTATACCTAATAACCTAGGCAGTACAAGAAGGGACCAGCACACCTCTGGACGAACGTGCCAGCACACTTAACAATGACCTTTTGATCTAAATACCTAAATCTAGCTATAACTCTAATTGAATATTTTTAGCTATACCCGCTAATAGGTAAATTAATTGATCAAAATTGTGTTATATTGAGCACTGGCGGATCCAGAACTTTGGAGTGGGGGGGGGCGATTTTTTTCCAAACCCTAACCCTAACGCCCAGTAAACCCTAACCCTATGCATATATATATATATTCGACAGATGAGAATAAAATAAGACTGTTTCTCAATCTTCGGCCAAAAAAAACAGAAAAAAAAGTCTTTCTCTTGCAAGCTTGGGGGTCTGGGAGAGCGCTGTAAGCTCCTTAAGTGGGGTTCGGGGCGAAGCCCCGACGCCCAAAAGCGTTTTCTTGCATTTTTCTCTGCAGAAACGCATTCTTCTGACATCTACAGCTCATTATTTATCAGTGGGGTTCGGGGCGAAGCCCCGACGTCAAAAGCGTTTTCTTGCATTTTTCTCTGCAGAAACGCATTCTTCTGACACCCACAGCTCATTATTTATCAGTGAGGTTCGGGGCGAAGCCCCGACGCCAAAAGCGTTTTCTTGCATTTTTTACGTCTGAAACGCATTCTTCTGACATCTACAGCTCATTATTCATCAGTGGGGTTCGGGGCGAAGCCCTGACGCCAAAAGCGTTTTCTTGCATTTTTCACGGCTTAAACGCATTCTCCTGACATCTACAGCTCATTATTTATCAGTGGGGTTCGGGGCGAAGCCCTGTCGCCAAAAGCGTTTTCTTGCATTTTTCACGGCTGAAACGCATTCTTCTGACATCTACAGCTCATTATTTATCAGTGGGGTTCGGGGCGAATCCTCGACGCTAAAAGCGTTTTCTGGCATTCTTCACTGCAGTAACGCATTCTCCTGACCTCCAGCTCATTATTCATTCTATTATAAAGTGCCTTTTGAATAATGAGAAAAATATTCTAATATGAATTTATAGTCCCTTAATACATTGCAAATACAACTGATTTGTTCTTTGAAAAGATTAGATACCCCACATATTTAGATTAAGGTTTTGAAGATCGCCGCCGAAAAAAATAAAAATTCGATTAATAGTATTCAATAAAATTCTAGTATAAATTGTGAGTTATAGTCCTAAATTTATTTAACTAGAAAAATATGAGATAGAGTAAAGGTTGGAAAAAGTCGACTAGGAAAAGATTATCTGGCTTTTGAACTCATCTCAACCGTGACTGTTATATTGAAAAATTTCGTTTGAATTATAACTTTTCCAAAGCAAAGTCTTTCTTAAAATAGTTATGATAAATTCAGGTCAGATTACACAAACTCTGTCTGGAAAGGGCAAGGGCGGTAAAATGAAAACTATTAATTCTCGCTCCTTTTTATAATTTCTGCTATTGATTGCATTTTGCATTAAAGAATAGGGGTTGGGCGACTCGATATAAGAATTTACTTTATAGCATATATAAATTATATTAGTGACAGATTTTTGTAATTTCTTACTATAATACAAAAAGAAAAAGTATTGATTTGTCCGATGGGGGGAAGGGGATTGCATGTATCGCACTTCCACCTGTTCATATTATATAGATATTCGACTAATTTTGTTCACATACTATGATTTCTCCATAAAAGTTGGACCGCCCCCCACACTCAAGGGGTTTAGATGGGAAGGGCGGTGGAGGTATTCGCTCTTCCCCTTCCAATTGGCCAACAGGTGAACGAAATTATATAAAGACCGGTTAAAATACCAATAACAAGTTTTAATCATATAGATATTTAATTGATTCTGTTAGCAAGCTGTGATTTCTACAAATAAATTGGACCGCCCCCCCACTCGAAAGTTTATGGTGGGGGGGGGGGGCGGATTGATGCCATCGCCCCCTCCAGACCCTACCATATCGGCCAAAATACTAGAAGGGGGGGGGGGCGAAATAATCTAAAAATAGGTTGAAATATAAATAATTAGTATATATTATTAACATAAGTAATAAATTCGCATACAAATTGTGTGAATTCTATACTATAATTCGTCCGACCCCCCCCTTCGGGGGGGGGGGGGTCGGCCGAGTGGGGGGGGGCGATCGCCCCTACCGCCCCCCCCCCCCTGGATCCGCCAGTGATATTGAGTGGGGTGCTCTTTTAGAATCAATCCCCATTACTATGTGACATGGGGGTACTCTTACAAGCAACTTCATTTCATTTGTAACATGGGGGCTCGTCTTTTTGTTTCATTTGTAACATGGAGGCTCGTCATTTCATTTGTAACAGGCATACTGTGGGTTGCACGTGATTAAGTCCACAGCTATTGTTCCACAGTCAGATTTTGATGCACGGACCCCCTTTATTAACAATACTTTTCCTGTTGAGTTAACCATGTCGGGAGTGATTTGCCGTAGGTGGACCTGCGATAGAACTTTAATATTCTGTCGTGCGGCGTCTCGTTTGTAGCGGTACAGAGCAGAAAACAAATTGTTTGAAGGGCTTGGTTTAACACCTATTCGCATTTGGAAACCAGGAGTCCTTGAGTTTTTATAGCCAGGGTTATAGCTTTCCATAATGAGCCGTTTACCTATTCTATTTGAGAGTTTCCTCTAGGATTATAAGGGGTAGTCCTTTCTCGTATAAAAATTTCTTTCTGGACATGAATGAGGTACCTCTAACAGAGTGTATGTGAGCAGGTCATGAGGCGCTCTGAGTGAGGGAGGACCTATTCTCTGCTCAACATTAAATTATTACAGTAGGCAGATGTTTGCGCAACTGGGTGGGTTTCATCTGTGACACCTCAGTCTACGACCAAGGGGCTAGAGTCACCTAAGTAACCAGACATACTAACCTAAACTAAATGAAAGCAAGATAACGAAACTTTAGTTTAGGATAAATAAACAAAATGATACTTTATTAACATACAAATAAATCAATAGTAAAATATAATATATACACTACAGTGAAAACAACTAATACTAACCCTCTAAATCTACGACACTACAAACACCAACAAACTAACCAAACCAACTATCTAACACAAACTGATCAAAACAGCTATCTAACTAAAGAGAACTAAATCAATACAAGACAACTACTATACTAGACCTAGATCTATACAAACACACTACAATAAACTAGTCTAGATCTACAATATTCTACTACTATAAACAACCCATAACTATAACCAAAGCAAGAAAACCTTACCCTTAGTACCTTACTATTAGTATTCACTAAGAACAGAAACAGACTATAAATATATAACTAACTTCCTAAGCCACTAACTGACTAAGGCAACACTTCACTACAGAAACAAAATAAATCTACATCTACAGCAGAGTAATAGCAGTTATAGCACAGCAGAGTAATAGCTGCATGTATTTCAGCAGAGCAATTTCAGCAGCTATAATCTATAGCAGTTTAAAACAGCAGTAACAATAGCAGGCCGTCCCAGGTACAGAATAATAAAATAATTAGACGACCACAAAGATCTTCAGCTGTCACACAGACAGATATGGTACTGACCACTAGTCAAATGTACACTCAACTGTTTTAAGACAGCATGTAGTACATCACTTTTATACTATCCCGCACTAACCTATATAAATATGCGGAAGTACAAATATTATATCTGACACTAACCTATAAAAATAAAATATATAAAAATAGATCTAACCTATACAACAAAAATACATATAAAATTAGCTCAGGGAGCGCAAGCTCACATGTACATAGTCAGGCATTCCAAATAGTCCATATAATTATCTGGACATCTGATTACTGTTGAAGCCGACATATCAGAAAAGGCGTATGCAAACGGGAATCTTGAAAATTCGTCAACTAAGGTCAGCAGGTATGTGTTCCGAGATGCAGAAGGGAGAGGTTCTTTGAAATCCATATTTTGTCTCTGGTAAGGCTGCATCGTCTTAATTAGAGTTTCATTAGAATTGCTGAAATATCTGGGTTTTACTTTGGTACGAATTCTACACTGGTTGACAACCAGCCTGACATCTTCACAAGAGAAAGGTAACTTTTTGGCCCGCACTAAAAGCTATAGTCTTGTTACTCCCGGCCATCCCGAGACATGACGTTAAACTGCGCTCCTCTTTCCTTAGCACTTTTGGAGCTCAAAAGTGCCCTACTTCTTTTCTATCATTGTGTCTGCCTCCTCTTTTCCTAAGTCTGCCTTCATTGATCATCACACTGTCTTCTTATCTTTAAAATCTCACTACGTCCTAGACCAGTCCGTTTGCCGTGGACTGCGACGGGTAAGTGGGGATAAAGAGATCCTGGTGTTTAAGTGGTTGCTATTTGAGGATAAACCACAACAACACAATACTTTGGCTCCAAGTTCACCTAGACCTGAGGCCCAGAAGGCCCGCTCTGGGTCAACCGACTGGTCATGCCGAGCTACCAGCATAGGTCGACGGTGGAGGGCGGTGGCTGGAGGGTCAATCAGAGAGCTGCTGTGTCCGATGCAGCAGATGACTGAGTATAGCACCTGTGTAGCCCTGGCGGGCTCATTCTGGACATCCGAATGGCCCGTCCCCTTGTTGGACTCGATGGCGGGTGGGGAGCACAGGTGCCGAACTAACAAGAAAATATATATGGATAAAAAAACCCAATAAACTACTTGCCCCAGATTTAAGTCTGTGCAAGAGACGCCGTATTGAGGCAAAAAAGGAGGAGGCCATCATTTCTGGTGGTTAGGTGCACAGAGGAGGGGAAAAGCCTGACAAAGCTGAGCCCTTTTGTCATCTACAATTGACTTAAGTCAGTAGTGGGAGAACCCAAGAGTGTGTCTCAGCTACACAAATCAATGGAACTTCTTGTAGAAGTAGATGGCAAGACACACTCTGATGGGCTTTTAAGATGCAGAAGACTCTGTGATCTCCAAGTGGAAGTCATGCCACACAAGAGTCTGAACACCAGCAGAGGTGTAATCAGCTCTAGGGACCTACTGGAATGTTCCGAGAAGGAAATAGTGGAGGACATTGAAGGAGTCACCCATGCCCGGCGCATTACCAGGCGCACTGATGGTGAGGAGGTCAAATTAGGAAATAGAACACCGCCAGAGTATGTGAAGGCAGGATACCTACGAGTTCCAGTGAGGCCCTACATACCTAACCCCATGAGGTGCTTCAAGTGAAAGGGTTAAGGACACGGCGCGGCAGTCTGCAAGAGGAACACTGTGTGTGCCAGATAAGCTGGAGAAAGTCATGAGGACAAGGACTGCACAGCCCAGTTCAAATGCCCAAACTGTCACGCTGGCCACTCAGTCTACTCCAAGGACTGCCCTGTGTGGAAACAGGAGGTTGCCATGCAGGAGTACAAGGAAAGAAATGGATGTACCTTCAGCCAGGCGAAATCGGCTGTATTGGCCCTACCAAAGGGCCTATTCGGCTTGACAACGACCTATGCCCAGGCTGTTGCTTAGATAGGAAGATCCATAGCCACACAGACGGACACATTGACCCCACTACCTACTCCTCCTCCTCCAACTAAGAAGAAAACACCGCCATAGAACCAACTCTGAAGAAACAAGAACGCCCTGTTGTCATGCTAAAGAACAGGTTCTCTGTGCTCGCTTATGAGAGCATGGAGACTGAGCAGGATGTCAAAACCAATACTCCGGGAGAACCCGGAGACATCATGTCTAACACAGGTTCTCCTCAGAGAACCCAGCCAGATACCCCAACCTCTACCGAATTAGAGGTTGACCAACTCCCTATGGGGAGAAATCAAAGCGGAGAGGAAATAACCTCCGCTCTAACCAGAGGGATCTCCCCTCTTCAGAGAGAAAGACTTCCCCCAAAAGGGGGTTGTCCTCATCTCCATCTGAACCCAAGAATAAAAAT
The DNA here is from genome assembly GCF_947242115.1 of Biomphalaria glabrata. NCBI lineage: Eukaryota > Metazoa > Mollusca > Gastropoda > Planorbidae > Biomphalaria > Biomphalaria glabrata. The sequence continues at coordinate 17,799,210 of NC_074721.1, forward strand.
ACCAAGGTCACTGGAATAAAGGGAAACCCTTCCGGGGGCCTCCCAAGGCCAAATAGCTCCAAGTAGGTCATCTAGAATAAGCCATGGATTCCAGAATTGTACAGTGGAATTGTAGAGGCCTCAATGCCAATTATGAGGAAATGCAGCTACTGATGGACTCTGAGACTCCTGTAGCTGTTTACTTACAGGAAACATTTCTGAAAGATAGCATCAGCTTTCGAAGCTACAGTGCTTACAGCAAGAATATTGAGGATGCAGAGAGAGCATCAGGTGGAGTCTGTATCCTTGTGAAGGATAGCATCCCCCATGAGAGAGTAGAACTACAGACCACATTACAGGCCGTAGCAGCTAGGATAACCCTTCACAAGGTTATCACTTGCTGCAGCCTGTGACTACCACCAGGCGATCCATTAAACCGAACAGACATGGAGGACCTATTGAAATAACTCCCTCGGCCTTATATAATCCTTGGGGATTTCAATGCCCATAACACCATGTGGGGAACCAACAATACCGACACAAGAGGCCGTATGCTGGAGGATATCTTCCTCCAACATGTTTTATGCATACTTAATGATGCATCACCGACCTACTTGCACCCAGGAATTGGATCTCTCACATGCATTGACCTCACCGTATGCGTCCCTGGACTTCTGGAAGACTTTAAATGGTCAGTTAGCAATGATCTACGGAGTAGTGATCACTTCCCAATCATCATTACTAACAATCTCCCCTCATTGGGACGACCTCAGCGGTGGAAACTGAAGAAGGCCGATTGGGAACAATTCCAAAAAAGATGCTCCGAGGATATCACAGAAAATATCCTCGATGAACAGAACCCAGCTGATTACTTTGCTAGCAAGCTACTTAGTATAGCCAGGAAAGTTGTCCCCCTAACCTCCGCAAATCCAAAACGGCCTAGTAAACCATGGTTTGATACAGCTTTCAAAAGTGCTATTGGCGATAGAAAAAAAACGACTGGCTGCATTTATAAAGAATCGTTCCCAGGAAATCCTAAAGCTATTCAGGATAGCTAGAGCAAAGGATAGACAAACCATACTGTCAGCCAAAAGGAATTTCTGGAGAAGTTTTGTCGTCAGTCTGGATGCCAAAATTCTGCTAGAGCGGTTTGGAAGGCAGTTAAGCGAATCAAAGGGAAAGAATCAAATGCAATAGGGCATCTGAAAAACCAAGGACGAACTGTCACGTCCCCCAGAGAAATAGCTGACTGCCATGCTTCCTCAATAGCAGAAAAGTCATCCACTGCACACTACACGCCAGAGTTCCAAAAAGTCAAAACCAGGGAGGAAAGACACCCCATAGATTTCAGGTCAGAGAACAATGAAGACTACAACAAATCGTTCTCGCTTGAGGAACTGAGGGAATCGCTGGACAAGTCACATGACACAGCGCCTGGAGAAGATGAAATCCATTGCCAGTTCCTCAAGCACCTTCCCAAACCCTCATTGGCAGTCCTGCTAGGGGTCTATAACTGTGTGTGGCAAACAGGCGCTTTCCCAAACAGCTGGAGGAAAGCCACAGTTATACCGATACCTAAACCGGGAAGAGACGGTTCTGACCCAGCTAACTATCGACCAATAGCACTAACAAGCTGCATCTGCAAAACCATGGAAAGAATGATTAACAGAAGACTGGTCTGGTACCTGGAGAGGAATAAAGTGATCTCCAACTACCAGTCTGGATTCCGGCAGGGGCGGACAACAACTGACCACCTGGTAAGGCTGGAAGCTTATATTAGAAATGCATTACTCAGAAGAGAACATCTAGTAGCTGTATTCTTCGATATAGAAAAGGCCTATGACACAACCTGGAAACATGGCATTCTACGTGACCTGGCGCTTATGGGGCTTAAGGGACACCTCCCCCGTTTTGTGGAGGAATTCCTAAAAGATCGAAAATTTCAGGTTCGAGTGGGCAACTCCGCTTCTGACACTCATGACCAGGAAATGGGTGTACCCCAGGGCAGCATTCTGTCAGTCACCCTGTTCAACATTAAAATAAATAGCATCATAAATGCGCTGTCCCCTGGCATAGAGTGCTCTTTGTATGTTGATGACTTTGTCATTTTTACTTATGGGAAAAACATGAACACCTTAGAAAGAAAATTACAGTTATGTTTAAACAAAATTCAGGGTTGGGCAAACTATAATGGTTTCAAATTCTCAGACTCCAAAACAGTTAGTATGCATTTTTGTAATCTAAGGGAACTCCACCCAGACCCTGAACTATTTATACACAAAAAGAAGATCCCTGTCGTGAAAACTACAAAATTTTTAGGCCTCACCTTAGATTCCAAATTTTATTTTCTCCCCCACATTAAGGAACTTAAGAAGAAATGCCAAAAGTCATTAAACATACTAAGAGTACTCAGCCATACGGACTGGGGAGCTGACAGAGATACCTTGCTGCTGCTTTATCGGAGTCTAATTCGATCCAAGCTAGACTACGGATCCATAATATATGGAGCAGCAAGGAAGTCATACCTAAAAATACTGGAACCAATACAAAATGCTGCCCTGCGTCTCTGTCTCGGCGCGTTTCGTACATCACCTATCCCAAGTCTCCATGTGGAGGCTGGAGAACTCCCCATGGATATAAGAATGAAAAAGCTTGCAATGCAGTATATAGTCAAGCTAAAATCCAACCCCAGGAACCCTGCTTTCGACTCCATATTTAACCCCACAGAGGTAGAATTATACAATCGAAGGCCTAACGTCATACAGCCGTTGGGCCTTCGAATGAGAGAACCCATCCAAAATTTAACCCCACCCATTGACCAAATCTCTAAAATAGAAACCCCTCAGAATCCTCCTTGGCTAATGAATAAACCCAAATTAAATGTATCCCTCCTTAATTTCAAAAAAAGAAAATACAGACCCAAGCATACTACAAGTCCACTTTAGGGAACTACAGGAGAGCTACGGAGATTGTGGCACCATCTACACAGACGGGTCCAAAATGGATGGAAAGGTCGCGTGTGCCTGCTCCTTTCGGAACAAAACAATCTCCCGTAGACTCCCCGATGGCTGCTTTACGGCCGAATTGCATGCAATATCGCTTGCACTTATGGCCGTTAAAGCATCAGAAAGGAGGAAATTTATAATCTGCTCCGACTCCAAATCTGCATTGCAAGCTTTGGGGCGGATGAAGACTGACATCCCATTGATACATAAGAGCCTGAAGCTGTTGGACCAAATAACAGCCGACCGTAAGGATGTCCCCTTCATCTGGGTCCCCTCCCATGTTGGCATTGAGGGAAACGAAGCCGCAGACAGAGAAGCAAAGAGAGCCCTAAATCATGCGGTGTCAGGAACCCAAATTCCCTGCTCGGACCTGAGACAAAGTATTGCCTCTGCCACCTATCGAGAATGGCAGAACCTATGAGAGGCTGAGACTCACAGTAAACTCAGGCATATTGTGGAGGATGTCGGGTGGCGGCCCTAATCTAAGGGTCTGACAAGGCGTGGTAGCACGACCATGTCCAGACTTAGGATTGGCCACACCTACATCACGCACTCTTTTGTGCTGAAGAGAGAGGAGCCCCCACTTTGTGAGTACTGTGACTCTCGCCTCACCGTGGAACATAGCCTAGTTGATTGCCCCAGATACCAGGATGTCAGGGAGAAATATTTTAGAGCCACTGGCTTAAAAACACTATTTGATAATGTCGACCCTGGGAAGGTACTGGGCTTTATCCGGGAAGTGGGGCTATCTACGAAGATCTGATTTATGAATTTGTGAACATGTACTATTTACATTAGATTTTTACCAAATAATTAAATTTTTACTACCTTTACTATTTTAACTGTGAATAGAATTTGATTTTAATGATATGTCTGTATAGAATCTGGCCCTTGTTATTTAGAGAGAGATTAGTCCTTAAGGGACTGCAGACACGACATGGCCTAAATTGTGCCGATGTGCCTAAAATCAAAATCAAATCAAATCTATGTTACTCCCGGATGACAGAGAGTCACGGAGCAGTTTCAATTCATTTCGACTTATAGCTGACACACATCCGTTTCTAGAAAACGTATCAGCCGCTACAATATGTTGGCCCGGTCTACAGAAAGACATCATAATGGAAACAGCTCAGTTCCAGTCTCCACCTTTAAATTTTCTCATTCTTTATTGTCCCTTTGCTTTGTTTGTCATACATGAAGGCCACAGAGCGTTGATCCGTGACAAGGATAATACGGTTTCCTACTCAGGTGTGGTGCCATTTCTTTAACGATTCTACAAAGGTGTATGCTTTTTTTCTATTACTGAGTAACGCCTTTCATTTTTGGAGAGTGTTTTTAAAAAGAACGACACGGGGAGGTTATCCTAGTTGAGGGTGGCAGCTACTGTAACATGTTTCAACCGTCAGAGGTCGAATATAGTCGATGGTAAAAATGGCAGCTTTCTCATGCTTTAATTCGTTAAGGGCTGTCTTTACACCATGGTGACCTGCCCGATCACTTCCCAATAGTAAATGGCGTAAACCAGGGCTGTGTACTTGCTCCTACTCTATTCGTTAACTTCTTTGGCGTAATGCTGAGTCAAATGAAGGAGCGATAGCACAAAGGCATCTACATCCGGTTTCGTTCAGACGGCAATGTGTTCAATCTTCGAAGTCTACTATCCCATACAAAAATTATTGTGATGGTCATAACGAAGTTACTCTATGCCGATGATTGCGCTCTTCTAGCTCATAATGAATATGATCTCCAGAACGCAATAAATAAATTTGTATATGCTTCCGCCTCTTTCGGTTTATCTAGAAACTAGGGTTGCACTGGATAGTACTTTTTGATATTCAGCCGGAGACGAATATTGCCAAATAGTAAAAAATGATATTTGGCCGGAGCCGGAGCCTAATACCTAAGTGTCTTGTAAGAAGCTTGTGTAGCTGAAACTGTTAAATAACTTATCTATATTGGTTAGTTTTATTTTTTTTTCCTTTTATGTACCTTATTGTTTTAAACTCTTTTACTGTTTTTTTTTTATTCAAGCTCAACTAATTATAAATCAATAGGGCTATCACAAATAATTATGTGTAGTATGAGCGTGTCTGTGTGTATGTACGAGGCCACCAACTATAAAGGCTGTGTGTGGGAGAGTCAATGTAAAATATTGTTATAACTATGCCATGCGCACCGCCATCTAAGCTAGAAGGTGCGCACTGTGATAAACTAGACTGAGAAGGATGTCAACATTTGGAAGAGAAGGGAGAACGATTTCCGCCCAAGTTGAGAACCGAAGTGAAAAGACTGTGCCTAAGAAAGATGATGTTTTTGAACTTGTGATGTCGTGGAAATAAAAGATATATGTGCCTCATTAAGCTTTCCTCCCTTAAGTTATTACAATATGTTAGTATATATTTAAACTAGTTACTAATGTAAATCTCTCATAACTAAAGTGCAATCTCGTTTGAATAGTGGTTAGATTTATTTGTTCATAAATTTCAGATCAACAACTGGTCATCGCTTCTGGTTCAGGCTTCAAGGGCTTAATACTGATAGTAGATATTAGTTAATAGTTGTAATCTGAAGCGTAGTAGGTCAATTAATTATTGTTTTAGATAAGTTAATTTGCGACAAACGATATTTTATTAACATCGCAACATTAATTATACCTATTTATAGCTTGAACCTTTAATGTTGCGAAGTATAGAATTAATTGTAGCCTGTAGGCCTATTATTGAAATCTATGTTTAGATCTACTGTTATATAGATCTAAGAGCATTATGAAAACCAACTATAGAAGAAAAAATCTCACCCACAACGGTCCTACAAAAAAACAACAACACATAAATAGAATTTGTGTTTGACTGATTGCAATGACCTGTCAGATAGACATAGTGAGCCTAGTGTAGTGTGTATATAGATTGTGTTGACGATCACTCATTTTTTTCCTTGGGAATACGGAACAGTGTTGAGTGGTTAGACAAAAAAGATAATAAATTGGCATGATCAGTCAAGAATATAGATAAATTATACCCTTACACTAGTTGCAGAGGTCAATGTTTTTTTTACACTCCAGCATATTATTTCTTTGTTTGCTAGATCTAACTGCGGTACTATTATTCAATTTCTTTTCTGCGATTTAAAATTTTACTGTAAGTTTTTCGTTATTTTTTTAGTCAAAAGAATTAAACAATGAAATTCTTTCTAAGGGTTTTAATACAAAGCACACGCAAACATGCACATCCTTGTTTTTTTTTTATTGTGCAACGAACGTATGTAAGAAACATTAAATGCAAAGAACGTATGTTAGAAACATCTTCCTTAATTATTACTGATTTTATTCATGTTTCAGTAACTTTTACAAGAGGGCACGATAGTAAGCCTATGGGTGTCAGGTGTGTAAAAAGTCATCCTGGCCTGATACACAGTGGCTAAGTAAGCATCTTAAGAAAAAAAAATAACGAGGAGTGACTTGACTGTCACAAATGATTCAGAATATCCTTATCAAATCAAGAAACTTAACTGCAGAAGTAATATTCAAGTTAACACGTTAGAAAAAGTAATTTAACCGTAATATTTATTTACAGTGTAGTATTTTTTGTTAGCACGTTTTCTTTAGCGGCCCCCGAAAGGGGAAAAGACGCTATTAGTTTTGTGCTAAATGTCTGTCCGTCTGTCCGTCCGTCCCGTTTAGATCTCGTAAACTAGAAAAGATATTGAAAATCCGACATCACAATATTTTAGACCATTCAAAGTTCTGATGCAACGGCTACTTTTTTTTTCTGAAAGCGAAAAATTTAATTTTTAAAATCAATTATGCAAGCAGTTTTTTAAAGAGAAAAAGCTAATTAGAATGCATTATATATTAGACCTAAATTAAAACGAAAAGTAATCTTGTAAACTTAATTTTCCTCCACATTTCTTTTATTGAAGAGAGGGTATAATTTTTTTGAGTATTCGAATAAAAAAAGAAAAAAAAAGTATTCGAATAAGAGATTGAGCCTTTTCAAAACAATTAGATCAATTATAAGACATCAGTTAGGCCAGGGGAGGCGCGGTGGCTGAGCGGTAAAGCGCTTGGTTTCCAAACTGGGGTCCCGGGTTCGAATCCTGGTGAAGACTGGGATTTTCAACTTTGGAATCTTTGGACGTCTCTGAGTCCATTCATTTCTAACCTGACTATAGTTGGGGAAAAGTAAAGGCGGTTGGTCATTGTGCTGGCTACATGACACCCTCGTTAACCGTAGGCCACAAAAACAGATAAACTTTACATCATCTGCCCTATAGACCACAAGGTCTGAAAGAGGAACTATTTAGGCCTGGCTCACATCTAACTTTACATTCACCTTCACCTTTGATCTGCGGGACCGTTGGGGCACTACACAAGATCTTTTCTCCATTTTTATCTCTCATTTGTCTTTGATATAAGTTCATTCGGATGCTTTTTCTGAAAATATTGAAGCCTGCCTGGGTGGACCACTTCGGGGGCCGATTTTGAGTTTGTGTTTCCACACAAACTGTCTTTTGTAACCTTATTTTTTTTATTTTGACTTTAAAATAGACTATGCCTACCAATAAATATGGTGTAGAGGACCAAATAAATAAAATAAAGAGTAGTTGGTGTTAAGCTCTCAATTTAAAGCTAAACCAGGTCGTGTCCATAAAGCTAATAGAGATTTTTTCAACAAAATAATTAGTTACTAGCTTAATGGGCTATGAAATCAATAAACTCAATGTGATGGACGAAAGAAATAAAAAGTGAGTGGGAGTTATTTATTCAACTATACTTATGGAGATATTCACGCACAGCTAGGACAGACGTCTGGTCAGCATGACGTAGTCTAGGAATATAGTCTTATCTGATACAGACGTTACTTAGAAAAATAAAGATGATTACAATATAACATTTTAACATGTTAACTAACCTACTCATAGGTCAAGACGAATTGAAAAATGTGACATCTATTACTGCTATGTAAGTAAAGCACATTTATGATGTGAAGCTTCATTTCTATTTATATTAACACGCCTTGTTTTTATAATAAACGATCTTTGGTGCATATTCATAAACGCTCTAATTTTAAGCACGTTATTTTGTTTTAATATTGTTACGAATGAACAGTGACAGGTAGAGGTCACTATGTGTGACCCCGGCGAGATGACACAGCACCGAGTGTTCTCTGGAATCTATGCGTGTAAACAAAGGCAAGATGTGACGTGCCCTCACGTGGTGTTCCAGAGGACGAACAGATCTAAGAAGGGGGCAGTGTTACGAATGAACAGTGACAGGTAGAGGTCACTACGTGTGACCTTGGCGAGATGACATTGCAATGGGTGTTCTCTGGAATCGACATGTATAAACAACGACAGGATGTGACGTTTCCTCCCGTGTTGTTCCAGAGGATACTAGCAGTGTTTTTGCAATATTGGACAAGTGATTAGGGACTCTATATAAACCAGAGAGTTCATGTGAAAAGAGCCAGTGCAGTCTTCGTTACTGTTGCCTATTGTGCGAGACAGTAGAAGAGAGTGGACTTTCGCTGTTACACTCAATGCAGTCGATTTAAGACGTATACGCTACATGTTACTGTAACGAATTGTTAGAGTTAATAGTCAATAAAGTTATATGAATCTGAAAGTTGAGTCGTCAAGTTCTTTGCGGTGTTTTTATTTTTGTGCCTACTAGTACATTTAGCCAGAAGATCAGAAATACGTAACAATATAAACATTAATACATTCAACAACATATATTAATGGATCGAGGTCCACCTTATATAAATTAAATGTTTCCTTTTAAGATTCGGCCAACTATCCCGAAGTGATATTTGACCGTTGCCGAATATCGCTGAATAGTGAAAAAATGCCGAATAATAATAATAATTTTATTTATAAATAGTTGTTAACAAACAAAATGTAGGCTCAATGCGTTGTAATAACATTACAAACACAGACACGACAGCTAAAATGACAGTTAATCTAAAAAAGTTTTAAACATATAGGTCTTAATGTTCTTCTTTAAAGTGGTGTAGCATGTTGTCTGTCCGAAATCAATGCGGAGTGAGTTCCAAGCTTTTGGTCCGTGAACTGAAAAGCCCGCAGACCGTAGCTTTTGAGGGAGAAACGTGGCACTACTAAAAGCGTTGAGTCCGTTGAGCGCAGGGCTCTCTGGGGAACATATGGAGTAATCAGTTCGCTAAGGTACAATGACATCTCGTTGTTATATATACACTGATGACAAAGTGTTGCGACCTTGTAATCGATTCTCGCTTTCACGGGAAGCCAATGAAGCATGCGCCAGAACGTAGTAGCAGAATCTTGCCTAGTTTTTTTAAGGACTATTCGAGCGGCGTTGTTCTATATACGTTGCAGCTTGGCTACTTTGTCATCAGGTATACCTGCTAGCACGGCGTTGCAGTAGTCAAGGCGGGAGAGAATGAATGCTACAGCTTGTTGATACCGTTGTTAAATATGTCGGATCTGACCCAATCTTTCGCAGCCGGAGCCTGAGGGACTATCTTGTGCACCCCTACTATAAACCTCGGGTTAACAGAAGTAATGTTCCAGAAGTCACCCAAAAACATACACAGCCCCAAAGATCACCGTAAGGACAGCCCCTTAACGTGGTAGACCACTTCATATATATAGATAGTATAGTGTCAAATGACGCCCACTATCAAGGAAAGTTGTTAACCATCTGGCCAGTGCCAGTAGCACATTTGGACGCCTTCAGGCGAGAGTTTTGCAGAATAAATCGCTCCAATGCCTACAAAAATCAATGTCTACCTGGCGTTGGTACTCTCATTTCTTCTATATGGCTCTGAGACACGGACACTATATAAAAAACAACTAAAACTTCTTTCACCAAAGATGCTTGCGCTCCATCATTGACATATGGTGGAAAGACCGCACTACAAACAGCAATGTCCTTGCGAACGCCGGCATTGACAGTATAAAGGGACTTCTTATGGTCCGAAAGTTACGCTGGGCAGAAAACGTAAGCCGTATGCGAGGCGAACGTATGCCAAAGGCAGTCTTTTCGGTGAGCTGAAAGAAGGTCGACAGAAACGTCCCACGAAAACGCTTCAAAGACCAGTTTAGGCGTCAACTTCCCTTAGCTGAAATGGAAAAAAGCACATTGATGTATGCGGGCTTAGAACTACACAGCTGGAGGTAACTCACGAAGGCCGCAGGATACACATTTTAAACCAAAAGAAAATCCGCTGCAGAGGACAAAGAAGAAAATCTAAATCGACCACCTGCGGACAATGGTTGTGCTTGCTATGGGTGTGGCAAAATATGTAGGTCATAGCTGGGGCTGCGCAACCACGGGAAAAAACTGCATTTCTTACTAATCTTTGGACTGGAATATATAAATATATATATATATATATATATATATATATATATATATATATATAATAACTTAAGAGACTCAAAAGAGGTCCATATAAATATATTGTTGTAAACTTGTCCCCCCCCCCCCCCCAACTGAACATATTTTCCACGAGAGAACTTTTTGAGTTTTACTTCTGCTTGGAGGCAAAGCTGACCTGCGCGAGAGTGTTGTGTGGAGTTATGAGCACTGATTGTTTTCGACGAAGGGTTGTTTTTCCTTGAATCGGTTTTTGTGACTAGTGGATCTGTACATTTGATGAGGAGAACTGTGAGATTATTTTTGTGACTAGTGGATCTGTACATTTGATGAGGAGAACTGTGAGATTATTTTTGTGACTAGTGGATCTGTACATTTGATGAGGAGAACTGTGAGATTATTTTTGTGACTAGTGGATCTGTACATTTGATGAGGAGAACTGTGAGATTATTTTTGTGACTAGTGGATCTGTACATTTGATGAGGAGAACTGTGAGATTATTTTTGTGACTAGTGGATCTGTACATTTGATGAGGAGAACTGTGAGATTATTTTTGTGACTAGTGGATCTGTACATTTGATGAGGAGAACTGTGAGATTATTTTTGTGACTAGTGGATCTGTACATTTTATGAGAACTGTGAGATTATTTTTGTGACTAGTGGATCTGTACATTTGATGAGGAGAACTGTGAGATTATTTTTGTGACTAGTGGATCTGTACATTTTATGAGAACTGTGAGATTATTTTTGTGACTAGTGGATCTGTACATTTGATGAGGAGAACTGTGAGATTATTTTTGTGACTAGTGGATCTGTACATTTGATGAGGAGAACTGTGAGATTATTTTTGTGACTAGTGGATCTGTACATTTGATGAGGAGAACTGTGAGATTATTTTTGTGACTAGTGGATCTGTACATTTGATGAGGAGAACTGTGAGATTATTTTTGTGACTAGTGGATCTGTACATTTGATGAGGAGAACTGTGAGATTATTTTTGTGACTAGTGGATCTGTACATTTGATGAGGAGAACTGTGAGATTATTTTTGTGACTAGTGGATCTGTACATTTGATGAGGAGAACTGTGAGATTATTTTTGTGACTAGTGGATCTGTACATTTGATGAGGAGAACTGTGAGATTATTTTTGTGACTAGTGGATCTGTACATTTGATGAGGAGAACTGTGAGATTATTTTTGTGACTAGTGGATCTGTACATTTGATGAGGAGAACTGTGAGATTATTTTTGTGACTAGTGGATCTGTACATTTTATGAGAACTGTGAGATTATTTTTGTGACTAGTGGATCTGTACATTTGATGAGGAGAACTGTGAGATTATTTTTGTGACTAGTGGATCTGTACATTTGATGAGGAGAACTGTGAGATTAGTTCTTTGACTTGGAGTATTGACTGTTTATAGTGGATTGTGCGTCTGCAATCAGAAGGATAACGTCAACCTGAAAATCGGTGAGTTAACTTTCTTTAGTCTACTCCAAAGTCGTAACAATATATATATATATAATATAATATATGTTGTAATAACTTAAGAATGGAAACTCAACGAGGCAACGATGTTTATTCACGAGAAAACCAAGTACATAAAACAAACATCTGCATTTAGCATAGACTCTTTATATCGGCTCTAAACTTAGGCAGAACTTATAATCTTTTTCCTAAAGTCGGCATCCTTTGGAGTCTTGTTTCTGCACTAGCTTGAATGGCGGTGCGCAGTGTAGGGTTTTAACAATATATATATATATATATATATATATATATATATATATATATATATATATATATATATATATATACTTGTAGCTTTTATTTCATCGCGTATGTGAATATTTATCATCTATTAAAGCATTTTTTAGTATCGTCGTGTATCAATTTTTGTAATACTGTCTTCACTCTTACTTTAGTCGAAAATCTCAATAGGAGCTATATTTTGTGTTTATTGTATCTAATTATGCACACTTCTGGCTGTGAAAGCCAAAGGTTTAGCCCTTTTGGTCTCTATCTTGGGCACGCCTAATCCGACAAACTTTGATAACAGACGTGCTTAAATAAGCTGTCGGTTGAGGTACACTAAGCCATTGCGGAGAGTTTGAGACTAAAGTGGGCCTATATCTCCAATTTTCTACTTAATTATTGTAAGTAACTTAAGTGAGGCAACTCAACGAGACAAAGACGTCTATTTACATGGAGACATGACAAACACAAAAGGGCATCTGCCCTGAGTACAGCATCTCCATATTGGCTCTCTACTTGGGCGGAAATTGTTTGTCTCCTAATGTCAACATCCGACTTGTTTGGTCACAGATAGTGCGCACATTCTTTCTGCACTATCTTGGATGGCGGTGCGCATGGCAAAGTCATAACAATATTTTGAGAATCAATCAGACTCATTCAGTACAATGCTATCTTATTACTTACGAACAACTGCAAGAAGAAAAATCGTTAGCGGCAGTCTGTTTGATTTCATTTTGGCCTTCTAATTTATCATTGAAGTTTTGCTAGAAAAGATTGAAAATAATTTTATAATTTTGTTTAGTTACAATATTATTTTTTAATTTTAATAATTTTATGAACGCTTAAGATGTTTTAAATATTCTGGACATTGACTTGCAGAAAACATCTTTAAAACATGGCAGTTAAAAATGATGACTGGCTTTATGTAACTCCTTAGTTTATAAATTTTTTATTTTTAATAATGAGGCGCGGTGGCTGAGCGGTAAAGCGCTTGGCTACTGAACCGGAGGTCCCAGGTTTGGATCTTGGTGAAGACCTAGGAGTTTTAACTTCGGGATCTTTGGGCGCCTCTGGGTCTACCCAGCTCTAACGGATACTTGATGTTAGTTGCGGAAAAAAAGGCGGTTGGTCGTTGTGCACTACAAACACTAACAGGCATGGACTTCAGCCATCAAGTCCCAGAAATTCCTATTCCAAGTGACACCAGTTCTTTTCTACCTAGCTACCAATACTGACAACCAAAACACTTCTCAGTGCCGCCCCAGATCCTAACCCCTTTCTACCCTTCAACATCAATAATAATAAGCAGTATTTACAGACCACAAAATTCTAGTTAAGAGTACATGAAAGAACTATGTAATTAGTTTAATACACTAAAAGAAAAAATGTAAGTTTTTTTTTAAATTATGGGTGATTTCAACCTACCTGATATAAATTGGAAAACACTAACCATAGATAAACACCAAAACCTCAAGGACATAGATGAGCTTATCATAGAAACATTACACAACATATAATTAGATCAAATAATTAAAAAACCAGCTAGATTAAACAACACATTAGATCACTCTTAATAAACAGACCTGGATTAGTAGTAGATTATGATATTATCCATGTTCTATCAGACCATGAGATCATAAAAAATACTATCAGATAAAAGCAGTAGCCAATACGAAACCCAAAAGAAAAATCTTACTCTAGAATAAATGTAACCTAACACAACTACACCAAGCTGTATTAAACTTTCAACAAACATTTTTATCAGAAAAAGACGTTAACCAACCAGTCGATGACCTCTGGAATTTCATTAAAAACTTAAAAAAAAACTTAAAAGCATTGTAGTAAATCATTTACCAATACACATCAGACAAAATAAATAAATGCTGGTTTAATAATACATTAAAGAGCTTTGTAAACAGAAGAAAAACCTATATAGAAAATTTAAAGAAACTAAGGCAGAAAGAGTTTATAAAAAAGTATATAACAACTAAACACTTAACCCAAAAAAGTTAGCAAACGGCTGCAGAGTGAATACATAAACAATGTAATATTTAAAGAAAACAAGAAAAATAAATGGTCATAAATTAAGTCTAAAAAATGGAAATAACAGGCATAGCACCATTAAAAGCAGAAGACGTCTTAACATATAATGATAATAAAACTAAAGATAACATACTACTCAAATCAGACAAAGACATTTACTTAATTTGAACAAAGTAGACAACATAGGAGATATAGAAGTACAAGAAAAGGGAATCCAAAAACTAATAGCCTACGTCAAACCTAATAAAGCATCTGGACCTGATGATATTCCAGCTAGATTACTCAAAGAACTAAGCAATGAGATAGCAACAGTGTTCAGAATACAAGGAACTGCTTAAAAAATTAAAATATTTTGGCATTGATGGTCCATTGCAACTGTAGATTAAAGATTTTCTGATACGGAGAGAACAAACTGTAACAATAAATGGCTCTAAATCAACACCATAACAGTAAACTCTGGCGTACATCAAGGAACAGTCTTAGGTCCACTACTATTTTTAATTTACATAAAAGAATTTTACCAAATTGCATTAGTTCAGGAACAAAAGTCAGATTATTGCACAATACATGCATTTTTGCTAGTACTACTTTGCCCATACTCTATAATCTACTATTTACAGCTGTAGCATTGTTTTCCTGTGAAATTTCAATACTTATGGCCATTTTAAATAAATTCTGGTCCGAGGTTTGTTTATAAACATAATGATGTTAACTTTCTTTAAGAACCATTAACTAAGTTTCAATCAAATACTATTTCATGATCAATTTATTTCTCTCTCCTTTTTTCTAGATTTTTGTTATAATCGCTTTCGCCATGTATTGCAACAGCACGAAAAATTCAACATCTTTAACAATTGCAGAAGAATATTATGTTGTTGTTTTTTTTTTTTGCTTTCTTAATATTTAATGTCATTGTAAATTCTAGATCACGAATTTCGAAGTAGAGTTTATAATTATTTAGACTAGATTAGATCTAGCATTACAATTTCTTAATCTAAATTTAGTCTCTCTCTATATATATATTTATGAAATTTAGGACATTTTAATGGAACTTTTATATTCTATTTTTAGTGGGCTTTGTTGCTGCGCATAAAAATTATATTTGTTTCAAACACGAATAGCCCAAATTTTCAGTAAAAGAAATTACGAGTCATTTCTCTATAGGAGAAGTTACGAAAGCTATATAATATAAAACCACAGACTTATATATACTAAATAAATGTAGGTATTTACTCTCTATTGAAGATTTATTTAGGTAGGTGCTGTTTTAGTAAAAAAGACCAAATATCAGATGTTAGAAAAACTCAGGCTAGTTTTTTTTCTTTTTTGTGTAACGCTACTCGCTAACACTCTATAGATCTAAATTACATCTCTTTACTAGTATAATCATGGAACTTTACTAATGGAACACCATCTTTGAGTTTTTTGCAAAGCCAAATAGAGTCGAAGTGCCATCGCGCATCTTTTTTCGAGCATTCTTACCTTTTTGAGAGATCAATGATGATGCCTAAGAAGAAATTTACTCGGCGAGCCGCTTGAATTGACCTGCATTGAGTGCAAAACTTCCTTACACTATATTTTATTGGATATGTAAAAACGTTATCCATTTTCTAACTATCTGATAAGATAGTTAATTTTTTTCTGAATAAGAGATCGTCACAAACATTTTTTTTTTTCGATCACCCTATAAAATGCCACTTTTTTCAAAAAAATATATTTTTTGGTTCTAATGCATTTGGGTTAGTTACACTAAATCTGGATGCAGACATGTATAACGTTCCGCTAAATGCGTATTCGTTACGATATGCTAAATAGCAAAAATAAAAGAAAGTAGGAGACCTACATGCGGTTTTGTCACTCCAAGGTACGCATTTTTACTCTTTATTATTATTATTGACACGACTATAGGCTATACGTCTCATAAAATGAAAAAAAAGTCGAGGAGGAAAAGAAAACAAATCTGCCTTGAGTGACACGTTGGTACCATGCAGTCAATAACTACGAATCAGCTACTATATGCCTACTCGGTAGAGTTAGATTCTGTTAGATCTTCTTGAAACAGTCAGGTAGAGTTGAGCCTTCGGTTCTTGGAACTCTATGGCAGCTAAAGTGAACAAGAGCCCCCTTTTATCGCCTGAATGAGAACAGTGTACACTTCTGTCTGGTGGGGTGTCAGATTCGAGGCCAGAGACGGCGTGCACTGGGACCCTGCCATTTTCCTTTTATATACCAGACTAACCTTGCAGGACACGACATTTATGTAGCGGCTCCCTTTAGGAACGGCGCCTGGATTGTGACAAGGTTGTGGGAGCTTTTTTACAACTCCGCACAGTGCAATGAGGATGCTCTCGAACCCCTTAAGGCACACCCACGAGAGTCTTGTTTTGCTATCCTTTAGCCTGATCGTTTCCACCTACGATCGTTTCCACCCGGGCGCAAATATGAGGCAAGGTTTCATGCTTGGGTCTGTTAGATCTACACTCTAGTCTAGTCATTATATCCTTTATATTAGGCCTAGTCGCTTTACTACAAGAAAACTTCTATTTACATCTTGTCAATCTAAAGGCCGACTGACCAGACTGTGACAAGATCTATCTATTTTATCTTATATATTACAGACGTAGCTTCAAACAAGAAAATAATTATGTATAACGCATTTCATCTGTCAATCTATTCATGCATGTTAATCAATAAATACTACTACTAAGAGTCATTCTTTAATAGAATGCTAGAGTTACTACAATCTGTGGATTTTTTAGGGCCAAAATACAACGTATTTTAAACCCATTTATTAAAAACAACAACCAAAAATTAAGTGTTTGCCGCAACTATTCTATCTAATTTCTAGATCGATAATGACCATAAACCTATTTATCGAAACTCTTATGTAGATTTCTAGTTTTATTATGTTTAGAACTGTTGATGTGTGTTTTATATAGGTGGCCCCGATCGGTGTAGGGGAGTAACATCCATTGTAACAGTTGTTATCAACCAAGATGGCGTTAGATTAAACAGCTGATTTCATGTCTTATAAGTTATATCCAGAGTCTTGTTATTATTCGTTCATCATTATCAACATGGTGGCAGCGGTAACAAGAATTATAATTAGGTTTATATCAGTGATATAAATCTAGTTAAATTTAGTTTAAAAAATAAATCTAAAGTGTATATCTAGTAGATTCCAGAGTCTCAGTCTACAGTAGAGTGGCTCGGGGTTATTCAGTTACGGTATTCTAGATCTAGTTAAGTCTAGTCTAGATAGTAGATATACTATTGTTACGACTTTGGAGTGAACTAACGAAAGTTACTCACCGATAGTCAGGTCGCCGATATCCTTATGGTTGCAGAAGCACAATCCACTACGAACAAGTGGTGTTTCTGTTAGCAATACGAGCTGAAGAAAAACCTAAAATCAGACAAAAAGCAATAATACTACATTGAGCGGGACTTCAGGCCCAATAGATTTGCAGTATGATGAGAATGAAGACGTGAATGACCTGCGAATATTACTAAAAAAATTACACGACTATTGCAACCCCAGAAAAAATGAAGTTCTGGACACTTTCAGATTTTGGAACATAGAAAAGGTGTCATCTTGTGATGTGTTCATTACGCAGCTTAGAGCTCAGGCAAAAAAATGAAAATGTTACTTCAAGGAAAAGGATAGAATGATTAGAGACAAAATTGGATTCTCCGTGGAGAAAAGACTGCAGGAGAGATTATTGAATCACGTTGATCTTACATTGAAGAAGTGTTTAGATATATGCCAAACATATGAGCAATCTGCAAATGGATTGGCAGAGATAAACAAGGAAACTGTTGTGAAGATAGATAAGATAAAACAAAAGAAAACTGACAACAGAAACAACCTAATAGATTGCTGGTTTTGTGGAGGCAGACATGCAGTGAACAGAACATCATGTCCGGCTTGGGGCAAAATTTGCAATAAATTCAAAGGAAAAAATCATTTTGCATTTAAGTGTAAAACTAAGAATAAAATTCATATGCATAATGCTATGGATGAGTTTAACCAAGAGGAACTCAATAAATGTGTTGAACATATATTGGGACAGAATGACAGCACTATTCATGATAAATGGTCAACAAATAAGATTTTAACTGGACACAGGAGCTGACATTAACATTATATTTAAGAAATATATTAAAAAGACACAAATTAAGAAGACTGTTCAAAAATTAATTATATCGAATCCTAAAAACAAAAAGAACTATTTGGTAACATTCAAAGTTATAAATAACCATTATCAATGTTTATTAGGCCGTAAAACATGCCAAAGTTTAAGTCTGATCACATTAAATGAAGATAGATTCATATCACAAGTAAACACAATGGATTGTTATCTTGGAGATTTAGGTGAAACATCATTAACAGTCAATGAGATCATAGCTCCAGTGGTATCACCTTGTCGTAATATACCATTTGCATTTCAAAAGAAAGTGGAAGCAGAAATAGAGACATTAGTAAAAAGAAAAATATTAATTCCTGTATATGAACCAACAGATTGGGTCAGTCAGATGGCTGTTGTTCAAAAGACAAATGGGGATTTAAGGATCTATATAGACCCAAGACATCTAAACACTGCTTTAAAAAGAGAACATTTTAAATTACCAACTTTGGAAGCTGCAAAGCCACAGTTCCTAAATGCAAAAATATTTTCTAAATTAGACGTAAATGAGGCTTACTGGCATGTACGTCTAGATGAAAAGTCTAATCTTCTAACATCAATGATCACACCATATGGGCGCTACAGATGGTCAAGACTTCCATTTGGACTAAGTGTAAGTGGAGAAATATTCCAGAAGTTGGGATTAGAAGGATGCATTAATGAGGCCGATGATATCGTGATTGTAGGATGTAATCAGTCCAAAGAAGAAGCAGAAAAGGATCACTCTGACAAACTGAAGAGATTAAGAGAGAGATGCAAAGAGAAATGCATTAAATTAAATGAAACAAAAAAAGTAGAAAAACAAGACCAGACAAGTTTCACGGGAGACTTCATTAGTGCGCAAGGCATAAAGCCTGGCATAAAGAAGATCAAAGCTATTCTGGAAATGAAGAAACCAGAAAATAGCCAGGAAGCAAGACAATTATGTGGAATGGTGCAGTATTTGTCAAAATTTTTGAACAATCTAGCCGAAGTGTCTCAACCATTTAGAGAACTAACAAAAAAGACTGCAATTTCAGATGGACTGAAAAATTTTAAGGGGCATTCAACAAGATAAAAACAATGATTACCAATACTCCAGTCCTTATATTCTACAACCCCGACAAGAAACTTGAGATACTAGTGGACAGTAGTCAACATGGACTTGAAGCTGTACTATTGCAAGAAGGACAACCAATAGTATTTGCCTCTAGAGCATTGACACCAACAGAAAAACGGTGGTCTCAGATTGAAAAGGAACTACTTGCTGTAGTTTTTGGCTAGAAAGATTTTATCGATATACATTTGGAAGACTTGTCATAATAATAAATGACCATAAGCCACTTGCAAACATCTTAAGGAAGCCTCTAAACCAGGCTCCAAGAAGATTACATAACTTGATGTTGAGGAGCAATCGTTATGATTTCTCATTTCAGTGGGTAGAAGGAAACAGTTTACACATTGCTGACACATAATCACGACTGAGCAGTCAAGAGGAGAAGCAAGATAAAGTTTTTAACATATGTCAGACAAAAGTTGTGGACATACCGGATCCGTTATTAGAAAGAATAAAACAAGAAACAGACTTAGATGACACATTAAGTAAATTATCAAAGCAAATCATGAATGGATGGCCTAAAAAAAAACAAGATTTAGAAAACCATATTTTGATTTTGCTGATACTTTTGGACTTAGTAATGGAGTATTCTTGAAAGGAGAAAGGGTAGTCAAACCTTTCAGTATGCGTCAAGAAATTAAGAAAAACCTGCACACATCGCATATGATGGAATGATGAGGAGGGCCCGACAGACGATGTTCTGGCCTGGCATGGCTGATGAAATAAAACAGATGGCAGAGACATGCACTGCTTGTCAAGAAAGGAAACCTATGAACCAGAGAGAAAACACTTATACAACATGATGGAGGAAATGTGCCATGGGGAAAAGTTGGAGCTGACCTGATGGAAATGGATGGAAGACAGTATCTAATTACTGTTGGTTATTACTCTAATTTTATTGACTATGATTATCTGTAAACAACAGCATCACAAGATGTGATTAGAAAATTGAAAGGACAATTAGCTCATTTTGGTGTTCCGAAAATGTTAGTAACGGCGGTCCGCAGTTTACTTCAAATTAGTTTTTGAGATTCACAAAGCGATGGAACATCACTCACATCAGATCAGATCCTGGTTATCCGAGAACAAATGGGAAGGCTGAAGCTGATGTAAAGATAATGAAGAACTTAATACTGAAAACTAAACGTAATGGTGATGATCCATATGAAGCTTTAATGGAACTCAGAAACACGCCTCGGCAATGTACTTGATTTAGCCCAGCTGAAATGTGTCTCAAAAGAAGTCCTCGAACATTGATTCCCAGCACTTCAAAGTGTTTAAGTGAACATTTTTTAGCTGAGAAGAGAATTACAAGCGACAAGTAAAAAGACGATATGATAAGCAAGCTCGGGATTTACCAAAACTCCATCTAGGGCAAACTATTTATTACCAAAACCCAGGTCAAACAGGTCGGTATCCTGGAGTAATCATAAAACAACTACCTCCAAGATCTTATAAGATCAAGGGAGATAATGGAGGATTCTACATACGCAACAGATTTCATATTAGGCCAAGGAAAACTATTTTGAAAGACACTGATGTCTATGATGGGAATGTCTTGGATGATAATGATGATAATGAAAAGCCAGATTTTTCTGATAATTTTTCTCAACATGCAGCACAGTCTGGAGTAGTTTCTCATGTACCAGACAATAATTGTGATAGAAATAAGCCAGCAAGAACTAGCACTCGAGAAACAAAAAGAAATTTGTGGCATAGGGATTATGATATGTACTAAGAATTGTTATGACAATATTAATATGCATGTTGAAATATTTATTCCATATGTGTCACACTCTCAATTGAAATTTATTTTTATTTTTAGTTGTTACATTATTTATAAAATAAGATGAGTTATTAATGTTTGTTATTTTTAATTGCAAATATTTCTGATATGTGTTTTGTTAGCTATAGAAAGGGAAGGATGTTAATGTGTGTTTTATATAGATTGCACCAATCGGTGTTTGGGAGTAACATCCCTTGTAACTGTTGTTGTCA
Organism: Biomphalaria glabrata; assembly: GCF_947242115.1. Classification (NCBI taxonomy): domain Eukaryota; kingdom Metazoa; phylum Mollusca; class Gastropoda; family Planorbidae; genus Biomphalaria; species Biomphalaria glabrata. The sequence goes on from NC_074721.1 coordinate 17,820,627, forward strand.
ACCAAGATGGCGTTAGATTAAACAGCTTTTTCATGTGTTATAAGTTATATCCAGAGTCTTGTTATTATTCGTTCATGATAATCAACAAGATCTAGATCTCTAGACCAGTAAATCTAGCATGGGTCTCTGTCATGGTCTAGATCTAAAGATCTACAGCCGCCTTCTCTTCTGATCAATTTATAGATCTAGATTGTTTGATCACTACTACTCTCACTACTGACTACTTCACTTCAGTACTTGTTTTATGTGTCTTGCAAACAAAAATAAACCATGTTTAACACTTACACAGTGAGATCTAGGCATAGTAACTTATAGAATGTCGAGATCTAGATTACAGTAAAACTAAAGCCTTTAGTATAGGTATAACCTTCTGACATATGCCCAACCTGCGATCGCAGCTGTGTATTTTAATTATTGACCTTTTTGTCTATAGTCACACAAGAAATTGCAAAAAGAAAAGATCGTCTCTCGAGACAAAAAATGACACAGAAACCTTCTGACTTCAGTTCAACAAGTCTACTCTAAAGTATCATTATCCATTCACATATGTAAATAGATCGACTAAACAGTAACTAATCTGAATTCATTTTTTACATTGCATGTATTTTCGACTAGATATAGAAGAGATCTATCACTAACACTCATTTTACTGTCAGTTTCATGGATCTAAAAATAAAGTAAATCCTACTAGCACTACTAAACTAAGATGACTACTATTAGTACTACTACTATTACTAGCTTCTAAACCTCTCTAGTAGTACTAGATAAAAAATAGATCTAGATCTATCATTTCTAGTATTAGGACTAGATGGATCTAGAAATATATAATCTATATATAGACTAGATCTAGAAAAAGCTAAATTAGCCTATAGCTAATAATATCTAGATTAGTAACTATGGAGTCCAGCTAGATTTTTTTCTAGACTATAAAATATATTTTTTACTCATGTCACGTCATGTGTCTTTAATAAACGATGCATAGACTAGACTGTCACTAGACTCTATAAGTTAGTAATAATTATAGAGTTTAGACATAGAGGATTAGATCTATATTACAACACACATGCTATTTAAATATTGATCTACATAATTTATATCATTTAGATCAAGACCACATCTGATCTGTCTCTGATGAGACAATTTATTTTAAGTTGAAATAGACACAATTCTAGATTTAGATTTTCTACATTCTAAATCTCTATAGGTTTTCTAAAAATGCGCAGATTTAAGTATTGTTACGTATTTCTGAATCTTCTGACTAAATGTATTAGTAGGCACACAAATAAAAACACTGCAAAGAACTTGACGACTCAACTTTCAGTTTCATATAACTTTAATTACTATTAACTCTAACAATTCGTCACTGTAACATGTAGAGTAGAAGACTGTACAATATCTGTCAGTTTACAGTTATACTTCGTGGCAATTCATCTCTTCACTTCGTTGCAATTCATCTCTTCACAACTTGCATCGAGCCGCATTCCACAGAACAGACCAACGACACACTTCCCAGTGTCGCTCCAGGTCTCCCAAAGGTGAACCAAGTCGTACTCAAGTCTACCGAATCAGAGCCGCACTCCACTGTAGCACTACTACTGTCCACTGTAGTACGCTGTATAGACTTTAATGACAGTAGTCCACTCCACTTAACTCTACCCTAGTTAACTTGCATCGAGTCGTACACATTTCTCTTCCACTAGAGCCGCACACGTCTTACATCTTCTCTATCGACTGTAACAGCTCACTCACGACTAACTTTCACATTAACTCTCTGGCTTATATAGAGTCCCTGATCACTTCTCCAAAGTTGCACAAACACTGCCAGTATCCTCTGGAACAACACGGGAGGAAGCGTCAAATCCTGTCGTTGTTTATACATGTCGATTCCAGAGAACATCTGCTGCAGTGTCATCTCGCCGAGGTCACTCGTATTTTGTAACACTAGCTGTAAGAAAACATCATTTAAGATATAAACTCAGATCTACTATTGAGGAAGCACGAATAAAAGGTCCAAAGAAAACTTGCTTGACAACGCAAAAGAATGGACCGGCCTCTCTCTTGATATCTTGTTAAGAACAACTGCTAACCGGGAAAAATGGGGGATTTTGTTACGCGCGACAGATGATAATGATGAAATGTACATAAAAAAGGTTTCAGATTTTGTGTAAAATACCCAAATAAGGAAGTACTGGAAACATCTTTTTTTTACGAAGTGACCTTTAAAAAAATTATTTTTTGTGACGATACCTTATTCAGAAAATTATGATCTATCATATTAGTTAGTCAGAAAATGGATGAAGTTTTTACTGATCTAATCAAATATAGTGTGATGAAGTCTTACACTCAATACAGATCAATCCAAGTGGCTCGCCGAGTAAATTTCTTCTTTGGCATCATCATTGATTTCTCAAAAAGGTACGATGCGCAAAATACGATCATAAAATCTCGAAGCTGCTGTTCCATTAGTATAATTCCATGGTATAATTAATCTATATATTAAAATCTGTCTGAATGCGTTGGTTACTATCTAGAGCTACATATTGTTATAACCTTGCCATGCACACCGTCATCCAAGATAGTGCAGAAAGAAGGTACGCACTATCAGTGACCAGACAGGTCAGATGTTGACGACTTAGGAGAAAAACGATTTCCGCCCAAGGAGAGAGCCAATATGGAGTTGCTGTACTCAAGGCAGATGACCCTTTGTGCTTGTCATATCTCCGTGTAAATAAATGTCTTTGTCTCGTTGAGTAGCCTCCCTTCAGTTATTACAATATTATAAATCTGATAAAGAGATTTATGTTTATAAATTAAGTGGAATAGATCTTTCGTTCTAGAATTTTAGAATCTCCATATTGTTTCGGCATCTCGTACAGCACAGCAGAAAAACTTACAAAAGCCGTCAAGTTGCAATAGGTTCCGCGTATACAGTTCACGCCAGTCACGGTTCAGCGTATACTATAAACGTAGTCATATCACCACATGGGCACATGTGAATCGTGAAAGATTCAAATAAATAGTAAACTCTGCACTAATCATTAATCTTCTGAATCAATGACATTTTCTTTAAGTAGACTAGATTTACATTTCAGACCGATTCTCGTTTAGAAATCTAGATTCTATCTTGAGACTAGATTGTCACTAATATATATTCAGCTCTAACTTACTAAAGTTTAGTAATTAGGATAGGCCTACATCTACTTTCTAGATTATATAGAGTTCTAGATCCAGAAAAAAATTCTATAGCTAGTCTAGATCTGACTCTGTAGATCTATTATTTATATTTTATTGAATATACTTCTACTTATAGATCTACTTTTCTTCTTCTTCTTCTTCTTCTAGCCAGCTTTATTGCTGCTGAGCTTTGAGCTTTTTTGCAGACTGTGCCAAGGAAAAAAAGTGTGCTGTTTTCTTCAGTTGTTCAGCACTTCTTTTAAATGCCAAGACCTAATATACAAATATAATAATAATATGGATTGTTATCGAGTTTGAAGGTAATTTTGGAATGCAATATTTCTCGTGGATACGCAGCCCCCATCGCGACCTACATATTTTCCCACAACCATAGCAAGCATAACCATTATCTGCCTATGGTCGATTAAGATTTTATTTTCGTCGTCTGCGTCTGTCTACGAATTTCCTTTTGGTTACAAATTTGTATCCCGTGGCCTTTGTGAGTGACCTCCAGCTGTCTGTCTTGTTCTAAGATCGCATGCAAACAGTTGCTCTCTTGTATGTCTGCTTTGGCAAGTAAACGCCTAAGTTGGTCTTTAAAGCGTTTCTGTGGGGCACCTTTAGTATGTGGACCACCAAAAAGACTGTTTTTTGCTTTCCTCCATACGGGTTACGTTCCCTGTCCAGCGTAATTGTCAGACTATAAGAACTCCCTCCATACTAGTCTATACTGTCCATACTGGCGTTCACAAGGACATCGCTGTTTGTAGAGCTGTCCATGATGGAGCTCAAGCATCTTTGGTGAAAGCGTTCAAGTAGTCTTAGTTTTTTCTGTATAATACCCATGTTTCATAATGTCTTAGATCTATTTAGAAGGGTTGAGAGAACGATTGTTTGGTAGCAATTTTTTTTTAGGCAGGCGGAGCGATCTATTTCGTCAATTCACTCCTGGAGGCGTCCAAAAGCACTACTTGCCATGGCATGACGGCTATCAACTTCCTTGAAAGTGAAGTGTCTGTTATTCGATAGTATGCTTCTTAGATAGTGGTCTACTACGTTAATGGGACGTCCATGTACGGTGAACTTTGGGGCTGAGTAGGTTTTTTGGGTCACTTCTGGAACATGTCTTCTGTTTTCCCATTTATTTTTAGATAAACACAAAGAGGCGGCAGCGTATGCAAATTCGTTGACCGCGATCTGGAGATCATGTTCATTGTTGGCTAGAAGAGCGCAATCATCGGCATAAAGAAACTCTGTTATGACCGTTTCTTTCGTTTTTGTATGGGATAGTAGACTTCGAAGATTAAACACATTTACGTCCGAACTAAACCTAATGTCGATCCCTTCGTGCAATCGCTGCCTCATTTGACCCAGCATTACACCAAAGAAGAGAGCGAGTACAGTAGGAGCAAGTACACAGTCCTTCTTCACGACAATTTCTATAAGAAAATAATCGACAGGTCACCATTGTGTCTAATATGGCCTTTTTGTCTCATATGAAACTGCTTGAGAATGGATAGGAGCGTAATCAGGCATCCAAACCTGACCATAATCCTCCATAAATCATTGACCGTGTTGAAAGCCTTGGTGATGTCTACGAAGGCAGCGTATATATATAGGTTTATATAGTATACTAGACTTAAGTCTAGTCTAAAATCAAGACGCTAGAGCTAGCCTAGAGTTACAGTCTAGAGTAATATCTAATATCTTAGATTCTATTTCAACTAAATTTATAACCTAGATACATATTCTAAATGTAGATTTATACTGATTCTATAATTACAATTCGAATTCAACTTGAATATTTAGGCCTATGCTTATACAGATTACAGATTATAACTAGATTTTATAGACCTATGACTATTATGACAAGGCCCATGGCATGTGTGAGATCAATTTTTCAATGCAACTATAATTAATGGACTTAATCTAAAACAAATTCATTCATATAGCATATTCATATGCGATTTTTTAAATTTATAAGCTCAGCATTATTTTGGATTACTGTCTGACAACTTCTGATAAGCGAAATATGGTATAAACATCTGGAGAAAACACGATCCCTTAACTCAAGAAAACATTAAGAAATTATACAGACATGAAATTGACACTAAGATTCCTAAAAAACGAATATTTACCATTGCTATAAGCATGAAAGTAGCGCTATATAAAAGCTATAATAATAACTATTATTATTATTAATTGAGTACAATAACTTTAAAAAAAAACCTTTAAAAAAACAATTAAAAGTTATAAAATCTCAATTAATTTTTTTTATACCATTTTGTTTGTGTGTGTGGAATTTTGTATCGGAAAACGCCAGGTACCTGTAGTAAGCGAGTCCTAAAAAAAAATCACAGATCTTGGGTAAAAGAATCATCAAATAAAAAACTGTAAATATGTAGTTTTACACACTTGTTTTCTTTTTATAACCTCTATCGGGTTTTATCCCAAATACCCGTATTTTTAATGCAAAATTGTTTGCTTTATCAGGTACACTTAAAATTATAGCATAACAATACCAGTTTAATTTTAAAAAAGAACTGAACATCGCAAAAGATACATAAGTAAAAAGGTATTTCTGACCCAAAATCTTATTCTAGTTTTAAATGAAAGAAACGAAACGCATAACCCCACCAACATAGCTCATTGGTTTTTATAAAAGTGTTATTATATTTATTCATTTTTATGTCATCCCTAAGTTCTCGTGTGGGCCCCAACTGGTCATGAGTCATAAACCCGAGCGCAATTAAGTCCTTTGTTCCACGATTGCTACACACCAGGCTATAGGCCCCCTAATGGTCGTGGGCCAGCGTTCAATAAACCCCTTTGCGCCATGAATGTTACACCACTGTATTTGACTCATTTAGGGATTTCAGTGTTAGCGTTACATATTGGTACTGTGGGTTTTGGTCATACCCTGGACTTTGTTGCCGGTAACATTGTCTTGTTGGTAAGAATTAAATGACATTCCCTGAATGAAGCTACCGAGATTGATAACATTGACAGTTTATACAGTATCTGTTACATAGACGAATCTTTAATACAAGTTGTGAGCAGTTGATGTTGTTGAAGTCACAATTGATTACATTTCATTGTTGCTAGGTAAAAATACACTATATTTAGTTTATTAATATTGTTTAATCAATTAATATGAATTTAATCATCCTTATTTATTATATTCATATGTAATTCATATTTTTTATCATTCATAACTTTAATTTCAATATCATTGTTTAAAAATTATAATATTACTTTGTTTATCATTATACACATCGTTATTAATTTATGTAAACAATGATTGTTAAGTATGTGTCTGTTAGGCTAAACTTCGGGACTACTATGCACACTTTTGTAATTAAAATTATACTTTATTAAGTTTATTGCATAGACATTTAAATATCTAATAATACATAAATTAAAGTCTTAGCAGGAAATTAAACAATCGCTCTAGAAATTTCGTGACGGTAGTTTTCATTAGTTGTTTTTTAATGAAGTGGGGATTTTTAATCTCAAAACTCCAGAACGGGGGATTTAACATATGCTTTTGAAATTTAGGTACTGAAGTTTGCATTCGTTTTTTTTTATTGAAGAGACGCGTTTTAATCTCAAAATTGGCAACGCAGGGGCAAGTGCTAACGTAACATTCAAATCTAAACTCCAATACAAAACTATGACTAAACAATCCCCCTCCCACATAGTTTTGGGTCCTTTTGTAACCTGAATATGTACTTCAAATCTAGAAACATATGTCTATGTAATCAAAGTTCTATATAAAGCTTGGTATTTTTGACTTTGATACATGTTTCAAATAGTTTTCTATTTTTGTTTCAAGCTCCAGTTCTATTTCTTTCAAACAGTGTAGTTCTACTATTTAGCTATATCTTTATTACCTAAATACGTAAAGCTTATCCAGTCTATCTCATCTCATTAGAAACGGATTGTGTATTCGATAAAAAGACTGGCATCTTTGTCGTTGTTTATTTCTCATGTAAAACAAAGAATATAAAAGTTTAATTTTTTAATTAGATCACCCACGGGCAATCGCTCTTCTGCTAAATTTACACTCTTCTGGAAATTCGTTCAGACAGACTCGCAGACATATACAACTTAAGTTTGATTATCTTATCTTATATAATACAAATGTTACTTCAAAAAAAAGATGATTACGTCCTACGCATCATGCATTAAGTCATGCATATTAACCAATGACTTAGTTCTGCCAAGTCACTGGTTTTCCTGGCTAGCTCAGGCAACCCATTCCACGCTTTAATAGCACTAGGCAAGAAGGAGCATTTGTACAAATTTGTCCTAGCATATGTGAAGAGGAATGTGCCTATATCTTTGTGTCTTTCTGAGTATTTTATTAAATTTTGTTTTTGTATTTGAAGATTATGATTCAGTCATAGACATAAAAAAATATAGACTGGAAAAAGGAAGTAACTTCATGTAACTTGAAAACATGTATATCTATTTTATTCGGATTTCCGAATTATGAAAAGTTGCATGATCTTCATTCTTAGAGATTAAACAAAACTACACTGCCTCCTTATTTACAATATATATAGGTGTGTATAGATATGAATACTTAACTTTTATACTGCACATAAATGCTTTATAATAAAGTACACAAAATTGCAAGTCACAAATTTTCGTTTCATAAAACTCCCTAATTGGCCAGTCTATATTTATTTATGTCTATGGGTTCAGTGTTTTATGTATGATTGCTACTTTACTTTTGAGTCTTCTGTCATATAGGCTTTCTTAATTTAGTGATTTTACTAAAGGTGTTACTCTAGTCAAATGTTAATATTCATTTGTTATGAATCTCACTGCTCTATTGTGTCTGTTTCAGTTTCTTAATTTTTTTTTTTGAGTTGAGGGGTTTCTATTATTGGTCTAACCAAGGTTAAATAACATTTTATTTTTATGTTCTTATTTGATTTATTGAAATTTTTTTGAATAAACCCAAATGATTTGTTTGATTTTTTTAAAAGTTTCATTAATATGAGGATTCCATGACAGTTTTTTTTATTTATTTTGGGTTTTTAGTCTGTGTTATTGGTTTACCATGAAAAAGATAAGTGGAATTAATTTGTTTTAGTTTTTTATTACTCTTAATAAGTGTCATTTTTTTTGGGTGGAAAGATATGCTCCAAAAAAGATTTCCAATTCTGTAATTCATCTAATTCTCTTTTTAAAATTCCAGTATCTTGTGTTGTTTTTATTATTCTATATATTATAATAACTGAAGGGAGGCAAACTCAACGAGACATAGATGTTTATTTACAAGACATCACAAATACACGTAGAACAACATGTCTTGAGCACAGCATCTTTACATCAGCTCTCACTTGGGCGGACATCGTTTCTCTCATCTCTTCCTAATGTTGACATCCTTCTCAGTGTAGTTTATCACAGTGCGCACCTTCTAGCCTAGATGGCGGTGCGCATGGCAGAGTTATAACAATATTATGCAATCGTCTGCGAATAATCTGACTTTTGTTCCTGAACTAATGCAATTAGGTAAATCGTTTGTGTAAATTAAAAATAGTAGTGGACCTAAGACTGTTCCTTGAGGTACGCCAGATTTAACTGTTATTGGTGTTGATTTAGAGCCATTTATTATTACAGTTTGTTCTCTTTCTATCAGAAAATCTTTAATCCACTAATGCAATGGACCATCAATGCCATAATATTTATATTTTTTTAAGCAAACTATGGTGGTGAACTTTGTCAAAAGCTTTGGAAAATCTAGTAAGATTGCATCTATTTGTTCACTGTTATCTAAACATTTTGAAAAATTATCAATTAGTCCTATTAGTTGTGTTTCACATGATCTATATTTCCTAAAGCCATGTTGGTATTGAGTAAGGACATTATGTTTGTCTAAGTGGCTTATGATACTGTTACATATTGAGTGTTCTAGGATTTTACATGTAATGCTGGTAAGTGATACTGGTCTGTAGTTTCCTGGGTCAGATTTTTCTCCTTTTTTAAATAGAGGGGTGACATTAGCTTCTTTCCAATCTCTTGGTACTCTGCCCTGGTAAAGAGATGCCTGAAAAAGTACTTTAAACACTGGTGCTAGCTAAATGCTTAGTTCTTTGAATAATCTAGTTGGGATACTTTATTAGGTTTGATCTTGGCTAATAGTTTTTGGATTCTCTTTTCCTTGTATTTATATATCTCATATGTTGTATGTTGTCTACTTGGTTTAAATTCAGTAATATGTATTTGTCTCCCGCGGCTAAGAATGCTGATGCATAGTATTTGTTTAGAATTTTATCTTTAGTTTCATTATCATTGTGTGTTGAGTTGTCTTATGCTTTTAATGGCGCTATGCCTGTTGTTTCCATTTTCTTTGACTTAATGTATGACCATAGGTTTTTGTTGTTATCTTTAGATATTACATAGTTATATATTCACTTTGCAACTGTCTGCTTATTTTTTGGGTTAGGTGTTTAGTTGTTATATACTTTTTTATAAAATCTTTCTGCCTTAGTTTCTTTATATTTTCTATATAGGTTTTTCTACTGTTTACAAAGCTTCTTTAATCTATTATTAAACCAGCATTTAGTTATTTTGTTTGATGTGTATTTAGTTGGTATATAGTTTTCTTTTTTTCTTTAAATACAGTTTTTTTTTATGAAATTCCAGACGTCATCGACTGGTTGGTTAATGTCTCTTTCTGATAAGAATTTTTGATAAAAGTTTAATGCAGCTTGGTATAAATGTGTGAGGTTCCATTTGTTCCAGGGTAAGATTTTTCTTTTGTGTTTGATTTTGGCTAAGGCTTTTATCTGACTGAGTATTTTTTATAATGTTATGGTGTGATAGACCAGGGATGATATCATATTCCAGGTCTGTTGGTTAAGAAGAGATCTAATTTGTTGTTTAATCTAGTTGGCTTTTTAATGATTTGATTTAAACTTAGGTTGTTTAAGTGTCTATGAAAAGCTTATTTATGTCCTTAAGGCTTTGGTGCTTATCTATGGTTAGTACTTTCCAATTTATATCAGGTAGTTTGAAATCACCCATAATCAAAAAAACTGCATTTTTATTTGTATCTTTAAGTGTAGTAAACTAATTTCATAGTTTCTTTGTGTATTCTAAACTAGAATTTGGTGGTCTGTAAGTACTGCCTATTATTAGGGATGTTAAAGTGGTATTGATTTTACAAAATGTTGATTCTATATTTTTTGAGTTAGGTAAGGTAATTTCTTCTCTTATAAGAGTGTTTTTTTTTATTGCTTAAAAAACTCCTCCTTAATTATCAGCCCTATCTTTCTAAAAATTTCAAAAATACTATTGAATATTTCTGCATTATAAATTTAAGGATGTAGCCAAGTTTCTGTTCCTGCAATTATTTCTGGCTTCTTACATTCTAATAAAATTTCTAAGTCTGTTATTTTGTTCCTAATTCTTTGAAAATTTATTACTACGGTTTTAAAGTATTTTGGTATTACTTCTTTAGAAGGTTTGTTTAATGAAGGTGTTGTTTTAGTTTTAGCAGATTTAACTGGAGTGGATCTGGCTAGTGGTTGGTGAGTTTGGTTTGGGATGATGTTTAGGATGTTGTATGGGTTAGAAGTGTCTGCATCAAAGAAATCAAACAGTCCTGGTGTAAATTGAGGTAACCCACACAGTACACAGTGCCATGATGCTTATTTGTATTCATATGGAGACATGATGCGTGGTACCATTCATCACAGGTGTCACATTGAATGGCTTTCTGTTTCATGGTGTTTACTTTTTTGCAGATGTTGCATCTGTTTTTAGATCTAGGCCCTGGATTTGATTCTACATCTCCTGCTATACTTATTAATAGTGATCGGTATTTATTTTGGCTGTGTCTAATTGAGAACTTCCATTTGTGTTGGGTAATCTTCTTTAATGTTATAGATGAGTATGTTAGATTATTTTTGAAATTGCATTGATCTATTATGTGATGATTGGTAATGACTGTTTCCTTTTTAAGTTTAGTGTTGACTGATCTAGATCTGTGTCCAATTAGTGTGTATTTAGTAATTATCAGAATAAATAGCCAGAGCGATTTCATGATGGCTGTTGTTTGATTTTAGTTTTTAAATGTCTAGTCTAAATCTAGTTTAAAGTTTACAATGCTTAAGGCTAAATTGAAAGCTAGTTTTTAGTTTACAATGGTTATTTATTATGATGGTATAAAGGTATTCTCACATTTATGCTGAAGACAATCAATGAAAGGCATTATGAGTTATAATCATCTGGTAACAGTCTAAACTATAGAAATAAAAAAATTGTCTGAAAGCACTTAAAGCCAACTAACATCTCCGCCGCTTAATGAAAGCTCCCAGGGCTTCAGAAACCTATTATGACAGTGTGCATGACGGGTTTTTGTCTCATTGACTTATATTTCACAAAGCTCAGACCAAACTTTGACTTCTGTTGCTTTGGTTCGATAAGGAAATCTTGCTTCGTTTTTTTTCAACTTCAACGTCTTGAGAGCCCTGGAATACTACAAGTTCTTGACATGTATGGTACCATGTATGTATTAAGTACAAATATAGTCGTTTTTTTTTTGTCACAGGCTTTTGCAATTTACCATATCTTTAGCATTGTTAAGACTAAATTTGAAAAAGTTCACTTACCTATTTACAGTTTAAATTCGGTACAATTAACGATAGATTCATACAAAGAACAGACCAAGATTACTATTTTTCCGAAATCAGCTCATCATTTATAATCTTTATATGTGATTGTCATATGCTTTATTTTTTATAAAGAAATTACACCTAGATCAGTGTTTCATAAATTGTTGTACGTGAGCACTAATGGGGAAGTGGAAAGATGCCCTATTTAGGTTAAAATAAAAATAGGGGAGAGACAAGCCACTTTAATTATTTTTTTCAGGACGAACAATGTAAAGAAAATTACTTTTATGTTTATTTATTAATAAAGTAAATGACGTTATTACTAAAGAATTTAAAAATTTAATATCTTAATTTAAATACGCTGTCTCTAAAAAGCACCTTTTAAAATCAAAGCTAAGAGAAAATCTTAAGCCTATCGCATTTCCTGTTTCCGCCCATTTCCTCCGGACCTCTATAAGGTAGAAAAATGCGGGACAATTACACTCTCTCACTTCTCATTCTTGCCGACATCGAGTCTGGACTAATAATTTTGACTTGCACTTAGTGGAATACCTGGTGGTAAGCAGAGCTTAATCACAGTTCCATCTTAATTACTTTGTGTATATTTCTGAATATTGTCATGTTGATTTTATTATTTCATTCATATTTAATTAGTGCATTGTGTATTTCTCACTGTCGTAAGTAGAAAACATGAACATTGCATATGTATATATTTATGTATTGCATTAATCTATTAATGCCACGTCGCTCAATTGATCGTTGATGCAACTATGTAGATATCTAGTTGTGTAGAGCTTGGTATGGGGATACAGCAATATCGATGTTTACTTATTATGTTATATAAGAGTTAAGTTAAAGCATTTTTATGTGCATAAAATCGGGCTATAGAAGGTTTCCAAAACAATTGTGATGGAAAAATGTATAAATGTCGCCAGTTTGTCATAACTCTGTCAGTAACCAAATAGTAAAATAGCAGCTTGAAATTAGAAAAAGTTATAGTTTATTATTTGCTGTTTTAAATTATTGCTTAAAGTTGCATAGAAACTAAACGTGTAATAACAATATTTAGAACATAATGCTAAATAACAATTCTATGGCAATTATTCGATTATTTGATATATATATATATATATATATATATATATATATATATATATATATATATATATATATATATAAACACTTAATGTTGAATAGTTTATTCAAAAACGTCTTAGAAACGGGATAAGCTATTTATATTTTAATTTTATCAGCTATATCAAGATTTATTTCAATACATCTATTGTGCAGTATTTGACACTAATAACATTGCAGCCTCTAAAAGGATGTCTAGATGTAAACTTGATAAGGACATAGTCTGGTTGATATAGTTCTTCTTATAAATAAACATGTTTATTTGTTTTTAGATTTATATATCTCTAATGCATTTAGATATATGTAGAAAAATAGAACTAGATCTAATAATATAGGGCCTAAACTAAAAATGACATTAAATAACCTACTTAATGTTCTATATCTATATATAGGCCTAGAAATGAAGTGGTCTAACGTGAGCACATTTCTCATTGTCTACGAATTCTAACATTACTGAAAAGCCCAATCCTGGCTTTAAAAAGCCGACCACATACGTGACATGGCTAAGTTGGTTCAAATGCATATATGCCTGCTTCTTCTCTAAACGTTTTTGTTTGCTCTCCTTTTTGTATGCTGATCACTCTACTTGCTTCGTATCCCATAACTCCGACACTCACAGATGCACTCCATGAGAGAGTTCAAAAGCTAGTGCTCGCAAGCGTGAATGTCAATATCAAACTCTTTGCAAGAGTTCTTAAGGGTGTATCATTTAAAAAAACATTTAACGAACCCCACTAGGTGTCTAGTTAATTAAGCAGTGCAGGCAACACCAGTAGAAGTATGAGAGCCATTGACCTAGACATAAAGATATTTAATTTTTTTTAATTACATGATAAGTAGGTTGTAAATTGTTGATGCACCTATTATAGTTTGAAATGCATCATTTTTACATATGGCTTTTGTCAAAAACTTAACGAGGAATTCAATACTAAGCACTGTTATAAAGAACCATCTGTTACACATATAATTTAATTTTTTTAATAGCTTATTATGTCTGTATGCTGTAATACATCGGATCAGGTAAGATATATGATGTCCAGTGCAAGAGGACCTTACGTTACCAATGAAAATAAAAGTAATAAAACACCAAAATGACGTTGTTGTGTTTTTCTTTTTCAAAATAATTAGTATTCACTGTTATAACATTTAAAAATAAATAAATAAAAAATAAGTTTTCAAAAGTATTTTGTTTGAAAACACAATCTCAAGAGCGAACCCCGAAGTGGTCCCTTAAGGCAGTAAAATTGAAGGTTTAATCTTTTCACAATTTTTTTTTTTGTAGAAACCATGAACTACAAACAATCAAACACTAAAACCTTATCTCCTTCAATACAAAAAGAAGAAACGTGCTCGTGTCGAAAGTGTTGCAAATGCTGTTATATTGTTAGTTCGACTAAGCCCATGATACGACAGGATACGGATATGTATTAATATTATTATTATGACATTGTTAATATTTTTATTTATTCAATAAAATGATAGTTATGAAGTGTTATGGTACGGTAAGGAATTAATTTTTTGTTTCGGAATTAAGGGAAGTTTTGACTTAGTGACAATGACGTGACTACTAAAAACAACGATAGGTTTTAGATATAGAACGAAATATAAGTCGAGTTAAACAGACTATTTCTAGGACTACGTAGAATTTAGCAGTATTTAATCAAAGCATTTGACGGTTTTCTTCATTGCGATTAAACTTTTTAGACATTCAGTATAAGCGTCGACTAAATTGTATTGTTTGTTCGGCCTTTCGCCGGTGTTATTGGATTACGTATTTCGTTGAGTGTTACCTGCATATGGTTTAATTACATTAGACACCGCGGAAGCGCCTAAAAAAGATATAACTAAATCATAGGTGTCTTTACATAGACCGCATCAAGAATGAATAGATTAGAAATATGAATAATACAGCTTTTGAACCCAACAATAACCTGCTAACAATGACAAAAGAAAGGTAAACTCAAACTTTTTGGAAACATCACATGGTCCTCAGTGTTCGCAAAGAAGTTCTTTCAGGAAACAGTATTAGGAAGAAGACGAAGATGAATACAAAGAAAGCGATGCAAAGACAACATCAAAGTATGGACAGGCCTATCAGTGAATGAAATTTTATCAACGGCAAAGAACAGAGAGGAATTGAGAAAGACGGTTCACAGATCTTTTGTGGTGCCCAAACGTTTGAACAAAATAAGAGGGAAAAGTGAAGTTAAATTTGAACCTGGCCACGCTGATGTTACTGAATGATTAATCTAATTGCTCTAATTGTTTTGTAAAGAGCAAATCTCTCATTTAGAGCCTTAACAAATAAAGTTTTTTATTTAAAGATAAAACATTTACCTTTTTTGCATGCACGGGATATCTGTGCCATATTGCAGTTCACGTGTATATGAAACACTACTTATTAACTGGTGTTATAAATTATATTCAACTAATATGCACACTGAATAGATTTTTCCTATAAAAATAAAGTAACATTTCTTCGTAAATGTAGGTAAATAGTATGACAGTAGTTAACTTAATATTAATACAATTTTTTTTTCAAAAATCTAAAAACGTTTCACATAAATGTTTTAAAATTATTCTAGATAGTCATCTCCCTTACTAAAAAGCCTCCCGTGTTTTCTTTACTAAGCACCGTATAGTAGGCCTACTTTTTTATATTCGGCCGGAACCTGATATGACAGGATAGTAAAATATGATAATCGACTGGAGCCGGGGATGGATGTCTTGTTAAATAGCTTGTGTTGCTGAACATTCGCAAAACTTTTAAATGATATAACTATATTATAATTTGTTTCCCTTATATTTACCTTATCGTTTTAAACTTTGTTACTGATTGATGAATTGAATCTTAACAGTATTTATAAACAAATAGGTTCATCAAAAACTGTAACATGAGTGTGTATGTGTCTATTTAGGAGACCACCAACTGTAAAAAGTATGTTTGGGATGGTTAATGAAAAAATAGCTCTACTATTATCTATAATTATAGCTCACTAGAAACTACCTTAGTTTCTCTGTCTAGGTTATAATACAAATAATAACTCGATAACAACACAGAGACTTTAATCAACTTTACGGCACTTTTAACACGCTGGTCTCTCTCTCTCTCCTGACAACTAACACACTTCTTGTCCTGTCCCGAGACATTGCGTTAAACTGCGCTCCTATTTTCTTAACACTTTTGGAGCTTAAAAGTGCACCATTTCTTTTTTATCATTGTGTCTTTCTTAGTCTGCCTTAATTACTTAGCACTTATTCTCCTTATGTTTAAAATCTCCCTACGTCTAAGACCAGTCCGTTTGCCGCAGATTGCGACGCCGTTAAAAACATCCTGGCTGGAGGGTCAATCAGGTAGCAGCTGTACCGGATACATGTTAGATGCAGCAGCTGACAGAATATAGAACCAGTGTAGCCCTAGCAGGCTCATTCTGGACTTCCGAACGGCCTGTCCCCTTGTTGGACTTGATGTCGGGTAGGGAGCATAGGTGCCGAATTACTACAAATGTCAATGGACAAAAAAAAAACACCCTCAAAATTACTTGCCCCAGATTTGTGTCTGGGCAAGAGGCGAAAAATAGAGGCAAAAAAGGAGGAGGCCACAAAAGCTGTACTACCTGGCCATCATTTATTGTGGTCAGATGCTCGGCCTTCCAGTACCACCTCATCGTGGTAGCCGAGGAAACACCCCGCTCTACAGAGGGGTGGCCAAGAATACTGGTTGCTTGCCGCTGATGAGTGAGCAGCCGGCAAGTGTAAAAGTACAAAGGAGTTATGTTTAGCCCCCCACTCCCCCTTTTCTCGGTGGGGCCCCGGGGCAACGGTGAGTAAGAGACCTAACGGAATCTGCGAAAAGCGGATAGCGCTGGACACCAACTCGAGGGTTGGTTGGGTTCTCCTGAGACTCGGATGATTCGCGGGTCTCTCCTTGGGCAAAGACTGGACAGACTGGCTCGGCCTTCGCGGGCTGTGTCGGGCGGACTGGTTGGTGCCCACGAGCTAAGCTCTAACTAGCCCGTTCCCTGGTGCGCTAGTGGAGGAATTCGCCGCGACAAATGGTAATTCCAATACTTGGAATATCA
Source organism: Biomphalaria glabrata (assembly GCF_947242115.1). NCBI lineage: Eukaryota > Metazoa > Mollusca > Gastropoda > Planorbidae > Biomphalaria > Biomphalaria glabrata. The sequence goes on from NC_074721.1 coordinate 17,837,650, forward strand.
AAAAACGTTTCCCACCCCAGCCCTGCAGGAAACATTCTTTGCCGAACTATGATGGTGATTGCTGAGGCAGTTTCTTCCTTGCCCTCTATGGCGACATGAGTATAGGCCATGCACGCTGTTGCATTAGGACAGTAAATAAGGCCACCAACGGTCTTAACCATACATCCATGACAGATACAGACAAGAATTAAAGCGGACACGAAAAGTCCACTACTGGTCGCCCCGCGATCTCGATGAGGGGGAATTGTCAGGTGACAAATGGGCTAAAATTCCTCCATTAAAGTCTTCTACTCAACGAACACTGCATTCGTACCTCCTTCGGAAGTCCGATTCGAATAAGGTTGATGGATGTCAACCACAGCCTCCTGTCGACAATAGTATACGACAGACACAAATGACTGGAAGCGAAATAGAGACGAGAGCCCCCTGCTCTCAAACAAACCTACTAGACAATAATTGGAATTAACCAACCCCAGGAACTAAGCCCTATAACACTAGGTCCCTCCTGATTGTACAACTAAAAATCTGTGGGGTCATACCCAAGATGTTAAAGCTCTCAGAATTCCTCCACGAGAGAGCAATTGATGTAGTATTGCTACAAGAGACACTAACTGGCAAGCGAAATGCCAGCATAACCAGTTATACAGCATTTAAGAGCAAGTGCGCAGACTGCCGGGGACTGATAACCTATGTACGCAAAAACTTGGTTACTAAGCAAGTCCACGGTCCACGAGCGTACGGACGCCATCACCCTCGAGATCCATAAATAAGGGCGAAAACTTACGATAACTAACCTGTACAACCCTCCCAAGCATGAGATCTGTCTAAAATTTGACAGTACAAATATGAATTCTCAAAATGTCATAGCGGGCAATTTCAAGCAAAAATCATAATGTAACAGTGTTATTACTTTTAAATTGAATAAATCATTTCATATTCTGTAAAATTTTGATTTAACTCTAATTGGTATTAGGATATGACGGACTACTTCCCGAGCTTTTAAGATAAAAGCAATGAAAATGTTGCCCACTATTCCTATGCTCCATTAATGATATCTCCTTCAGATCCTTTGTTGATGATCATCTGCATTATACCTGGCTAATCGATTCTTCCATTCTCAATAGCTCTATGTATATCAGTGGCGTAGCTAGGTTTGAGGGAGGATGGGGGAGAATTTGGAGATCCCCCCGGGCCCCCAATTGAGGTTAGCTTCCGAAAAGAGTGTGCGAATTTTTTAAAATTAATTAAATATTACGTCACTGTCATGTGTGATGTTGCCTATCTGTCTTGTAGTTATTTGATGCCTGTCTGACTTCGACAGAATTACTCTGGAGATGTCTGGGTTTCTTGTGCGGGTGTATTTCAATGCGACTAATCAACAGGACAGATGACGCACACGATTAATAAGTATAGAAACGAAGTTAAAAAAAAACGTAGAACATTCAGATGAAGATTTAATCAAACAAAAGGCCACACGTCTTACTCATTTGAAATCCTATAACCAACTACATTATGTCTCTAGGTAGCCTCTAACCCAACTAAATCATAACGTCACTAGTCGAGTTCAAAGTCTGTCAATAATTGTGCGTCTTTAATAAACTAAAAATACTAAGTGTCTAATACATGCAATCTTGCTTTTCACGTTGTTATATAAGTTAGTTACCCTATTGTATGTATTCCACACAGAGTATTAACTTTTTTCGTGCGGGGTTACTCTTAATTTCAAATTGTAACTTCAATAGCGACACTAGCGGATCCAGAACTTTGGAGTGGGGAAGCGATTTTTTTTCCAAACTCTAACCCTAACGCCAAGTAAACCCTAACCCTAAACGTGCGTACAGCATATATATATATATATATATATATATATATATATATATATATATATATATATATATATATATATATATATATATATATATATGATAATAAAATAGAGCAGTGTTTCTCAACCTTCAGCGAAAAAATAAAAAAGTCATGTTGAGGCCTTTCTCTTGCAAGCTTGGGGGTCTAAGGGAGCGCTGTAAGATTCACCCGGTGGGGTTCGGGGCGAAGCCCCGACGTAAAAAGCGTTTTCTTGCATTTTTCACTGCAGAAACGCATCCTTTTGACATCTACAGCTCATTATTTTTCAGTGGTGTTCGGGGCGAAGCCCCTACGCAAAAAAGATTTTCTTGCATTCTTCACTGCATAAACACATTCTCCCTACATCTACAGCTCATTTTTTTCAGTGGGGTTCGGGGCTAAGCCCCGACTCAAAAAGCGTTTTCTTGCATTTTTCACTGCAGAAACGCATCCTTCTGACATCTAGAGCTCATTATTTATTAGTGGGGTTCGGGGCAAAGCCCCGACGCAAAAAGCGTTTTCTTGCATTCTTCACTGCAGAAACGCATTCTCCTAACATTTATAGTTCATTATTCATCTGTGGGGTTCGGGTCGAAGCCCAATCACGAAAAGCGTTTTCTTGTTTTCTTCACTGAAAAAACGCATTCTCCTGACCTAAAGCTCATTATTCATCCTATTATAAAGGACCTATTGAATAATGTTGAAAATATTCTAGTATAAATTTTTACGCCCTTAATACATTGCAAATAAAACCGATTTGTTCCTTGAAAAGATAAGATACCCTACATATTGTTACAAATGACAGTGATAGGTAGAGATCAACGTATGACCCCGGCGAGATAACACAGCAGCGGGTGTTTTCTGGAATGTACATGTATCAACAAAGACAGGATGTGACGTTTCCTCACGTGTTATTCCAGAGGATACTAGCCGTGTTTGTACAACTTTGGACAAGCGATTAGGGACTCTATATAAGCGAGAGTTAATGTGAAAGTCAGTCGTATGGAGTCGTGAGTGAATCGTGACAGTCGATACAGACGATGTAAGACGTGTGCGGCTCTAGTGGAAGTGAAATGTGTACGACTCGATGCAAGTTAACTAGGGTAGAGTTAACTGGAGTGGACTACTGTCGTTAAAGTCTATACAGCCAACTACAGTGGACTTGAGCCGTTACAGTCGATGTAAGACGTGTGCGGCTCTGATTCGGTAGACTTGAGTACGACTTGGTTCAGCTTTGGGAGACCTGGAGCGACACTGGGAAGTGTGTCGTTGGTCTGTTCTGTGGAATACGGCTCGATGCAAGTTGAGAAGAGAGGAATTGCAACGAAGTGAAGAGATGCAGTGCAACGAAGTATAGCTAACTGTAAACTGACAGATATTGTACAGTCTTCTACGCTACATGTTACAGTAATGTTAGAGTTAATAGTCAATAAAGTTATATGAAACTGAAAGTTGAGTCGTCAAGTTCTTTACAGTGTTTTTATTTGTATGCCTACTAATACATTTAGCCAGAAGATTCAGAAATACGTAACAATATTTAGATTAAGGCTTTGAGGATCGCCGCCGAAAAAAAATTATTCGATAAATAATATTCAATAAAATACAAGCATAAATTGTGAGTTATAGTCCAAAACTTATTTAACTAGAAAAATATCAGATTGAGTAAAGGTTGGAAAAAGGCGACTAGGAAAAAAATTATTTGGGTTTAGAACTCATCTCAATCGTGACTCTTAAACTGAAAAATTTCGTTTGAATTAAAACTTTTCCAAAGCAAAGTCTTTTTTTAAATAATTAAGATAAATCCATGTGAAATTATATAAACTCTGTCTGGAAAGGGGAGGGAGCGATAGAGTGAAAATGATTAATCCTTACTCCTTTTTATAATTTCTGCCAATGATTGCATTTGACATTAAAGATTAGGGTTGGGGCGACTGGATATAAGAATTTAATTTTATAGCATGTATAAATTATATTAGTGACAGATTTTTTTTTATTTTGTAATTTCTTAATTATAATACAAAAAGAAAAAGTATTGGTTTGTCCCATTGGGGGGAGGTGATTGCATGTATCGCCCCTCCCACCTGGTACAACCTTTTTCATTTTATATTTACTAATGATAAAATTTGAGATTAGAGTGTTGTGCGACATAATATACAATGGGTTCACGTAGTGTATATTATATACATATTCAACTAATTTTGTTCACATACAATGATTTCTCCATAAAATAGGACCGCCCCCCCACTCAGAGGGCTAGAGTAAAGTACAAGCAATCGCCCCCCCCTACCCCACAGAATCGGCAAAAATACATGAAGGAGAGCGACATAATATAAAATTTATTTATTAATTCAACTAATTTTGTTCACAAACTATGATTTCTCCGAAAAGTAGGACCGCCCCCCCACTCTAAGGTTTTAGGTAGGAAGGGCAGTAGAGGTATTCGATCCCCACCCCATCGTCAAGAGGGGAACGACATAATATAAAGTTCGGTTAAAATACCAATAACAAGTTTTAATCATATAGATATTCAATTGATTCTGTTAGCAAGCTGTGATTTCTACATATAAATTGGACCGCCCCCCCCAACTCGAAAGATTATGGAAGGGGGGGGGGCGAAATTTATGCCATCGCTCCCTCCAGACCCACCATGTCGACCAACATACTAGAGGGGGGGGGGGTGAAATAATCTAAAAAAGGGTTAAATATAAATAATTAGTATATATTATTAAAATAAGTAATAAATTCGTATACAAATTGTGTGAATTCTATACTAAAATTCGCTAGTGAATAGCGCTGACTAGTGCTGTGTTACTCTCAGGAAGTAACTTGGTATATAGGTGTCACGTATCAATTGTCAAACATTATTTTATTTAAATATTATTTAAATTAATTTGTATTAATTCATTGTTTTAGATCGAGTCTGGAAAGTCCAGTGAGGTAGTGATCATGCATCTAATGTTTGAAAGAGAATTATCTGATTGTTCATTTAAATAACTTGATTGGTTAGTCTATTTATGTTAATTTAGAGGTCAGCTCAGTCAAGTGGTGACGCTGGGAGCTGAACAAAGGATTTTGGAAATAATTGGCCAGTCTCGAGTCGATTCTCATACAGTGTAGATAGTTTAGAATCCAGTTAGATAGTCTTACATGTTTTATTTTAAATATAGTTTTGTATATGCTTAACATAGAGTGATTCCAGGTTATTAATTAAAGTTATCTGTATTTGGGCTTTGTTGCTGAACATACAAATTATATATATGTCAGTAGCGAATAGCCCAATTTTTTCTGTAAAAGAAATTACAAAAGTCATTTCTCTATAGAAGAAGTTACGATGGCTATATAACAGGGGTGGGCAACCTTTTTGGATCAAGGGCCGCATTTCTTTAAATTTGGGAATGGCGGGCTGCATTAATATATACAACTTAGAAAGATAATCTAGCTAATTTTTTATTCATAGTTACACTGTATTATATTCACGTTTCTTTTTTCCCACGCTCCACGTTAAGGAATGACAAGAAAAGTTAGCAATTTTGAAATCAATAAAAATTTTTAAAAATTGTAATTGCTGTTGTCTTTTTATATTACAATAACCCATTAATATATAGTTGTACTTAATGTGCAGTATTTTACTTTTTACACTCGTGCATAATGTCCCGGAACTGTGGAACGAGCTTACTAGTTGTTAACCTTGTGACTGTTGTCAAATTCCAGTCAGTCAAAATCTACCGGTAATTATACTTGTTTAGTTCCCCTCCCCCCCCCCCCAAAAAATATAATGCTTGTTCACTGGATGAGACACTATATGTTCCGGAAGTAAAATGTCGATACGAGCGAAACTTGCCCTTTTGGAGCATCACCAGAGAATGCTGACCATGTCCTTCAATGGTGCATGCTAAGTCAGAGACCCGAATAGGACTCTGGCCAAGGGCCCTCCTATAGAACCAAAGCTATTTGGAGAACTGCCTGATCTAGAAAACATTGCGCGGTTCATCTTAGATATAGGATTACTGATCTGAATCCTCCAACATGTAAAATGAGAATGAAGAAGAAGAAGAACAGATGTATGTGTACACAAATAGTGTTGACATACAGATTCTGGCACCCATAAGGCTCCTCTTGAAGTACTGACTGGAACTTCTCTTTGCTCGAGTCAAGTCCTCTGAAGCTAAATCAGCTTCTGCGCTAAATGGTGAGCTAATTGTATTGAAAACTGGTTCTTGACGTCTTAAAATTTGCTTTTATAAATTGCAAAATTAGAGAATCTTAATAAGTGTTGTACTTTTAATCATTTCACTAGAAATAATTTCACCTTTCAGCAAAGGAAAATGACAAAACCTGTTTTCTTTTGCTTGCTTGTAGAAATGGGAAGGTCTTGTTTGATTTAGCATCCATTTACATTTCATATGCAAGAGACTCATTGCGGTGGATATTATGAAACCTGAAATCTGTCTTCTACTCTTCATTAGAAATATTGGTAACAAATTCACAGTCCTTCAAGTAACAGAACAATTTCTTCCTTGAGATTTTATATTTTTCACGTTTACTATTATCGTTAGACTTCTGTAAAATTGTTATTTTATGCAGCTTTGTGCAATTTTTCCAGTTTAAAGTTTATAGTTGGGGTATTTAAAAAGAACCACCATTTTACTCCGTCAAAGATCGAGCTCCACCAGTTGTCACACTTGCCATCTTGTTCCAAGCATACCTAACATTCAACACAATTCTTCATAGCATTGAATAAATACTGATCGGAGATTCTGTTTTGAATTGAGTGTATTGATGTATAGCCAATAAGCATAGTCTTCGTTTGCTTGAAACTTTTTATAATGACAGTTTCAATAATTTATATTTATATTATTTTTAATATATTTGCATTTTTATAAGTATATACTGTGGGCACACATGACTTCTGTAGGTGTCGGCGGGCCGCATAAAACACTTCGGCGGGCCGCATGTGGCCCGCGGGCCGTAATTTGCCCACCCCTGCTATATAATATTCAACCACAGACCTATATATACTACAAATAATATAGTTTTTTTTTTTCTTGTTACGATTTATTTATGTAGGTGCTGTTTTACTAGTACACACCAAGTATCATAGTTTAGAAAAACCCAGGTTCGTTTCTTGTGCAACGCTATTAGCTAACACCACTTGAATCTATTGATCTAATTCTAGTCTAGATAATATATCTAGTGGCTATAGCCAGTATAATGACAAAAGTCAGTTTATAGTAGAATAAAGTAGGCTTATACATTTACTTATTTACTATGAAGTTGTATTACAGTTACACTTATTATTACTAGAATACTCGATCATGATACTTTTAATGATAGATCTATCTAGATATCTTCCTAATTCCTATTATATTATAATAGTTTACTTATTTCGGACATTACATGAATTCGGACATTCGCTGTTTTTGTGGTCATTAAATAATTATTTTAATATTTATTATAAAACTAGCGCGCTGTATAATGTGCTTGTCCATTTTCCAATGATTCTGACCCAATTCCCTTCCATTTAGCTATCTTTTTATGTAAGAAAAACGAATTTCAAATTTGTTAGTCAGGTTGTTGTTTTTTCCTATGTTACCCGGATGACTATTTACCTCTTCCTAGGGTTAAGACTATATTTTTTGAATCATTCAAATTGAATGGCTAAGAATATGGGCCTACAAATGGGCCCGGCAATATTTATTCTGTTTTTGAAGCTGGTTTATTTGATTTATAAGCCAAGATGTCTAATTCCATACAAAAAAAAATTAATAGGGTGTCCGAATTAAACTACGATTTTCTTACCAAAATTTATTTCGGACAGCCAGTTTTGGAAATCAATAAAAATGATCTTATATTATATTTGTTCGTTTGTTGTTGTTTTTTTAATAGAGAATAAATGGGCAAATGTTTGGAGTGAGCTTGGTACATTGAATGAAGTTAAATGCTTAGATCTAGACCTACTAGATAGATCTAGATTTATATAGAGAGAATATAGAGGATTCAGTTAGGCAAGAATGGCTATCCTAACCTGTACTATACTACAAAAGATAATCTGTATTAGAAATTTATTTAATTAATAAACAAAAAAAAACACAAGCAGTCAACACACATCTTAATATACAAACCCCAAACATTCAACACACATCTAATCATGCAAACATATAATAAGTCTAAAAGTCTGTGTAGAAGTCACTATCCCATTGACCTAATTTTGGTAGAATAAGTGTGTTCATATTTTTATTTTTTGTGTTCGTATTTATGCATAATTAGATAACATCTTAATGATTTCATGTGAGGGGCTATGCCTGGGGATCTTAAAATTTAGTTAATGTTAATATAGAATTAAAATCTGAGTTTATTAATGCCTAAATATAGAGACTGTCCGAAATAAATTATGGTGTCCGGAATAAAAAAATGTGGGTCAAATTTGTCCGAATTAAATGAAATCACACCGCCTCTTTGACCTTAAATATAATAACAAATATAGGTTAGGGGTACAAATACAAGTAGTCATCCTTATTCTCCTTTAACTGAAGAAGATTTTGATACGTCATTTTCTTTTCTATGTTGAACCATTGGTCCATTGTAAAATAATGCGCTGTCAAAGTCAAACTTTCAAATTTGGGCCTATACAGTACTATACTTATACACTGACTACTGACTTATAAGCGTTGTCCGAATAGCATAAACTACTCTAGATCTCTTGTATAATATCTAGAATAATCTAGATCTACAACACCTAAACTAAGGTCTAGATTTATTTAACGATTTAAAAAAAATAATAGATCTAATATAGTCATGAGATCCACTCTATTTTCTCTAGATATAGATATAGATCTAGACCATACATGAGATCAATTTATAGATCTAGATCTATCGATCATCTGATCTAGTCTATATATAGCTATACTCAGGAATGTTCTATACAGTATACTGGCTATACTATAGTTAGTAGGCCTATAGTTAATACTTATTAAAGGGAAACTCCGATAGTTTTTCAAATTTTAGTTATTGACATATTTAAATTCTGCGTAAAATGTTGTAATAGTAAACATTATATCATTTTTTATTTAAATGCTCGGAAAATTTTATATTTAATAAATAAGTTAGACAGAAAATTCTCCACGCCCCCCAAAAAACGGGGTTCTGTGAGATGTTTTTAGTTTTTAAAAGCGTGACGTCACAAGGGTGCTGGCTAAATTTAGATCTAGACCTATATCTTATCTTATCTTATATAATACAGACGTTACTTCAAAAAAGAAGATGATTACGTCCCACGCGTCATGCATTTAGTCATGCATTTAGTCATGCATATTAACCAATGACTTAAATTAAAAATTCAGCCAAGTCACTGGTTTTCCTGGCTAGCTCAGGCAACCCATTCCATGCTCTAATAGCACTAGGGAAGAAGGATTGTTTGTACAAATTTGTCCTAGCATATGGGACGAGGAATGTGCCTTTATCTTTGTGTCTTTCAGAGTATTTTATTAAATTTTGTTTTTGTATTTGAAGATTATGGTTCAGTGTTTTATGTATGATTGCTACTTTACTTTTGAGCCTTCTGTCCTGAAGGCTTTCTAAATTTAGTGATTTTACTAAAGGTGTTACTCTAGTCAAATGTGAATATTCGTTTGTTATGAATCTCACTGCTCTATTTTGTGTCTGTTCCAGTTTTTTAACGTTTTCTTGAGTTGAGGGGTCCCAAACGGAGGATGCATATTCTATTATTGGCCTAACCAAGGTTAAATAACATTTTAGTTTTATGTTCTTATTTGATTTATAGAAATTTCTTTTAATAAATCCTAATGCTTTGTTTGATTTTTTTGTAGTTTCATCAATATGTGGATTCCATGACAGTTCTTCATTTATTATAACACCTAGGTATTTTGCGTTTTTAGTCTGTGTTACTGGTTTGCCATGAACAAGATAAGTGGAATTAATTTGTTTTAGTTTTTTTGTTACTCTTAACAACTGACATTTTTCTGGGTAGAAAGACATGCTCCAATTTCATTCCCATTTCTGTAATTCATCTAATTCTCTTTGTAAAATATCTGTGTCCTGTGTTGTTTTTATTGTTCTATATATTATGCAATCGTCTGCAAATAATCTGACTTTTGTTCCTGAAGTAATGCATATTTGGTAAATCATTTTTCATTAATTTTTTAAGCAAACTATGGTGGTGTACTTTGTCAAAAGCCTTAGAAAAATCTAGTAAGATAGCATCTATTTGTTCACTATTATCTAAACCTTTTGAAAAATCATCAATTAGTCCTATTAGTTGTGTTTCACATGATCTATATTTCCTAAAGCCATGTTGGTATGGTGTGAGGACATTATGTTTGTCTAAGTGGTTTATGATGTTGCTACATATTATGTGTTCTAGGATTTTACATGTGATGCTGGTAAGTGATACTGGTCTGTAGTTTCCTGGGTCAGATTTTTCTCCTTTTTTAAATAGGGGGGTGACATTAGCTTCTTTCCAGTCCTTTGGTACTCTGCCCTGGTTAAGTGAAGCCTGAAAGAGTATTTTGAACACTGGGGCTAGCTCATGGCTTAGTTCTTTGAGTAATCTAGCTGGAATACCATCAGGTCCAGAAGCTTTATTTGGTTTGGTGTTGGCTAATAGTTTTTGAATTCCATTTTCTTGTACTACTATATCTATGTTGTTTACTTGGTTCAAATTCAGTAATATGTCTTTGTCTCCTGGGGCTGAGAATGCTGATGCAAAGTATTTGTTTAGGATGTTTTCTTTAGTTTCATTATCATTATGTATTATGTTATGTTCATCTTTTAATGGCGCTATGCCTGTTGTTTCCATTTTCTTAGACTTAATGTATGACCATAGGTTTTTGTTGTTATCTTTAGATATTACATTGTTTATGTATTCACTCTGCAGCTGTCTGCTTACTTTTTGGGTTAAGTGTTTAATTTTTATATACTTTTTGTAAACTCTTTCTGCATTAGTTTCTTTAAATTTTTTTATATAGGTTTACCTTCTGTTTACAAAGCTTCTTTAGTCTATTATTAAACCAGCATTTATTTATTTTGTTTGATGTGTATTTAGTTGGTATATGATTTTCTATAATGCTTTTAAGATGGTTTTTAATGAAATTCCAGACGTCATCGAATGGTTGGTTAATGTCTTTTTCTAATAAGAATGTTTGTTGAAAGTTTAGTGCAGCTTGGTGTAGTTGTGTCAGGTTACATTTATTCCAGAGTAAGATTTTTCTTTTGGGTTTTGTATTGGCTACTGCTTTTATCTGACTGTGTATTTTTATGATCTCATGGTCTGATAGACCAGGGATAATTTCATAATCAACTACTAATCCAGGTCTGTTGGTTAAGAAGAGATCTAATGTGCTGTTTAATCTAGTTGGCTTTTTAATGATTTGATCTAAACTTAGGTTGTGTAAAGTTTCTATGAAAAGCTCATTTATGTCCTTAAGGTTTTGGTGTTTATCTATGGTTAGTGTTTTCTAATTTATATCAGGTAGGTTGAAATCACCCATAATCCAAAAAACTGCATTTTTATTTGTCTCTTTAAGTGTAGTAATCTGATTACATAGTTCCTGCATGTATTCTAAACTAGAATTTGGTGGTCTGTAAATGCTGCCTATTATTAGGGATGTTGAGGTGGTATTAATTTTACAAAATGTTGATTCTACATTTTTTGAGTTAGGTAAGGTAATTTCTTCTGGTATAAGAGTGTTTTTTATTGCTAAAAGAACTCCTCTATGATTATCAGCCCTATCTTTTCTTAAAATTTTATAATTACTTTTGAAAATTTCTGCATTATAAATTTCAGGATGTAGCCAAGTTTCTGTTCCTGCAATTATGTCTGGTTTCTCACATTCTAATAAAATTTCTAAGTCTGCTGTTTTGTTCCTAATGTATTTTGGTATTACTTCTTTAGTAGGTTTGTTTAGTGAGGCTGTTGTATTAATTTTAGTAGATTTAGGTTTAACAGGAGTGGATCTGGCTAGTGGTTGGTGAGTTTGGTTTGGGATGGTGTTTAGGATGTTGTATGGGTTAGAAGTGTCCGCATCAAAGGAATCAAACAGTCCAGATGTAAACTGAGGTAACCCACACGGTACACAGTGCCATGATGCGTCTTTGTTGCCTAAGGCATAATACACAGGTGTATTCATATGGAGACATGATGCATGGTACCATTCATCGCAGGTGTCACATTGAATGGCTTTCTGTTTCAGGGTGCATATTTTTTTGCAGATGCTGCATCTATCTTTAGATCTAGGCCCTGGATTTGACTCTACATCTCCTGCTATTAATATTAACAGTGATAGGTATTTATTTCTGCTGTGTCTGATTGAGAACTTCCATTTGTGATGGGTAATCTTCTTTAATGTTATGGATGTGTATGTTAGGTTATTTTTGAAGTTGCATTGTTCTAAAGTGTGATGATTGATTATGACTGTTGTTTCCTTTTTAAGTTTATTGTTGACAAAGGTAGATCTAGTTCTGTGTTCAGCTAGTGTGTATTTAGTGATTATTAGGATAAATAGCCAGAGCAATTTCATGATGACTGTTCTTGATTTTAGTTTTTAAAGGAGTCTAGTCTAAATCTAGTTTAAGGTTTACAATGCCTAAGTTAAGTCTAAATCTAAAGTGAAAGCTAATTTACAATGACAATTAAATCAAATCAAATGGTTTATTAAAGACCAACTGAAGAGGTTTTGGGGTCAGACGCGGAAACCGCCCTATAAACAAAGCCCCATCGAAACCATTCTGGCGCGGTGTGGGGTAATAAGGTTTCATTGGGTAGATTGACCTACTTACAATCGCCCCTATAAAAACGTTAACGGGTCGGTGTGGGATTTTAGTTATTGGGCCGTTAACGTCTTTCCGCTTTCGTGCCGGTGTGGGATTTCCCCAATCACGCCAGAACCAACATGATGAAATCTTTATTATAACATAAAAAACAATATTATGATGTTTTAAAATGTATTATTAATCGTCTTAAAGCTAAATGTTGCTTTGAATCCTTTTTGTAAGTAATATTAAGATTTAAAAAAAAAATTAATTAGGGTTCTATTGGGGAAATCCCTAACTGGAATAGTGAAGTTTTACCCGTATGGGCCCAATGCAGACTTTTCGTAATCAAATAGTGTGTGTGTGTGTGTGTCTGATTTTTTAATGTGCACACTAAAAAAAATATATCTATATGTAGTAATATTTAATCACACATAGAATCTAAAGTAAAAGGAGAACATATTTGTTTTTTTTTTGTTGTTTTTTTTTTTTTTAGATTTAGACTTTTAAAAAAAGTTTTATACATTTTAACATTTTTTTCGACCAATGAAAAGGAAGCATTTATTTCTTTTAAGCTCGCGATATTCGGCACAAACTGGATTATTCAGTCTTCACTCTAGAGCGTACACACGTGGATCAAATTAGAGCTAGCTAGATCTAGATCTAAATCTTTTAAGTTATTAGTTATACTACAAGTTATAGAGCTATAGTCACTCTAGTCTAGGTCTAGTCAATCTAGACTTTCATTAATATAATAGATCTATTATAAATAATTATATGAGCTGTACTTCTTGATATCAATGCATATGTTCTTCAACTGATGGCAGCAATGCATGATTGGCAATGCCAGCAGCCATGGAAATTCAATTGGAATGGTCGTAACTTATAAGTTAAAGTCTTAAGCCTATCACAAGTACAGATCATCATCAGATGACGAATCTCTAAGTACTCTAACACTACTAACAGATCTAATCTAGATAGTAGATTAGGTCTAGACTTAGAATAGATTTATAGATATAGATCTATCTAGATAATCTAGAATGCTAAGAATAGTAAGAATCTAGATCTAGAGATTCTATAGATATCTCTAGACTAGTTTTTTTATAATTATTATAATATCTAATAGTAGTAATAGGCTACTAGATCTAGTACGATATAATATTATTAATATATATATTATATCTAGACTTAAGACCTATTAAATCTAGATCTAGACGACTTAGACTTAACTTAAGTGATTAACATTCATGCGTTATGACTAGATTTACTGATTTACTATTTAGAATAGATTCTAGATCTAGAATCTACCATGAAATGGCTAATGCATCTGCAGCATAGAATTAGATTTAGTTAAGGACTTACTAGATCTTAAATCTAAATCTACTACCTTTTAACTTTTAGGGCAGAATATTAGATCTAGTCTATATGCCTATCTAGTCACATAACTGTAAACTAATACTTAGACTTTGGACTTTGGACACTTTGGTATATTAATATAATAATTATTATACTCATAGTACTCATACTCATATATAGATTTTAGTTCTATTCTAATTCAAATATTTTGAGGTTAGAAAAAATTGACCTAGACTTATAAGATATACTAAGACTTAGTAAACTTAGATCTAGATCTAATAAAAGATAGTCTAGAATAGTCTAGATTCTAAAATCTAGTTGTTATTAGAAAATTTAGTAGATATAGAGTAATATTTAATTAATATATTGTTAATACAGACTAATCTTTAATTTTTTCATACTATAGGCGATAGGTCATTTAGATTAAATAATTCTAGATCTAGTAACTAGTTATAGTCATAGACCTATAGTATAGCCTTATAATCTTATAATATAGATATTTACTTTGTAGAGACTAATGTACAATATTAGGCCTACACTCCAGATCTTGAAAATCTAGTCTAGAGTTTAGAATGTTTAAATTTATACAAATAAATAAAATCAAACGTTTATATTGGTTTTAAAATCAGATATTGAGATATGTCTAGAAAAATATGTATATATATAGTATATCTATATTAGGGGCCTATATATAATAGACTAACGCCACTAACGGCTAACCCTATAGCTGCTATAGACTATAGCCCTATATTGACATTGTTTTTTTTTTTTTTTTAAATGTTCCTTCAGAGTTGAAGATATCTACTTGGTAGTCTAAACCTCAAAGGAGCTTAGGGAAGTGATGGCAGTTGCAGGGTATGAACCAGACGACCATGCAGAGACCAACGAGGCGACCAAACAGTCCATCGTGCATACCACATAACCAGGTCCAGGTAGCATTACATCTTTATTCACCAATACTCAATATATGTTAGATTTTATTTTTTGTAAATTTTAAAGACTCTAGGCTCTATGTAATAGAATTAAATAGATCTATACAGATCTAGAAATTCTAGATCTATAAACTAGACATAGATCTAGATTATATTTAGATCTAGCTAGAATATCTAGAGGTCTTAATACTAATTATTATATTATACATTTTTCTACAATTTGATCTAGGATTCATTCTATAGGCTTAGCTAAGGCTTAGGCTTTTTAAAATTTCATTGTGTGGATACTGTTAAAGAAAAAATACAGAGTCTCATCATTAGGCTATAGCAACAGATTTTCTTATACACCATACCATAAACATTTCAGGATTTGTCTTTATTGTAATTTTTTTTTTTTTTTTTTTTTTTTTTAGAATGCCAGTTTTCTTTAAGGGCAGCTGACAATAAGAATTGTCTATGTATGCACTACAGATGCTGTTCAATATCTTTTCATGAGGAAGCCTGCTCAAAAAGGTACGAAGAATAAATTTTTCTTTAAGATTACTGATCAGTGACACCCCCCCCCCCCCCCATCCCCCCAAACCAAATGAAAATTTTAATGAGATCAAATCGATTAAATAAAAAAAATGTAAAATAAATGTTAATCTTGTGAAACAATGTTCGAAAGCAATATCTTCAGCTTTTTGTAATTTCACTGAGATTTAAGTTCATTATTAATTTGCATAAAAAATTATAATGAACATTTATACAATGAAAATAGGGCCTACATAGAATTGTTTTTGACCTAATGTCATTATATAGCAACAATCCTTCTTGTATACCTTACCTTAAACATTTTGTGTTTTGGCTCTATTGTAATATTATTTTTTTTTTCATTCTTTAAACATTTTTTATGTTTTTATTTATTTATTTTTTTATTTTTTTTTAACAGATCGCCATATTTTCTTTAGGGGAAGTTGACATTAATCTTTTAGGTTAATAATAACCTATGCATGCAGTACAGATGCTGTTCATCATCTTTTCATAAGCAAGCCTGCTCAAGAAGGTAAGAATTAAATTTTGCTTTTAGATTACTGATCAGCAATCTGAAAGTAAATTGTTAATGGGATGGAATTTATTAAATGTAAATAAAGAAATGCTATCCTAATTTTGAAATATGCTGGTTGTGGTTTTTTTTTTTTAAGTTTCACTGTGATAATTGTTTATTTTAATTCTAGAATAACTTTTCAGCCAACTTATTTTTAAAATTACCATAGAACTCTAATTACAACAGAATATAGTTGTATTAGTAAGAGCCTGTGATGAAGTTAATATAAATAAATTGGACAAAATATAATATTGAATGAATTGAAGCCTAGCTCGATCTAGTCTGCCATTGCACTTTTAGCATAGTCAAATACCAGTGCCACATTTGCTGACACCAATTCATAACATTTAATTTAAGGAGAAGATTGAACTCCAAATTTTGAAATACCATTAATTTTTGTGTTGCTTAATAGGCTTTAGAAGCAACCTAATTTTTGAGCACCGTTTATCATCAAGGGCTGGAAATATAACCGTTAAATAGTATGTCCACATAGATAAATGTAAGGTCTTCTGATGTTTAATTGTTAGATTCTTTTTATTATTAATACAGCTTGAAGGTAGTTTTATTACATGACTATAATATTTATTTGTTTGTTTGTTTGTTCCAGCTGCTGCATGGAAGTCAAAATATGAATTATTGCCACCAGTCTTGAAGTCAGCTTGTAAAGAATGCTAAGAATTGAATGAAAATGCTGTCTTGATATCTTGTTTGTGCTGTTATATTTGTCTTTTGTGTTGGTTAATTATTCCATGAATAAAAAATAAAAAAAAGTTAATTGTGTAAGGTTGATTTAAGAATAAATGATCAGAGCATGCACGTCTTATATAGTACGTTACCAAAAATTGTATTGTTTGATAGTGTTCAAACCCAAAAATGTAATTTAACTTGTCCATTACTTTATAAATATGTTGACATTATAGCTAGATGTATATAGAAATCATGCACTGATTCAATTATTATAATTTCCAAACAATTATGTCAAATAATTCTATTGCTAGATCTAAATCATCAGTGTGAAAGTAGACCTATGTAAAAGGTTAAAAATCTCATACTAAACCATTGAGCTGCATTTGAACAAAAAGGGCATTATAAACAAAAAATCACTAATGAATTTGTTTTAAACTACAGTATTGAAAAACATTAAAGATTATTCCTAATTACTCCATAATAAAATTTGATGACTGAACCATCGGAGACAGTATTTGCATGATAATACCTAATTGAGCCCTAATAAATATTTCAGTTACTAAACCATTAAGGCCAGCATTGGACCGATAATGGCACAATAAGGGTTATCCCTAATTGAACCCTAATAAATATTTCAGTTACTAAACCATTCAGGCCAGCATCGGACCGATATTGGCACAATAAGGGTTATCCCTAATTAAACCCCAATGAAAATCTCAGTTACTAAACCATTGGGGCTAGTATGGGCTTGATTAGGGCGCGATTCTGGAAATCCCCAATGAATCCGGAAGTGGGTTTACCCATTCTGGGCCGATATTGGCACGATTAGGGTAGCCCGTATTGGTCCCTTATGGGAACCTAATGACGCCAATGTGCAAACGGTATGCGCGCCCATTAGGGCGCGATTTGGGCTATTTAGGGCTGCAATTAGGGCAAAGGGGGATAACCCTAATTAAAACTGGTACTGGGCCGTAACGGGCATGTTTATAGGGCGGTGTTATACTTTTTTTTAGATTCATAATGCTTAAAAAAACATACATACGAAATTTTAGACATATATTCTTTGTAATTATTTAGATATAAGCAATTTAATGTGAGTTTTAGGGACTATTAAATTTCGCAATCTCGAAGCCATTCGAGATCAGTATTTCCCAGACAACCAAGGTCGATGACGTAGTTTAAGGGAAATTAGGTCAAATTTTTCAGTTTATGGCTTAGCGTATTTCCCTATTCCTTTTTACAGGAATGCTAGTTTCTAAAAACAAAGGCGACTAAAACACGCCAATTTATAAAAAGTGGATGTTAGAGTTGGGGAAATTAGGTCAAAGCACGCAATTTGATGGCTTTGCATGTTTGTCGGCTTATTCTTGATCTAGTCAAGCGAACAGCGTTTCAGCCCACGCAGTACCGCGAGCCTCAGTTCACATGTTTCTTCGTTTTAGTCAAGTTACGCAATTTATGGCTTATGTTACTGCTTCAGGCTTATTCTAGTTCTAGATCTACTGCTTTTAATCAAGAGCAGAGTTCTTTTCTCAGATCATTAATGATGTACGAAGTAGACCTAAATTTAGATCTAAATCCAATTAGATGAAGTCTAGATCTAGTAATAGTAGTATTGGATATTTAGAGATAAGACCTATCTATTTAGACATCCGATCGAGGTGCTGGGCCTAGACCTAGAAAAACAAAGTTTAAAATTATATACTCTATCTATACACTTAATAGTGATTATTAACCTATAATCGTCCCTAAATAGGCCCAATATGGGAAAAAAAAAAAAATTATTACAATGTGAATGTTGAGCTCATTCAATGTATGTATTGTAGTATACGATTATATTTAGTTTTGAATCTAGAGTCACAACCCCGTACAACACTAGGCAAATAGTATTAACTTAAACCTTAACTTAGACTTAAAAGTAGTCTGATTTAGATCTACTAGTAAAAAAAGTACTAGATCTAAATTTCTAAAAAAGTAATCTATAAGGCAAAAATTAGACCTAGATCTACCAATTCTATAATATTATAATATACGAAATATGGATTTTATTACAATCTTATTTAAATATATTCATACCGTATATTCGGGCCTATATACTTACATAGTTCTATAAATATATATCTAAAAATTAGTTTTCACTTATCTCACGCTTGACTCATTTGTTGATTGGAATAGAATCATTAGATTATTAGATAGTTAAGTTAGCAAGTTAATCTGTAACTGTAGGTAACAAAGTTTTAAATTGTGTTTAGACTATAAATGAAAGAGATTATCCTACTGGAGAAGGAGTTGTCGTTTTTTTCTTTTCTCTGGGAAGTCAGGGAAGTGGAAAATAAATTATAGTATCAATATAATGTTAAGTAATGCATATAGGCTACTATTGATGTAATTATGCAACTCATTTTATTAAATTTTAGTAACTCAATTATTGCCAGTTAATCACTGAATATATATTTTTTTTTTATTGTTATTAAAAAATGCTGAGCTATTCATAATTTAAAGTGTTTAATAAATAAGGCTGGCAGTCGAGTCGAAAGATTAATGAGAAATGCAGTATTTTCCATAGCTACGCAGCCCCAGCTGCAAACTAGATATTTTGCCGCGTCCAGCAAAGACATAACCATATTCAGCTGGTGGTCAATTTAAATGTTCTTTACGACGTCTACGTCTTCCCTCATCAGTGGATTTTCTTTTGGCCTCTAATATGTATTCCACGTTGCAATTTCTAATAAATAGCATCATTCGAAGCATGAGATCCAACTTATTTTTTAAAAATGTAACCCCTTTACAGATCAAGTCATCATTGCAATGGACATTCAGATCTGCATTAACATAAAAATGATCAAAATTTGAATAGGTTTCGAAACGCAGAAAGTTGTGTGGTTTGCATTCCGAACTGTCTTCTCTGTGGTCTCAGGTTCAAACATTGACCACTGCCATTAACTAACATCCTGCTGGAGTTTTGGGCTATGACTTAATAATATTAAATCCTGATTTGAAACTTTGTCTAAACCTAGCAAGTGAATAGGAACATACTAAAATAATGTTTTGTGTATAATGAAGAACTCTATTAAAATGTGATTTTGTATTTACATTTATTGGTATTTATTATATAAAATAAAATTGTATAATGTTTCTGTGATTTGTTTCACAGGGAATATTGTATTTCCAAAATGATGAAAGATCCATCTAGTAAACTTGTCTGTATGCCACATGTCATATATGTTTTCTGTAAAATAGATTTTAAAAAATTTATTTATTAACATTTATACTTAATTATGTATACATATATAGAACTAGTGGTTATATATATATTATATATGTTATACTGATTATCTGATCTAACATCAACATCTAACTCTTATTGTTCTTAATAATAATAAATTACTCTACTCTAGGTCTAGGCAAACTTATATATATATATATAAGACCAGGGCCAGTCTTAAGCCACTGCAACCTATGCGGTCGCAGTGGGCCCTGCACTTTCATAGGCTTCGTGCTAATTCTAGGTGTAATAGTTAAATTGCAATATATATATATATCGGTATATATATAGTTCGTCCATCGTGGTTCGATGATGACCACTTTGTCATCCAGGGGGCTGAGGGCTTTGCACTGGGGTTTTATGCCTCCTCATGTGGCTGGTGAGACCTATGTGAGCCCGGAATGTTCGGCTGCACACTGGGCAGGTTATTCCAGCTGGAGCTAGTGTCGTTTGTCTTGCTTTTCTTTTCTGGCGTTTTTCTTCTGCCTAAGTTGTTGTTTTTTCCTCAGCAACCTGTGCGCCAGTTTTCACAGCGTGACGCCATGATGCTCTGTCGTGTGCCTCTGTCTCCCAGGTGCCAGGGTCTATGCTGAACGCCTTCAGAGAAGCTTTGAGGGTGTCCCTGAAGCGCTTTCTTTGCCCACCTTGCGAGCGCTTTCCTTCGCTTAGTTGGCCATACAAGAGTCGTTTTGGGATGCGGTGGTCTTCCATTCTGTAGACGTGACCTGCCCATCGCAGCTGGGACTGCATCAGGATTGTGTGGATGCTTTGCAGACACGCTCTTCGAAGGACTTCTGTATCTGGTATTATGTCGGTATATATAAAACCTGGAAATCTCATAAAAATCTCCTGAAAAATAGACAAAATTGTGGGTGTCATTCATTCTGGAAAACGCTAATCCTATGCGCGATAAACGAAATAAGACATTGTCAGCTTTCATGTACTAAAATGTAATAATCAGGCAAATTTTCACTTTAATCAGAAGTTTCCATACTTTATTTACTTTAATAGAGTGACTGGCATTTTAATATGCCTGTAATGAAATGATAACGACTAGAATACCAATAATATGGCTTTATTCGACAAAATTAGACTACAGTAAACAGTGAATGAAACCAGCACGTCTAGCATACCACTGATGCAGTCTATACACACATACACACTGGACATGAAACACAACAATGGCCATGACCTTCAGACACGCTGGACGCACGCAGAAAATCAGCTCAGTTACACTACAATCACCCCGCCTAAAAGTTATAGAAACATAAACATGTAAATAATAGTGAAGGACAGCGATATAAGAGGCCTTAGTATCCCTACAGAATACTTACATATTTACTCTATTGAAAAGCATTGTATAACTATAAACAAACACGTTATACACTATAAAATTATCAGTCCCTTATGCATACAAATATTAAGACCAGTTGTCTTGAATAATAATGTAATAAGTAATACAATACAAAAAGTCTAACTAGAAAAGCTATACACTATAAAATTATCAGTTCAAAGAGTGTCATATTAAGCCTACAATTACTGAGTTAGAACTTGTGATATGGAAAAATAATTAAATAAATGTTAGACCTTATAATTAGGTCTGCTTGTTCTTGGTCTTAGGTTATATCTACCAGGACCAATACTGCCGTCGTTTGGAGTTGGTGACATCGGCGGCTCTCTAACAGGAGACTCAGCCCCTGCATTTACTTCTTCTTGATGTCCATTTTCCCCTTGTACATATGTGTTAGGAGCAGCCATTGGTTCTATAGCCACATGGTCAGTAGGCACCTGCATCTGTGTGATAGGGTTTGTCTCCGGCTCAAAGTCTTCATGTTCCATATGTTGATACACCTCTGATTCTCCCTCTCTTGGAACGGGGGCCAAATGTCGCAACGACATTGTTTCTTCTCTTCCATCAGGAAGTCTTACAATGGCATACTGTGGGTTGCATGTGATTAAGTCCACAGCTATTGTACCATCGTCATATTTTGATGCACGGACTCCCTTTTTTAACAATACTTTTCCTGGTTGAGCTAACCATGTCGGGAGTGATTTGCCGAAGGTGGACCTGCGATAGAACTTGAATATTTTCTCGTGAGTGTCTCGTTTGTAGCGGTACAGAGCAGAGAACGAAGAGAGTGCAGGGCTTGGTTTAACGCCTGCTCCCATTTGGAAACCGGGAGTCCTTGAGTTTTTAAGGCCAGAGTTATAGCTTTCCATAATGACCCGTTTAGCCTTTCTACTTGAGAGTTCCCTCTGGGATTATAAGGGGTCGTCCTGCTTGTGGCCACCCCTCTCTCGTGTAAAAATTCCTGCACCTCTCTTGACATGAATGAGGTACCTCTATCAGAGTGTACATAGTCAGGCATTCCGAATAGTCCAAATACATTATCTAGACATCTGATTACTGTTGAAGCCGACATATCAGAACAGGCGTATGCAAACGGGAATCTTGAAAATTCGTCAACTATAGTTAGCAGGTATGTGTTCCGAGATGTAGAAGGGAGCGGTCCTTTGAAGTCCATACTTAGTCTCTGGAAAGGTTGCATCGCCTTAATTAGAGTTCCATTAGAATTACTGAAATATCTGGGTTTTACTTCGGCACAGATTCTGCACTGGTTGACAACCAGCCTAACATCTTCACAAGAGAAAGGTAAGTTTTTCGCTCGCACTAAATGCCATAGTCTTGTTACTCCCGGATGACACAGAGAGTCATGGAGCAGTTTCAATTCATTTCGACTCATAGCTGACACACACCCGTTTCTAGAAAACGTATCAGCCGCTACATTGTGTTTGCCTGGTCTATACAAGACATCGTAGTGGAAACAGCTCAGTTCCAGTCTCCACCTTTGAATTTTCTCATTCTTTATTTTCCCTTTGCTCTGTTTGTCATACATGAAGGCTACAGAGCGTTGATCCGTGACAAGGGTAAAGCGATTTCCTACTAAGTAGTGGTGCCATTTCCTTAAAGATTCTACAATGGCGTAGGCTTCTTTTTCTATTGCTGAGTGCCGCCTTTCACTTTTCGAGAGTGTTCTTGAAAAGAACGCCACGGGGCGGCCATCCTGGTTGAGGGTGGCAGCTATTGCAACATCCGAAGCGTCTGTTTCAACCGTCAGAGGTCGAGTATAGTCGATGGTGAAGATGGCAGCTTTCTCCAGCTCCTGCTTTAATTCGTTAAGGGCTGTCTTTACTGTTTCTGAAAGAGGGAACGACGTGTTATTTGCCAAAACATTTATTTTGTTAGAAAAATTTGGGATCCACTGTGAGTAGTACGCCAACATGCCCACGATCCGTTTTTGTGAGCGCATATCATGAGGGGGAGGAAGGTTTCTTAAAGCCTGGAATCTTTCAGGGTCTGGCTTGAGAAGGCCTTTAGAAATTTCGTATCCCAATAGGCAAACTTTGTCAGTGGCTATCGTACTTTTGTCTTCATTAAATGTGATCCCATACTTTCTAGAAGCATCTAGAAATCTTTGCATATTCTCATCGTGCGACTCTTGATCATGACCACATACCGTTACATTGTCCACGTATGCAAAGGTGTCCTGCAACTTTTCATTCTCAATAATTTGATTTATTGTTCTCTGGAAGCATGCAACTCCGTTGGTAACACCGAAAGGGATGCGACAGAACTGGTAGAGTTTGCCACATGCCTCAAATGCAGTAAACGGTCTTTCCTCAGTCTTGATTGGTATTTGATGGTAGGCAATTTTGAGGTCTAGAGTACTAAAAACGGAATAGTTGGATATCCGTTCTACCAGTTCATAGACTCGGGGCATTGAGTATGCATCCAGTAAGGTGAAGCGATTTATTGTTTGACTGTAATCAATGACCATCCTTCTTTTATGTCTCTCGTTTGTTGTCACAAGCACCTGTGCTCTCCAGGGAGACTTTGAAGGTTCAATGATTTTGTCCGAGAGGAGTTTTCTAATTTCAGACTCAATAAATTTGTTATCACCTATTGAGTGCTTTCGGGACTTAGTAGCCACTAGTCTGCAGTCAGAATTTAGATTACTGAATAGGCTTGGTGTTTCAACTCGTGCTGCTTTAAGACCACAGATGTGTAAAGGATTGCGTTTTCCTCCGTACGGTATGGTCAATTCCTTATGAAGACTTATAAAGTCTACACCAAGGATTACATCCGAGCACAATCCAGCAAGTAGAGAAAGTTTGACTTTTTTGTAGTGTTCTCCCTTGTACTGGACATCGGCAAATGTATGTCCTAATGTCTTTTCAGAAAGATGTGTAGTGGCCATGAATATTCTGTTTGTAGACGGACGTACTGGCCATTTATTTCTCTTGACGATGGCTTCTCATATGTAGCTTTCACAGCTGCCAGTGTCTATGAGAGCTTGCAACAGCAACCCGTTGACGTTCACTTGGGCCGTAGACTGTGTAAGCCCAGAGAAATGCGTTGATGACAAGGTACATGGAGTTATCACACTGGTCAGTGATATTTTGCTGTCAGCTTTGGTGGCTGTTGTTTTACTTGATTTACAAACAGTTTGGAAGTGTCCCTTTTTACCGCACTGATGACATAATGCATTTCGAGCAGGGCATTCAGTTCTAGAGTGTTTCCTCCTACCACAAAAGTAGCATAGCGACTTAATAGCATTTAATTCCTGGTCTTCATTAGAAATGTATGTTTCTAGATGGGAGCTAGTTGGTGTTTTCATTGCCCCACAGGAGATTTCGTTCGTTGAATTGTAAGCCTGAGCATGCGTTGTCGCTGTTTCTAACACTCTAGCTTCGTCAAAAGCGCTTTGTAGAGTAAGAGATGTCTTTTCCAGTAACCGCTGTCTAATAGTGTTGGATGCCAGACCCGTTATGAAGGCGTCTCTAATGCAAATGTCTCTGTGCTGTTCAGCAGTTACTTCTTTAAAGTCACAGTCCCGGGCCAGGCTTCGCAACTTTAGCATAAAGGACTCTACCGTTTGGCCCGGCTGCTGTTTACATGTAGCAACCAAATGTCTAGCAAAAATGTCATTCTTTACCTTAATATAAGTAGTCTTGAATGTGTCTATGGCCATCGAATAGGACGATACATCACTGATGAGCATATAAACCGTAGCAGATACGTGATTCTTCAACAACTTTAGTTTAAAGTCTTCGTTAATATCCTTGATGGACGAAAGAAAATTCTGAAATGTGTCATACCAGTGAGTCCATTTTTCTGAGGCCAGAGGAGCATTAGGATCAATGTCCAACTCTTTCGGTCTGAGTAATTTATCCATTGTAGATTAAGGAATCCAACACTAATCCAGATACATAATTTTGTCGAATAAATTGTAATGAAATGATAACGACTAGAATACCAATAATATGGCTTTATTCGACAAAATTAGACTACAGTAAACAGTGAATGAAATCAGCACGTCTAGCATACCACTGATGCAGTCTATACACACATACACACTGGACATGAAACACAACAATGGCCATGACCTTCAGACACGCTGGACGCACGCAGAAAATCAGCTCAGTTACACTACAATGCCATAGGTTGCAAAGTTCGTAAAGTAAAGTTAATTTGATCGTAATCTTGTACTTAGTAAAGATTTAATAAAATTCAAAGTCGAATTTTTTTAAAATACGAAATCTTAATTTTCACTTATTATCCTTATTCCCACCCAGACTAGGCCCAGTGCTATCAGTTATCCAATCCTTAGGACCGGCCCTGTTTAAGTTTAAGACTTAAAGAAATGTCACATGTGTTTAGTAAAAATCTGTATTTTATATTACCAATATAAATGATGACTTATTATTTTTTTAGATCTAAAGTTTAGCCTTATTAATAAGTATAGTAAGGGCTAGTAAAGAGTATAAATATATTCTATATAGATTTAGCTTAGGCTTTAGGTTTAGTCCTTGACTATTATAATATTATATTTATATCTATGAATAATCTTTATGCTATTGCTAGGACACTACTCACTAGGTCTTACTATTACAGAACAGAGATATACAAATTCAAGAATTAAAAAATGTTGGCGACTGGGCTTAGACTTAACATAGTCATAGAGGCTAGTCTAGATTACTCTAGATCTACTTAAATTAGTTAAAGATACTAGTTTATAAACTTTTACTAGTACTACTAGTAGTATTACTACAATTAGTACAATAATACAAGTCAAGTATTTATAAACTAGATCTAGTGAGTGACTAGTAAAAGTGTTAGAAGGCCTAGCTAGAATTAGAAAATAATATCTAGATAGAACAATCTAACCATTTAGTATTTAGTTTTGTTATAATAAAAATTATAATAGACTAATAATATACTATCAGTATACTAGTACTATTAGACTTAGTATAGTCTAAGTATAGTAGGCCTATACCTAGACCTAGATGATCTACTAGTACTTGATGATACTAGAGACTACTACTAGAGTAGACTAGATCTAGATGATAGTAGATCTAGATAGTGACAATCTAGTGACTAGTCAGTCACTAGTGACTAGTCCTATTATAATCTATCTAGTATAATCTAGAGTCTATAATTATATTAATTCAATAGTCTGCTCTAGAATATATTTTGAAAAAGTAGAAGAGTTCTCTTCAGGGCATTTTGGTGAATCCCATGATAAGTATCATTTAAAATTGTTGGACAGCTAGATTTAGATAAGTTTATCATCTGAATCGCTATCAATAACGTATCCAGCCATGTCTATTTTTATTTACATTTTCTCAGTCCATTACAATACGTCACTTCCGGTTTCGGCCATTGAAGCTGATTTTCAAATCTCGTTATTTTTTACACTTTCAAATTACTTTTTCTAATATAAATACGCTTTTCTAAAATCTCAAATTTTTAGGAACTAACTTTGATGCTATCTACTATCTAAATCAATCGCTATCTCAATTTCGAAAAAAACCTCTTCAGTTGGTCTTTAAATTCAAAATATGGACCTAGAATAGATCTATAGATTCTAGATCTAATTCTAGATCAATATATTCTTATCTTCTTATATAATACAGACGTTACTTCAAAAAAGAAGATGATTACGTCCTACGCGTCATGCATTTAGTCATGCATATTAACCAATGACTTAAATTCTGCCAAGTCACTGGTTTTCCTGGCTAGCTCAGGCAACCCATTCCATGCTCTAATAGCACTAGGGAAGAAGGAGTATTTGTACAAATTGGTCCTAGCATATGGGACGAGGAATGTGCCTTTATCTTTGTGTCTTTCAGAGTATTTTATTAAATTTTGTTTTTGTATTTGAAGATTATGGTTCAGTGTTTTATGTATTATTGCTACTTTACTTTTGAGCCTTCTGTCCTGAAGGCTTTCTAAATTTAGTGATTTTAATAAAGGTGTTACTCTAGTCAAATGTGAATATTCGTTTGTTATGAATCGCACTGCTCTATTTTGTGTCTGTTCTAGTTTCTTAATGTTTTCTTGAGTTGAGGGGTCCCAAACAGAGGATGCATATTCTATTATTGGCCTAACCAAGGTTAAATAACATTTTAGTTTTATGTTCTTATTTGATTTATAGAAATTTCTTTTAATAAATCCTAATGCTTTGTTTGATTTTTTTGTAGTTTCATCAATATGTGGATTCCATGACAGTTTTTCATTTATTATAACACCTAGGTATTTTGCGTTTTTAGTCTGTGTTACTGGTTTGCCATGAATAAGATAAGTGGAATTAATTTGTTTTAGTTTTTTTGTTACTCTTAACAACTGACATTTTTCTGGGTGGAAAGACATGCTCCAATTTGATTCCCATTTCTGTAATTCATCTAATTCTCTTTGTAAAATATCTGTGTCTTGTGTTGTTTTTATTGTTCTATATATTATGCAATCGTCTGCAAATAATCTGACTTTTGTTCCTGAAGTAATGCAATTTGGTAAATCATTTATGTAAATTAAAAATAGTAGTGGACCCAAGACTGTTCCTTGAGGTACACCTGAGTTTACTGTTATCGGTGTTGATTTAGAGCCATTTATTATTACAGTTTGTTCTCTCCCTATCAGAAAGTCTTTAATCCACTGATGCAGTGGACCATTAATGCCGAAATATTTTAATTTTTTAAGCAAACTATGGTGGTGAACTTTGTCAAAAGCCTTAGAAAAATCTAGTAAGATAGCATCTATTTGTTCGCTATTATCTAAACCTTTTGAAAAATCATCAATTAGTCCTATTAGTTGTGTTTCACATGATCTATATTTCCTAAAGCCATGTTGGTATGGTGTGAGGACATTATGTTTGTCTAAGTGGTTTATAATGTTGCTACATATTATGTGTTCTAGGATTTTACATGTGATGCTGGTAAGTGATACTGGTCTGTAGTTTCCTGGGTCAGATTTTTCTCCTTTTTTAAATAGGGGGGTGACATTAGCTTCTTTCCAGTCCTTTGGTACTCTGCCATGGTTAAGTGAAGCCTGAAAGAGTATTTTGAACACTGGGGCTAGCTCATTACTTAGTTCTTTGAGTAATCTAGCTGGAATACCATCAGGTCCAGAAGCTTTATTTGGTTTGGTGTTGGCTAATAGTTTTTTAATTCCATTTTCTTGTACTACTATATCTTCTATGTTGTCTACTTGGTTCAAATTCAGTAATATTTACGTGTATAACTAACTTATTAACAAACTATGTAGAATATTACTATTAGTTATTATTAGTAGATGATTAGTAGATCTAAAGCCTTAATTAAAGTCTAAGTCTAACACTAGACTGACTAGATCTAAAATCTAAGGATATAATAATAAATATAGACTAGATCTAGATCTAAATAATATTAAATTGAATTATAAGGATTAGTGAGACAAAATAGTCCTAAGCTAAGAATTGTTAATTTGAATTAATTAGTGGAAAAAATGCTGAATTAAGTTAAATATATAATTTAAAGATATTAGTTTATTAGTTAAATAGCTTTTTAATATATAACCGATAAACTCTCTAGTCTAGATCTAGACCTATCGGATCGCATTTATTGTTACGCTTCACAGCTAGATCTAGTCTCCACGTTGATTTATAATCGGTCATTGTTTATAAACCTCTATTTCAACTTGAAGAAAATTAAATATTGCTCTTCAGCTTGTTGCAGTAGTTCAGACCTGCCTACCAAAAAAAGTCCAAATGCGTAACACTGATGGTCAAAATGCGTATTTTGGCACCAGAATGCGTAACACTTACGCGATCCACTATTTTGTCATATATATATATATATATATATATATATATATATATATATATATATATATATATATATATATATATATATATATATATATATATATATATATTAGATCTAGATGTCATGATTAGATCTACAATCTAAATCTAGATCAATACGACAATAGAGACGATATCTAGACTAGATCTGGATCTATGTCTATATAATAAATATAATCTACGCTAGTCGCTAGATCTGGGCTCAAGAGTGTTACCGATGCCGTGGATCCGCTTTAAACGTAGGTCTACTCTCCAAACTTTCGTAGGCCTACCTTCATCCTTGATCTATTCTATACTAAGAATCTAGTCTAGATCGAGACTAGATGGTAGTAGATGTTATCGATCTAGATCTAGAATCTAGTCAATCTAAAATGATCTAAATCATACTAGATCTACAACTAAATTGGATCTAGATTGTAGAGTAATTACTAATGTAGAGAATCATGACATAACGTAATGACTAGTCACTAGATAGATCTATTTCTGTATAACAAGTTATCTAGATTCTAGATCTAGAATCCAGATCTAGACTAGATATCTACAATGTCACTCAATGTGTTTTGAATCGATAGCACTTCGATATTTTTTCTATACAAATAAATACGGGAATCAGGGATTCAACATAATTAATTTCTACTAATGAACTAACAAAAAAAAAAAAAGTCACGTTGGTGTATCAGCTAACTGACGGTACCAACCTGGTACCAACCCGCCACTCCCTCACTCTCGCGTTCTTCATTTCTTGACTAAATCTAATTGCTATTAAGAACCAATCAACGTATAGATCTGGACACAATGTGTTCCCCCACCTTTTCTGTTTATCCCCCCCCCCCAACAGGACGGCTTAGCGTGACCTCCGTGACCGCTCGTAAGCTAGTCAAGAGAGGGGGGAAAGGATACGAAATGCGTATTTGCGTACTCACGGTCATTTTTGGGAGATTTTGCGTAACGAATACGCATTTTGGTAGTTCCAATCACAAAGATAAAATCAGCAAGTATGCTGATACAGAAATTAGTGTCTCTTTTCATTTGTTTCCAAGAGATGAAGTTTTAAAGGGAAAATGGGGAAAATTTATTCGCCTGAAGAGCAAATATTTTACAAAGGCACTAGTTAGATCTAATTCCTGTTTATGCTCAAACCATTTTGAGAGAAGCTGTTTCAGCAACTTCATTGCTGTGGAAATGGGATTTGAAAAAAAATGAAGTTAATATCAGGTGCAGTACCAACAATACATTGGATTTCCAGGCCAAAGAATTCAATTAATGATACTACTGAGACATTTTAAACAACTGAAGTTCATAAATATAAATGAATCAGATTTGTGAGCTAGAAATTTACTACCAATACTAGATCTACTATTAAAGTAGATCTATCGTCTACGAAACTCAATTCCAACTTTTTAACTTTTGACCTTGGGGGTGTATCTCGCCGGCTGAGCCATCGTCAAGCTCTCTCATCAGTTTTTCCATGTCAACCAATGTTAGGTTCAAAACAGCACCAAAAAAAATCATAATTTTCTTACGGTCAAACATACAGTCATAATTTATACACCATTAGAAATAAATAATAATACTTTTTAATAGTAGTAAATAGTAGATCTATAATCTATCAATTCTATCTAAATCTAGACTTCACTTTCACATCACATTCACACGATTATTGATACAGACAGTGAATGAAACGAATGCAGTGCGGTTATACTCAACTGATTATACTTATAGTTTATAGTGACGATACTACTTATATAGATCTACCAGTTGATAATCATCATCACCATAGATAATAATCTACATCTATAATCATAGTGCCTTTTTTTAGTCAATATAGTCAAGTCAAGATAGTGGAACGTAATAGTCGTAAACTCGAAGGTTTAATACAATACGGTATAAGTAGAGTCTATGAGTTACTATAAAAGATCTAATTATTTTGTTACTTTGTATGTGACAGTATGTCAATGTCTCAATTAAAATAATTAATATCATCAGTCATATCATTTTAAATATTTAAAAAGTAGACATAGATTTTTATAATATTATAAATAGATATATTAGAGCTATATATAATTTTACAAACTTTAGAAATGATTGATTTTATTTTTAATTGATCAGCCTTCTAGACTAGATCTAGCATCTCTAGCTAGACTCTAACATGTAGATTGTAGATCTTGGAATTTGATCGAAATTCACCTTCCTAAATTGTCTCTAAAGTCTGTAGCTGATTTGAGAGGCCCAACGAGGCAAGAGTCTATTAGTAGGGCCTACTCTGTCTCTTGATCTATCTAGTAGGCCTACTAAGCTAGTGCATTAGCCATAGTGTAGTCAAATCTTGACAACTATAGTCTTCTAGATCTAAGCTTCTAGAATAATTAGATCTAGATCCAGTTTAGATTTAGAATATAAAAGTATTTTACTACCTAAAATACTAAATCTACTGATCTAAATTCTAGATATATATATATAGATCCAGTTTAGATTTGGAAAATATATAAAAATATTCACTAGCAAAAATTCTAAATGTACTGGTCTATACTTAATATGTTAGATATTATATGACATCTACAAAAATTATTATTAAGATATAATTATAGATTCTAGACTAGTTATATATGTACATAAAATATATAAATAAAAGATAAAATTTATGCAGGCCTAGATCCCATAAATTTATAATTGATCCAGATCTATCAGTAAAATTTTAAGTTACCTTTGATTGGCAGTTTTACCCAATCTAATCTATAGAAGACAATTTATAATCCATGCCTTGCCTACACCCCATATACATTAAATAATAGTTTCCATTCCATGCCATGCCCAGACCCATGAGTTCATGAAATAATAAATGATGTGGTGTCATGTTGGATCTATCCCCAGAAATTCAGTATTTTAATATAAAACTCACATACAGGGTATCTAGTTAATTATTTGCTATGACATTCTGATAAACTTGGACTTGTGTGATACATATATAATATGTTTCTTATCAGATTTAATTAATGAAGTTTTGGTGCATTTTAACCAGTAATAAGGCTACAAAAGTATCATCAGGTGTATTCTAACCATTGGTATTTTTCCTGGCAACATTTCTATTCTAGTCTGTGATAAATTATAAATAAAAAAAAATGTTTGTAATGTTTCAGTTATTAACAAGTAGAACCATGGCAACCAGTTCTGATGATGTACCAGAATGGCTCAAGGATCATACTTATACTATTGCTACTCTCTGGGCAGACATTAATAATATTGGCATCCATTCAATATTTAATGTAAGTACTACTATACAATTTTTTTTTAGTTATCTAATAGATGTTTTATGTATTGTGTGATTTTCATGGTCAAGCAACATCCAAATATCTGGGATGGAATTTAACATTTTTCTCTATTTTTTTTTATATTTATAACACTCTTAAGCACATTCATCTTTCATGAATGCCTAATATACCTTGGCTGTTGTGCAGGCCATTCCTTTACAATAAACTGTTAGATGAAATTAGGCAAAATTGTCTGATAATTTGTATGTTTGATACAACAATGTTTTCAATTTAATAATATTATTTTTTAATTTTAATGTTTTCAAAAGAAATTAGCCAATATGCCTAATTGTATAATTACAGTTATGTTTGGAAATGCAAGAAAAAGGCATGCATTCCTGAAAAGTCAATGATTGGTTGCACCTCTTAAAGGTAAGGTACTGCAATTTTTCCCTATGCACCTTTCTTATAAGCTGAAGTACTTGTATTTTTGAAAAACTAGTTTTCCATGAAAATGTAAATCATAATATATGTTATAGTTTCTTTTAGATGAGTTCAATGTGCATCAAATTAACTGAATATCTGCCATCACCTATAGTAATAATTCATAACTATTAAGGTCAGGGCCATGTCTACACATTAACGCAGTAGCTCCTTTTAGGTACGGTACAGACTATTTTTAGAATGGCAAAATTATATAATTATACTTAATAACATATATACCTTTAGCATGGTCAACACATATGTCTCACATATTTTTTTAAAATCCTTTTATTTATTTTTATAACTAGATAACTTTCTGTTATGAGAAAAGATGAGATTCTTGGACTCCTGCATAGCACCACCAGAAAGGAAAATCCCATCATGTTGCAAAATAAAAGTCTTGGACCAATTTTATGTTATATTATACTGTAAGCTCTATACATATTTATGTATATCCTGTCATTCAGCCAACAGGTTTGGATTTAGTATTTCTTTAAATCTGTTTGATATTGTACTTGAAAACTATTAATCTGAGCCCCATTACCATTAAAACAAGAGGAAGTGTAGTGGATGAGTGGTAAAGCACTTGGCTTCTGAACTGAGGGTTCCTGGGTTCGATTAAGACTGGTATTTTTAATTTCAGAATCCTTAAGGCTACTCTGAGTCCACCAAGCTCTAATGGATACATGGCAATAGTAAGGAATAGGTAAAGGCGGTTTGGGGATCCATGGCTGAATGGTTAAGTCATAGGTTTGAATCTCTGTGAAGACTCAGATTTAAAATTTTTGGGTGCCCCTGAGTTCACCCAACTCTAATGGGTAGCTGACTTTCGTTTTGGAAAGTAAAGATGGTTGGTTGTTGTGCTGGCCACATGATGCACTGGTCAAAGAATCAAATGATCTTAACATCATCTGCCCTATAGATTGTGAGGTCTGAAATGGGATTTTTTTTTCAAAAGGTGGTTGATTATTGTGTGGGTACATGACACCCTCCCAACCATGGGGTACAGAAACTGATAAACTTTATATCATCTGCCCTATAGATGGCAAGATATGTAAGGGAAATTGTACTTTTTAAAAATCAAAATAAGAATCTAACAAAAGTAAACATATAAAATATGGTGCATTCTCCTTAAAACTAAATCCTGGTGCGAAGGTTTAAAATGTTGGCAAAAAAAAAGCAACATCAATTAAATATTCTTAATTCCCTTTATAAGATTCTTGACAGAGGAAATCTTGTTTATATTAGATTTGAATTAAGCAAATTAAGAAAAAAATTATAATCATTATTTCAAATGGTTGTATCTAAACCTTATGAATTATTTTTCAGTTATAAGTATATTATTAGTATATTGAAATGAA
The DNA here is from genome assembly GCF_947242115.1 of Biomphalaria glabrata. Lineage (NCBI taxonomy): Eukaryota > Metazoa > Mollusca > Gastropoda > Planorbidae > Biomphalaria > Biomphalaria glabrata. The sequence goes on from NC_074721.1 coordinate 17,871,863, forward strand.
TGGATAATCATGAATTGTTAAATAATTGCTATCATTCCATTGACTAAAGAACCATAATTTTTTTTTTAAATCAATTTCAAAATGATTTTTTTCAAGCAGATAATTCTATTAATTAATTAAAGAATGACTCCATAAATCTTGAGTGAACATTTTTTTTTTATTTGACTAATGCTTCAATTTTATTGTATCATTAGTTTTTTATTTTTATTACCCAGAATATTTTAAAAATGAGTAAACTATTTTCATGTAATAATGTAACTTGCTATTCACACATCAAAATACGCTATAATCTTTAGGCCATATAGATTTGTATAAGTATAAATTAACTTGTTTAAATACATTGTAAATGTATATTATTTGGATAAGAAAAAAGCTCTTCTACCTTCGAAGCAAAAGCAACCTTAACCTGCGCTATCTGTGGACGGGAGTGTCTCTCCAAAATAGGGCTCCACAGCCACATGAGGAAGTGTGCTCTGAGATGAACCATAGTCATTCTACGACTAGAGGAGGCCAATGATGATGATGATGATACAGGTCATTAGTTTTAACACGTCTGATAATAAATGACAGTACAAGTTATTGAATGAAAATTTGTCATCATTTCAGCTGCTTTAGGCCTACATCAATGTGAGGTACCAGTACTTTGATTGTGTCATATAACAATTTAAAGCAACATTTTGAAATGAATAGTATGTAGAATTGACAGTAAATACATTTAAGTGATGGGCTGACAGTAAATACATTTAAGTGATGGGCTGTGATCTGCATGAATTGAGAGCTGATTGATGTATTGAATTTGTGTTTTTGATCTTTACTTCAAGTAAATGTTAATGAACAATTAATTTTTAATGAATAAGTAAATTAAAAATAAATACAAAGAAACCATAAACATCTACTTTAGTTTAATTTTTTTTTTCATCAGAACAGAATTTCCAACTTTGTATTCGTAAAATAAAATATAATTTATTTAGAGTAGAGTCAGAACACTAAATCATAGTTTTGAAATTAAGTAAATTAAGTTAAGGTGTGATATCTTATAAACATCTTGTATATAGACTACACACAATTTAATTATTATTGTTCATCAAATTGCAGGAACTAGTACATGTACTTATGCATATTTGACAATAAAAAACCTTAGTCAATGAAATAGTAATACTAGTAAATGAGATAAAAGTAAACTAAATATCATCAATGCTATTGAAGCCACACTTGTTTTTTTTTTATCTTGTTTGGTGGACTGCAATTAAAGTTGCTATTAATTTTACTGATCGTCTTAGCTGAATTGCCAGTGTCGTCTCTTTGAATCCTAAGCTTATTTTCTTGGTAACTGGAAGTCCAGATATTTGGAGTTTCATTTTAAACACCTATACTTTCCGAAATGGCCTTCCCATAGGCAAAACCTATTTGCCTAACATGTCATATGCACTTAAAAAGGTACCCCACAGAAATGCTTTAAAGACAAGCTTAGGCGCCAACTTGCTTTAACTGACATAGAATAAGAGAGCACCTGGTTGCATACAGCTTCAGAACGAGACAGCTGGAGGTCACTTACAAAGGTGTGGTATACACCAATGGAAATTAATTGCTTAGGGTAGATGGCAAAAAGAAAAAAACAACTGATTCTACCACAGGTGGAGAATAGTTATGTCTGTGCTCAGTGTGGCATAATATGTAAGTCACAGCTGGGGCTGAGTAGCCACTGGAAACATAGCATTCCTCATAATCAAAGACAAGCCTATCATTTTTGTAGCATAGTTTGTAGCTTCTGTAAATGCATGAAATGCCTTCACAAATGAAACAAGTGAGTTTGATGGATTATAAACATCTTACTTCTTTGCCTTATATTAAATGGTCCTTCTGTCTGTTCCACTAGGTACTTGGTATCTAAATATCATTGATATCTCGTAACATGCCATCAAAATAAAAGCTAGAATCTCTGCAACTCGTGTACAAGTCTGAAGTCATCAATAACACTTGCCATTTAAAAAAAAATTTTAGATTAGTCAAATTAGTGACTGATTACTCGATTCATTTAGGCCTATAAATTGGTTTATGTGAATATATAATGATCCTTTACACTTTGTGACTTTAATAGTAGAATCTTATACTTTGGAGTAGACTTGTTGAGCTAAAGCCGGAAGCAGCCTACACATTGAGTTTTACTGTGACTGTGATCTACTAGATGTCTAGATCTAGACGTAGAGACTTTTAGAGAGAGTTAGTATCTGTCATATCGTGATCAGTAGGCGGCTGCAGGTTTATAGATCTATTCCATGACAAAACCCTGGCTAGATTTAGATCTACTGGTCCAGACATCTAGATCTAACTAGAATTAAACTAGAAAACTGAATTAGAGAAGTAGCTTTCTGGATCTAGAACTAGAATCTTTATTAATAATATTAGATCTAGTTGCGTCGAACTCTTAATTTTTGGTTGTTGTTTTAATAAATGCACATAAAATACATTGTGTTTTGGCAATAAAAATACCCAGTTGGTAGTTAAGTAATTCTATTAATTAATTAAAGAATGACTCCATCAGTATTTGTTTTAGATCTGTCAGATTCATAAGACTAATAATTTATACTTATTTTATATCATTCGTCCAAGAAAATCTAGCTCTAGATCTATTTCATTTTAGATTAGACTATAGTTTTTTTTTGTTTGTTAATTTATTTAGGCTACAATATTACCGAGATGAACTTTTTCTTTGTTTCCCACGAGACGTGTATGCCTATAGCCTAGTCCTTTCGATAATAACCTTGGTTAGGCCAATAATAGAATATGCATCCTCCGTTTGGGACCCCTCAACTCAAGAAAATATTAAAAAACTGGAACAGACACAAAATAGAGCAGTGAGATTCATAACAAACGAATATTCACATTTGACTAGAGTAACACCTTTAGTAAAATCACTTAATTTAGAAAGCCTTCAGGACAGAAGGCTCAAAAGTAAAGAAGCAATCATACATAAAACACTGAACCATAATCTTCAAATACAAAAACAAAATTTAATAAAATACTCTGAAAGACACAAAGATAAAGGCACATTCCTCGTCCCATATGCTAGGACAAATTTGTACAAATACTCCTTCTTCCCTAGTGCTATTAGAGCATGGAATGGGTTGCCTGAGCTAGCCAGGAAAACCAGTGACTTGGCTGAATTTAAGTCATTGGTTAATATGCATGACTGAATGCATGACGCGTAGGACGCAATCATCTTCTTTTTTGAAGTAACGTCTGTATTATATAAGATAAGATAATAATAAAAAAAAAACGATTAGAAATGCGTAGCTTTGAGTGTCAAAACTGTATTAGGCCTCCTATTTTTATTTTTAATTCTTGCAATTTAGTATATGATAACAAATACGCATTTAGCGGAACGGTAGACATGTCTTCATCCAGATTTAGTGTAAATAAACCACACACTGAAACACTGAAAGATTGTATTTTCGGAATTTAGAATTCTATGTTTTTGTCAGTTTTTGAAAAAAAGTGGCATTTTATAGGGTGATCGAAAAAAATAATTTTTGTGACGATCTCTTATTCGGGAAAATTTATCTTTTAGCCTATATCAGATAGTCAGAAAATGAATGAAGTTTTTACACATCTAATCAAATAGAGCGTACAAAAGTTTTACACTCAATACAAGTCGATCCTAGTGACTGACGGAGTAAATTTCTTCTTTGGCATCATCATGGATTTCTCCACATTGCACCATGCGCGAAAAAAGGATGCGCGACGGCACTTCAACTCTCTTTGGCTTTGTAAAAATCTCGAAGCTGGTGTTCCATTAGTATAGTTCCATGGATAAATCATGTATGCACAAAAGGAAAAAAACTACCCCTTTACTCAAGAAAAATTTAAGAAACTAGAACAGACAAAAAAAAATTAGACAGTAACATTCATTACACACAAATATTCAAAATTGATTAGAGTAACACCTTTTTAACTAATCATTTAAAGTTTAAAATCAATACCATTTTTTTTTCAACAATTATATTGCGTATTCTAAAAACAACAACACAGATCTTGGGTAAAATACTCATCCAATAAAGTACTGTAAATGTGTAGTTTCACGCGCTAGTTTCAGGTCTTTTATTTTTATAGCCTCTATCTGGTTATATCCCAACTACCCGTATTTTTGTGCAGAATTTTTTTTATCTATCAGGCACACTTAAAATTATAGCATAATAATGTCAGTTTAGTTTAAAAAGAGAACTTAAAAATGCAAAGATATATAGGAAAAAAAGCAGCTTCCGGCCCAATTTGTGATTTAACTTTTTAATCAAAGAAACGAAACGGACTAGTCCAACATACCCCAATGAGAAGGATTTTTGATTTTTCATTTACTAGACTACACTTAGATCTAGATATAACATTGTTGATATGGTGCGCAAAGGTGCACGCGTTCAATATAATAAAGTATCATTCTCCGCCATGACACTAATGGTTGTTGTTTGTTTATTGCTGACTGTGAACCTAGGTCATAATTAACAAAACATAATCCTTAATTAGTCACAGTAATTCTCCTAGACAGCTGATAACGTCAAGTGAGGTCTACTATTAGCACTTCTCAGCGCCATAGATGGATTAGCACTACCTAGCACCTTCAACTACAACAGGGGGCCAAGGCACAATCAAAATAGATAAACAGCGTGCTAGTATCAATCAATCTTATCAGCTGACATCTTCTGAATCCTCGGCATCACAGTTACATGATCTTCATCTAAGAGACAAAAGATTATTCAAAGATCCTTACTCTTTCAAGAGCTTTTATACCCTAATACATGGCACCATGAAAATTCAATGATCGTGATAAAAGGGTAGTTTATTTCATCATCTTTATCATTTAAGAAGAAACCTTGTAAGAGCACTGAAAACAAAGGAGACCATGAATGTGTCAAAGAAAGGTATCACTATTCAGATGATTCATACAAAGATACAGCAATCGAAGAAGTGAAAATGTTTCTTGATGAGAGAAGTAGTGCATAAGAAACTCAAATATAATAACTTGTATTAGAGTCAGAGAAAACATATGAAGTAAGTGATGATAAGTCTTGATGAACTTCCAAAATCACTTCTTTTAGAAGTGGAAGAAGCTGTAATTAAATACAGAGACTTCACATATATCCATCCTGGAATTTTATCTGGAACTGCGAGCAAAGATTGTGTTAAAGGGTAGCTTATTTTTCCTAAACAAAGATGAACGATATTTGTTTTCAGTAGGGTTAACCAAAAAAAATAAAAAAAGTTTGACATCATGGTTGAATAGAATTCTTCCATCAGGAAAAAATAGCTAACGATCTTAGCGCTTCTTCTCTCCATACTTTGAATGTCTATTTTCTTTTCCACGTGTACTATTTTCTGAGGCATTAGAAAAGACATCTAGTGCATTTAGCAATCCTGGATTTGGTTTCACCAAATGGAAGAAACCTGAGAGACTGAAAGAACTTGAAGAAAGAGTCCACTACAGACGAACTCTTTTAAAGAGGAAGTTAGAAGAAGAAAAGCTTAGGGTAGAACCAGATAAACTGTCACATATGTTTCATGTGCAAATTTTGAAAAATCAACAGTATTTGAGACATATTCTGAAACGTGTAAAGCAGCTATTTAGGACTTAGCAAAAACAAACTCAAGCCCACGTGGTCACAACGAAAAACTGAATTCACCCAATCATGGGAGCTCCCTAGCATCTTTGAAATTTCTTGCAGAATTTGATAAAGTAACGGAACATCATTTACATAGAATTGAATATGGTAATGGTTAATATGGTGCGCAAAGGTGCACGCGTTCATTATAATAAAACATCATTCTCCGCCATGACACTAATGGTTGTTGTTTGTTTATTGCTGACTGTGAACCTAGGTCTTAATTAACATGGTGGCAGCGGTGTATTAATGATCATAGGTAATCATTAATCAGCATATAAAGGTTTATAGTTTGCAATAATAAAGAGGCAACAATTACAGGGCTACGCCGTGCAATGGCAGCTAGAAATTTCCTTCCTGTACCCGAGACGCTCGAGGTAGAAGGAAACATGGCCGCTAATTTACAAAAGTTTCACCAGAGCTGGCGAAACTATGAGTTAGCCACTAAATTGGCGAAAGAATCAGAGGAGGTCATAGTGGCCACCTTTCTTACAATTCTAGGAACAAAAGCGATGGACATATATGAAGGGCTTGAAATGGAGAAGGGAAAAGAAAGAAAGATGGAAGAAATAGTGAACAAATTTGAAAGTTTTTGCATTGGAAAAACGAATGAAACTTATGAGCGCTATGTTTTCAATACTCGTGAACAGCAAGAAGGCAAGGACATTCAAAAGTACATAACAAATCTGAGAACACTAGCAAAAACGTGTAGTTTTGAACGCCTGGAAGATAGCTTGATTAGAGACAGAGTAGTTCTTGGTGTTAGACATGAATGCCTCAAAGGTGCAGAGATATTTGCAGAGCATACGAGACCCACAACAAACAGTTTAGACAAATACAAACCGACCCTCCAATCATTGAGAAAGTATCAACACCCTCAAGAACAAACATTCAGAAAGGTAAATGCAGGTATTGTGGAAGGATTCACGAATACATTAAGGAAAAGTGCCCTGCACAGGGTAAAATGTGCATAGCGTGCAATGGGAGACATCATTTTGCTGTGATGTGCAAAAAAAAATCAGCAGATGTCAGATGATATGTCTAACGATAAAAGACAACTGCAGTCGGACACAAGAGATGATGTCATGATGGTAAAAAATGAATGGGTGATGTCTTTGGAGAACCACAAAACGAAAAGGATGACAGCATTTATGACAGTAAATGGTCACCGTGTAAGGTTTTAAATGGATAGTGGAGCTGATGTAAATACCATCCAGGAAAAATACGTAAATAAGAATGAGATAGAAAAGGCAACGCAAAGATTACTAATGTGGAATAAGACTGAAATGAGCCCCATAGGGAAAGCCACTCTAACGACGAGAACTGAGAAAACTAACGAAACATTTGAGGTGGAATATATAGTGGTACCAAATAATCTAGCATGCCTTCTAGGTCATGAAACTTTAACTAGAATGAAGTTATTCAAAGTCGATAAAGATAGATTCATAGCATCAGTAGTGAATAACCAAGAAGAAGACTAGTCCAAAGTTTACTGGTGATGTGGGTGACTTAGGAGAAGTGTCTATAAAGATTGATAGCAGCATTAAGCCCAAGGTTCTGCCGTGTAGAAAGATCCCTATTGCTTTACAAGAAAGAGTTAGGGAGGAGTTAAAGACCCTAGTGCAGAGAGGAATCATAGAACCAGTGATAGAGCCTACAGAGTGGGTGAGTCAGATGGCAATTGTGGAAAAAGCTAATGGAAAAATTAGGATCTGCATAGATCCACAAGCCCTGAATAAAGTTTTACTAAGGGAATTCTATAATCTTGCTACTTTAGATGACATAATAGCAGATTTGAAAGCTGCCAAAATATTCAGCAAATTGGATGTGCAAGAAGCTCTCTGGCACGTCAGACTAGATACAGCGTCATCTCATTTGACAGCAATGATAACCCCTTTTGGTAGATACAAATGGAAACGATTACCATTCGGTCTGAAACTGAGTTCAGAAATTTTTCAGAGAATATTAAATCTAGCACTAGAAGGACTAAAAGGCTGTTTCAATTACGTTGATGATATTATAGTGGTAGGAAGAGGAAGAACGAAAGAAGAGGCACTCAGAAATCATGATATTAACCTAAGAGAGCTGATGAAGAGATGTCAAGAAAAGAAGATTAAACTGAACCACGAAAAGTCTGTTTTTAGAACAGATGAGATTATTTTTTGGGGTCATATTATTACAGAAGCAGGAATAAAACCAGACCCGAACAAAGTATCTGCGATTTTGAGTTTGAATGCTCCAAAAGACTAAAGACTTTGTGTCATGGTTCAATATCTTGCAAGATTTGTTCCAGACTTGTCGACAGATTTACAGCCCATAACAGAGTTGATCAGAAAAAACACACCATTTGTTTGGTCTGATCAATGCACACGAGCACACGAGCTTTCATCAAGATAAAGAGAAAATATCGACTCATGGCACACTGATATATTTTGACCCTAACAAAGAGCTTACATTACAAGCAGATAGTAGCCAAAATGGGTTTGGAGCAGCGTTATTACAAGATGGCAGTCCGATAGCAAATGCTTCTAGATCATTAACTGATACTCAGAAAAGATGGGCACAGATTGAAAAAGAATTTTTGGCAGTGGTTGTTGGTTTGAAACGTTTTGACCAGTATACGTATGGCAGGACAGTTATAGTTCAGAATGACCATAAACCACTGGAAAACATCCTTCAGAAATTCAAAATGATTTTATTAATTTGATGGGCAATAAGATTAGGGAATCAATTGTTGGAAAATTCAAGCAAGTTTGTTACTTTTCTCTTATGCTTGATTTAACCCCAGATGTTTCTCATCAAGAACAGGTATCCCGTATCCTAATGGCTGGACATCTTTAGGTTTCTTCTTGAACCAAGACACGTCTTGGATTCTATGGATGACACGCTGATGAAAAACTGTGTTTCTTTTTCCTGTTTGATGAAATACGGGCAATTCCCTTGTTCAATGATGTCATTGATGCACGAGCACTTTTCATAAAAAAAACAGTACTACAATTACCAATTGACACATTAAGAAAGCTGGCTTAATATGGTAATGATGTTTGCTCAAACCTTGCAACCTCCATTTGAGTGCTGCTAACTCAGGTCACTTCAATTGTGTCATGTGAGAGAATTTTCTCAAGGCTCAAGTTAATCAAAAACTATTTCAGGATCACAATGACGCAAGAAAGGCTTAACATGGCTTTAATGTCAAGTGAGTCACAAATACTAGACTGTATTGATGTAGATCAGTGATGCCCAAAATACGGCCCACGGGCAAGATTCGGCCCGCGACCTGGTTCCATCCGGCCCGCCGAAAAGTCGACATAAATTGCAGAAATATATCTTTACCTACACTATGGCCCTCACTTTTGATCTGATTGGTTGCTATCATGTCATTTGTTCTTTTATGAAATGGAACTCTTTGAATGTAAAATCTACCAGAAAAAGTGAACTTCTCTTTTTTTTTTCGGAACATGACAATAAGCTTACATATTTGTTTTATAGAAAAAGTTAAGCTAATAAAAAAAAACACCATAATAAAGTCGGCGTTATGAAACAAATATTCCGACATTCTTGTTAAAAAAAAAAGGATAAACTTCAACTGTGCTATTAATGAATGTCAGTACTAGATACACTGGTTTCTAATCAAATAGCTTCAGGTCAATTTCATTTCTTTTTTTACTTTTTGTGGCCCGCGACGCGAGTGTCGGAAATAAAATGGCCCGCAGGTCGAATTAGGTTGTGCATCAATGATGTAGATGATGCTATTGATGGCTTTGCTGCACAGAAAGGAGATTTGTCACTTGTGCATTATTTTGCCAATAGACAACGCGAATCCTCCTCACTTAAATCCAATTTCCAGCGCAAGTCGCTTGTCTTCCCCCCCCCCCCACCCAATAGACAACGGTATCATTTATTAAAATATTCTTAATGGTTATTTCTAGTTACTTTTACTGATATACAGAACCAAATTTGAATGTTGGCTTTATGTATTTATTTAGTACATTATCTCATGTCATGATGTCGAATGTCAAAATGAAAGGGGCCCCGAAAGAGGTCAATCCCCTCCGGGCCCCAAATCCATAGCTACGCCCCTGATGTATATTCAAATCTACTAATTTAGCTGTCTGGTAATAATCTAGGTTTAAAAAAGTAAAAGAAATATTCATAGGGTTTCCCCCCCCCCCCCCCCGCCCTTTGATTCTACTGAGCATGCTACACTAAACGGCTAGCGATTTATGATCGAAAACGTTAGTTGCTCGCTCACTGAGCGTGCCGGCGGACAAGAGAGGAGAAGAATCATAATTATTGATCAATCAGGTGAAAAATAATGAGCATGCAATAGACTACTATCAATTATTTATTGATAAAAAAATAGGCCAGTGTGTGACGTCAGTTACAGGCGCATTGAGCGTGTGGAGTTGCATTTCAAAACAAAAAATGCTGATCAGATCCATTCCAGTCATATTCCGGTACCGTACATGAAATCAATCAATCCAAACCAAAGCCACACATATCAATCCTCCAAGCCCTCGCCTATTCACCTATCAAGCACATACCCATAGCCATCCATCCAGGTTACACTGTATTGCCACAATTAATATTCTCCTATTATTGACGACGTGCTATACTCGTGGCCCTTATCTCCGCTCGGCATGCTACAAACGGTTTAGCGTTTTTTGATTGATGACGTCTGACACAGGCTCACCGAGCAAGCGGGCGGGCGAGATAGGCTGATAATTATTGATCGACCAGGTGAAAAAAAAAAGAAGGGCGTCATATGACTGTGCAGTTATACTACAAGTAAAAAAAAAGGTTGTTTGTTTGTTTGTAAAATGTTTTACATGTTTCGGATGTTCCTTCAGAGTTGAAGCTAATTACTTCCTAGTCCAAACCTCCCGCAGGACGACGGGGATGGGAGCGGGCAGGGTTTGAACACGGGACCATCGATAAATCTGAACGACAGGCTAGCGTGCAAACCCCACGACCAGGCAGCCATAGGTAGATCGATCACATTTAATAATTTAATAATAAAAATGGATCTTTTGTTGCTATGTGACTGTCAAGATGGTCTAGAAATTCTTCGATGAAAACTTTTTTTTTGTCTATTTATTTCTCTTGCTGGTGGTAGGCGGTACAAGAAAGTGTTCTACTGTGGTGGGAGAGGCAAAACTCGCACATCTCGAAGGTTGTGTTTGTTGAACTGTCAGGTCTTATTGTTACATACTTGGCTAGATTATCTTTGTACCATCCGCTGCCTGTTTTTCGAGGTAAACTCTTTAACATGAAGCCTGGTGGCGTTAGCTTAATGGTTTTTGACTCATTAGCAGCTTCTTTGAACCATGTCTCACTAAGGAAAGCGATGTAGTAGCTATCATCAGTGATGGTTTCTGCAAGCTCAAGAGATTTAATACTGCATGACTGGGCGTTTAGGGTTCTTTATTTTAAGCTGACTGGAGGATCTAGTCACCAGAGGCGTAGCTCATTTTGAAGACACCAGAGGAGTAATATCACGAATTGTAGGTTTTTGATGGGGACATCTGACATCTGTAGTGTGAGGAGTAATAGTAATTTCAATCGAATTTGATTAAGTCCATCTATCCATATCCGAGCCACACAAATCCATCCATTCAGGTCACAATGTCTTGTCAATTAGACAGATTAGTCAATTTGTGATACGAAGACGTCCCTGTTTGCTAAGGTATGTGAAGTTGTCCAAGCACTGACTTACCAAGTCTGAAAGGGGAACTCGTCCCTTCGCCTTATAACAAAACTAAAATGTTATTTAACCTTGATTAGGGAAATAATAGAATATGCATCCTCCGTTTGGGACCCCTCAACTCAAGAAAACATTAAGAAACTGGAACAGACACAAAATAGAGCAGTGAAATTCATAACAAACGAATATTCACATTTGACTAGAGTCACACCTTTAGTAAAATCACTAAATTTAGAAAGCCTTCAGGACAGAAGACTCAAAAGTAAAGTAGCAATCATACATAAAACACTGAACCATAATCTTCAAATACAAAAACAAAATTTAATAAAATACTCTGAAAGACACAAAGATAAAGGCACATTCCTCGTCCCATATGCTAGGACAAATTTGTACAAATACTCCTTCTTCCCTAGTGCTATTAGAGCATGGAATGGGTTGCCTGAGCTAGCCAGGAAAACCAGTGACTTGGCAGAATTTAAGTCATTGGTTAATATGCATGACTAAATGCATGGCGCGTAGGACGTAATCATCTTCTTTTTTTGAAGTAACGTCTGTATTATATAAGATAAGATAAGATATATCCGACTCTCACAATTTTTGTCATATCCAAGTTTATGCGGTTTCTATTTCGGCTATCTTTTCTTCTATACAATATTTTTGTAGACCAGATAAAGCAAATCATTTGCGAAGTGCAAGTCTGTCTTTGGATTTTGTTCACGCCATGGAATACCCAAATCAGTCTGGTTCATTACTCTCCTCATTATGTAGTTGATGGCTAGGAGGAGGAGGAAGGGATAGCAGATGCACTCATGTCTCACACCTGATTTCATGCTTAAGAACTCGCTTGTTCTTCCCTCTTTTCTAAAGCAGCAACTAGATTGACGGTAGAGGTGTTGTAGAATCTTGACAGTATAAAGGTTTGTTTATGATATGCTAAATATGGTTGTCTACATTTAAAACCATAGTTATTATATTGGATTTGTTATATTTTACTTATTCCTGAATCTTAGTGATTAATGTAAACTATAAAATTTCATGAACCTAATTGCTATGTAAGAATTTAGTTCACCGTGCACTAACCCCAAAGAGCGCTTGTGAAATTAAGAATTTCACATGCCCAATGTATCATAGCAATTAATACTATTTCTCACACCCTTGTGAGCAGACAAATATAGAGTCTATTCAATAATAATAATGCACTGCACTTCTAGTCGTTACACAAAAATATCCAGTTGCAAATAGCTACATCCGCATAACAGCGGTATCAAACATATCCAATATACTAAGGCTTCAGAAAAATATATATATATATAACTTGACTTATTATATCACGTCCGCATCACAGCGGGTAACAATAAACGTTAATAATACGTATCCAACTCTAAGATCACAATAATAACTATTAGAAATACGTGTACTGTCTCAAAAGACTTCAAGTGACTACTGGCCTCAACTTCCCAAAAAATACTGCCCAACTGAATTAAAAGTCAATTTAGTCATTCTTACTTGCTGTTTCTATATCAGAAGTTTCACGGATCTTTCCAACCTCTTAACACGAGGTGAACATATAACAGGCAATGTTAACCGAGACTGTGACAATGATAACACATTTATTGTGGTTAACTCCCTTGCATTTGTTTATAATTAAGTTATGTGTGCTTTAAGATTTCATGTCTTATCATTTTAAATTTATTATTAAGATTGATACCAATGCCTGCATCTGAATGATTGCAAGACATATGAGTATCCGTGCTCTTGTCCGCTTTGCTATTAGATAATTCCTAATCGTTTTTTATATCCCCAGCCTAGTTGCTGTAACTGGTTGCTGGTAACGGTTTATCATCTGTTGCCTAATTCTGCCAGAAAACCAAGCAACAGTGTGACGAAAGCCAACCACACAAGGTACCCACCATTACACACCTGTCAGCGAAAAGGCATTACCTACTTTCCAGTGCCCATAGAATATTGCCCAGTGTCTACAGTACCCATAGCCCAGTATTATCTGCCCAGTATCCGGCCCAAGCTGTACACTGCCCAATAGTTACTGCTACTGCAGTCTGCTTAAAGCAACCTTTGCTACAAAAAAATAAACTGGTGTAAGTTAGCTCGTCCATCTACGAGCTAGAGACTAAAGCTGAGAGATAATCCTACAATAACTACTACAAATTTAGATTTCAAAACCAATATTCTCTACTGCTAATCAGAAGATTGAAGAAGGACTGTTGTGGATCCGTCCAAAGTTATATAAGTCTAAGCTGTCTTGACTCTAAAGAACGCCCTTTGTCCTATCTATGAACTGTGTTGAGGACCTGGGGTGGCACTGGGAAGTGTGTCGGTGGTCTGTATTAGTATTTAGGTAGGAAAGGACTGGCGTCACCTGAGATAGGACATTCTGGGACTTGATGGCTGAAGTCCATGCCTGTTTGTACTGTAAATAAATACCTAGTTTATTGTTACCTCATGCTTTTCGTTAAGTGCCTACCTTAGAGGTTACAACAGATTCATAGTCTATTTTGGATCGGATAAGACTCCGATATAGCAGCAGCAAGGTATCACTTTCAGATCACCTGTCTGTATTGCTGAGTACTCTGAATATGTGTAATGACTTTTAGTCCTATTAGACCCAGGTCACTTAGAATCCCATTTTTTCCATGTTGTATAATAGGCCTTTTTCTATATCGAAGAATACAGCTACTAGATATTTTTGTCTAAGAAATGCATTTCTGATGAAAGATTCCAGCCTTACCAGGTAGTCAGTTGTTGTCCGCCCCTGCCGGAATCCGCACTGGTAGCTAGAGATCTCAAGACCAGAGCAACCTATTATTTATCATCCTTTCCATGGTTTTACAGATGCAGCTGCTTTTCAGTGCTATTAGGCAATAGTTAGCTGGGTCAGACCCATCTCTACCAGTGCGTTTAGGTATCGGTCTTACTGGGGTCTTCTTCAAGCGAGAACGATTTATTTCCTCCCTTATTTTGACTTTTTCGAATTCTGACGTGTAGTGTGCAGTGTGTGATTTATCTGCTATTGAGGATGCAAGGCAGTCAGCTATATCTCTGGGGGACGTGACATATCGTCCTTGGTTTTTCAAATGCCTATTGCATTTGATTATTTCCCTTTGATCTGCTTTACTGCCTTCCAAACCGCTCTAGCAGACTTTTTGGCATCCAGACTGCCGACAAAATTTCTCTAGGAATTCTATTTGGTTGACCGTATGGTTTGTCTAGCCTTTGCTCTAGCTATCTTAAAATAGCTTTAGGATTTTCTGGGAAAAATTCTTTATAACTGCAGCCAGTCGTTCTAGTATTTATAATACAAACAATATAATCACTTAACTTTTAATGTTCAATAATATTGACCACACAATCTTTCAAGAGAACTCCATGAAACAGCTCATTAAACTGTATGTTCAAATATCAGTACAATTCCAAATTATCTTATAGTCAAGATGCTGCTCACTGACACCTAATATCAAAGTTCAAAGTAACACCTAAGCTCACAACTTGAAACTGTATCACTAGGTCTGGACACTGGAATCCGGAACCTTAGTCTCGTAAATCAATCATCAGACAAAAAACAAGAGATGCAAATCTCACTCCTGTAGCCTAAAACTGATACCCTATAGAAAGATAATAACATATTCTTCTAATCCTCTAATCTAATTACAAAATACGAATACTATCGAATACAAATAAAATTACAATACAATATCAAATAAAACTCACACTAAACAGGGGTCAAGATAATCCGTTAAGAATATCTACCAAAGACAACGATAAGGCTATCCAATATCAGTTCCAATGAGAAATTTAAGAGCTGACCAAAGTAAAGCTTGCTTCAGTCTAGCAACATGGCGTGAAATGCACCAAACAGGCTAAGACAATATACGTCATAAAAAATTATGACGAAGCGACAAGGGAAAATCCCCTACTCTACACAAACAAAATCCGTGAAAATGACGTCATCAAAATAGACAAAATCGGTGCTATTAAATAGAGAATATTTTTATTATACAACTAATTCACTAGGTGCGATAGTTTGCTAGGCCGTTTTGGATATGCGGATGTTAGGGGGACAACTATCCGGGCAATATCAAGTAGCTTGCTAGCAAGGGTATCAGTTAAACTCTGTTCATTAAGGATATTTTCTGAGATATTATCTGAGAATCTTTTTTTGGAAATGTTCCCAAACGGCTTTATTCAGCTTCCATCGCTAAGGTCGTCCCAATGATGGGAGATTGTTAGCAATGATGATTGGGAAGTAATCACTCCCCCGTAGATCATTGCTTACTGACCATTAAAATCGTACAGAAGTCCGACGACGCATACGGTGAGGTCAATGCATTTAAAAGATCCAGTTTATGGATGCAAGTAGGTCGGAAATGCATCATTAAGATGCGTAAATCATGTTGGAGGAAGATACCCTCCAGCAAATTTTTGTCAGTATTGTTGGATCCTTTTTAGTGTTATGGGCATTTAAATCCAAAAGGATTATGTAGGCCAAGTTGAGTTGTTTTATGAGGTTCTCCATGTCTGTTGGGTTCAACGGAGCGCCTGGAGGTAGATACAGACTGCAACAAGTAATAACCTTGTGTTGGGTTATCCTAACTGCTATGACCTGTAGTGTGGTCTGTAGCTCTACCGTCTTACAGTGGTTGCTGTCCTTCACAAGGATACAGACTCCACCTGATGCTCTCCCAGCATCCTCAACAGTCCTGCTGTTAGTGCTGTAGCTTCGGAAACTGATGTTATCTTTCAGGAATGTTTCATGTACGCAGACAGCTACAGGAATCTCCAAGTCCATCAGCCGCTTTATCTCATAATTGGCATTAAGGCCTCTACAGTTTCACTGTACAATCCTGGAATCCATGGCTTATTCTAAATTTTCTACTTGGAACTATTAGGCCTTGGGAGGCCTTTGGAGGGGTTGCCCTTTATTTCAGTCACCTTTGTATTTTTGGACTTGGGTTTAGAAGGTGAATAGGACACTTACATACCCTTTTGGGGGAAATTTTTCTCTCTGGAGTGGGGGGATCTCTCCGGTTAGAGGGAGGTTATTTTCTCCTTCCTTACTTCGAGTTTCTTCATTAGTTTTATTTCTCAACTCAGTGATGTGATGGGCCTCGTGTATAACGTGCCTGAGTGGCTTGTTTTGTGTCTAGGGGATGATTATTTTTAGTTTGCCACACACTGGGCCATTAGTGATATATCGGGAGCAGGCACGCAACAAAACAAACAATTGAGAAAGATACAAAATTTTAAAGAATTAATAAACATTTATTTACATAATTACACATAGAATAATAACAAAGGGTGTGGTTAAATTTATCATTTTGCAATAATATATTTATTCATCTTTCTTGCACTTTATGAGAGTATATGTCACTTTTTTCCCACTAAATTATCTAGTTGTCCTATCGGTGAAGTAGCTGGCTGTGCTCCGGGATGGAGGTCTTGCAGCTAGAGGTGGCGCTCTAACGGGTAGAGATTCGCGGTGATTTAGTTTTTGTGGAGTCTCAATCCAAAGTTCTGATATCAGTTGTGGGCACAAGTGAGCTGCGGCAGAGCTGGTCTCTCGTGGGCAGCGTCGTTAGCAGGGATGGTCCAGTGAGTTGCGGCGAGTAGGCACAGATATGACGTCTCGCATAGGCACTTGGTCTTAGAGAACGCAGTGCCTAATTGGTTGACAAGTGGACTGTCAAATAGGCACGCTGGTAGTGCCAGATAGGCAGTTGAATGGTACCAAGTAAGCAAGTGATACTAAAATAGACAGACACCTGAGGGAGGCTGCGGATAAACAAAGACAAGATAGGACTTGTCTCTCATGCATCTTATTGATGCCCTCAAATGAGGTGCATTATTCAGATTGATACAATTACTTTTTAGTACAATGGGGAGATGATGACAAATAAAATTGGAAAAAAAGATGGCTGATAGTAGCAATTGAAAATGTACAAAGTAAGGGAGATAAAACACTCAAGTCAACATAAGAGGAGCGGGGGAGGGGAGATGGATAATAATCATTGGCCGTGCCGCCATTGTTTACATACTGCCGTCGGCCATTAATAATGAAGTGAAACACTCATCTAGGTGAAATGGATAAAGAGGGAGATAATTTATATAACTCTTTACTAAGCGCAGTGTTAATGCGTTAGAAAGATTATCAAGGCGGTCAGCCAAGATAAAGGAAATCAGCCAAGATAAAGGAAATAACATAAAAAGTAGAAAATATATATACACGGTGCGTCATAATCAATTGAGAAACGTGGTAATAATATTTTGGACATAGTTTAATGCAATATATAAATATGTGCATATGCAATGGCTATGTTTCTTAATTAAGACAGTGAGAAATACACAATGCACACATTAAACATAGATAAAATAAGTAAAATCTACATAAAATTATCAAGCGAGAAATATACACAAACTAACTGGAACTGTGATTAAGTTCGGCTTACCTCCAGGTATTTCTCTAGAAGAAAGAAAGAATGTTATAGTTCGGACTCGACTGTCAGCGAGATGAAGAAATGACGAAGTGTGTCTATCCTGATTTAGTTCACCTTATAAAGGTCCGGAAGAAAATGGTGGAAACAGAAAGGCGATAGACTAAAGATAATCTCCCATGTGGGTAAATGTCTGGAGAATCGAGTCGCACCTAGAAATTTTAGAGGCGTGTTGACACAGATTATCTCCTTGATCAAAAAGAGACGTGTGTAGGGTGGTAGAAAGATCTAGTATATTCCAGCCCAGGTGGTGTCGACCGTGAACGTCGGACACCCGGCGCTATGGCCAATGTAAGAGACTGTTTATCTTTTCCCCGGTCAAAGGAAGAGAAGTGAAAAGTCGTGGCCTTGTTGTCGCCAAAGTGATGAATTCAGTCTAGCGAGAAGAGGAAAAAGTGGGGTTTGGTGGTGAAATTGGGCCTACAAAGGGGAAATAATTGAGATAAAATAAATAAATAATAATTAATTATGTGCTAAAATTGAGCGACACTGTCAGCAAGCTTTTGACCTGTGACAAGGGAGTTGGTCAACCTCTAACTCAGTATAGGTTGGGGGTGTCTGGCTGGGTTCTCTAAGGAGAACCTGTGTCAGACATCATTTCTCCGGTTTCTAAGGGAGTGTTGATGTTGACATGCTGCTCAGTCTCTATGCTCTCATTAGCCACCACAGAGAACCTTTTCGTTAGCATGACAACAGGGCTTTCTTGTCTCTTTGGAATTTAATTTTTTGGCGGTCTTTTCTTCTGAGCTGGAGAAAAAGGAGGGGATGGTGGGGTCAATGTGTCCGTCTGTGTGGCTATGGATTTTTTCTATCTTAACCACAGCTTGGGAGTAGGTCTTTGTCAAGCCGAATTAGCCCTTGGGTAGATTATACAGTCGGTTTTGCATGGCTGAAGGTACATCCTTTTCTTGCACGGCAACCTCCTGTTTCCACACACGGCAGTCCTTGGAGTAGGCTCAGTGGCCAGCGTGAAAATTTGGGCATTTGAACTGGGCTGTGCAGCCATTGTCTCATGACCATCACCAGCACATCTTGCACACACATTGTTCCTCTTGCAGACTGCCACGCCGTGTCCATAACCTTTGCACATGAAGTACCTCATGGGTTTAGGTATGTAGGACCTCACTGGAACTTGTAGATATCCTGCCTTCACATACTCTGCCGGTGTCGTAGTTCAAATTCGAGGATAAAAGTGGTGGTTCTGACCTCCTCCCGATCCCTGCGTCTATTAATGCGCAGGGCATGGGTGACTCCTTCAATTCCCTCCACTATTTCCTTCTCGAAACATTCCAGCAGGTCATAAGAGCTGATTACACCTCTGCTTGTGTTCAGACTCATGTGTGGCATGACTTTCAGATGAAGCCCATCAGAGTATATCTTATACGAGTAGTTTTAATTAATTGTGCTGCTTGGATACACTCTTGGGCTCTCCTACTACTGACTTATGTCCCTTGTAGATGAGAAAAAGGGCTCTTCTTTCCACTCCTCTGTGCACCTGACCACCAGAAATGAAAGCCAGATAGAGTTTCTTGTGTCCTCCCCCTTCCTTTCTTCCATTCCACGTTTCTTGACCAGACATAAATCTGGGGCAAGTAGGGTTTTTTTTTTTTGTTGGGGGGGGGGGGTTGTTGTCCATTGACATTTGTAGTAGTTCGGCACCTGTGCTCTCCACCCGCCATCGAGTCCAACAAGGGGACGAGCCATTTGGATGTCCAGAATGAGCCCACCAGCGCTACGCAGGTGCTAAACTCAGTCAGCTGCGGCATCAGACATGTGTCCGATACAGTAGCTAACTGATAGCCCCATTAGCCACTGCCTTCCAGCATACGTCGATGACCTATGCTTGTAGCTCAGCGTGACCAGCCGGATGACCCAAAGCGGGTCATCTTGGCCTAGGGTGTAGAGGAATTTGTAGTGGTTTATCCTCGGATAGACACCTAATCAATTACCAGGATCTCTCTATTCCCTGTTACCTCTCGCAGTTTACACTAAATGGAAGTAGGGAGATTTTAAAGATAAGGAAACAGTCATGAGTAAAGAAGGCAGACTGAGAAAAAGTGGAAGCACCTGAGATGAACCCCAATTGGTAACAAGACTGGAAGGATTAGTCCTCCCGTAGAGCCTTGGCGAGAAACTCTTCTGTTAGGCGTAGTACCTTCAAGCTCCCATACAGGTTAAGTGACTACAGACAAACTATCCCACAGCTCTCGGAGCTGCATACACTCTTGCAAGAGATGGCCACTGTCTCCACCGACTCTCCACAGTGTCGGCAACGGGCATCAAAATTTGGCCGGAACCTGTCAAAGTAAGCACCAACAGTGCAGTGCCCCGTTCTACACTGCGCAATGATAGATTGTTCCTACCTTTTTAGCCTCTATCTATCCCTCTCTCTCTCTACCTATCTATCCTCTCTCTCTCTCTAACTTATCTCTCTCTCTCTATCTATCTCTCTATCCATCTATCTATCTATCCCTCTCTCTCTATCTATCCCTCTCTCTCTACCTATCTATCATCTCTCTCTCTCTAACGTATCTCTCTATCTATCTATCTCTCTATCCATCTATCTATCCCTCTACCTATCTATCCTCTCTCTGTCTAACTTATCTCTCTCTATCTATCTATCCCTCTCTCTCTCTCTATCCCTCTCTCTACCTATCTATCCTCTCTTTCTAACTTATCTCTCTCATCTATCTATCTCTCTATACATCTATCTATCTATCCCTCTCTCTCTCTACCTATCTATCCTCTCTCTCTAGTGAAATTACATTAAATCAATAAATTAAAAAATAATAATTTAGGTCTGTAAAACATTACAAATGAAAAAAAAATAGTGTCAGCAAAAATATATAAATATAGGCCTATAACCCGTACATATATAGGATAACGGTACCATACATTTGTGACACAAACAAAAAAAAAACAAATTAAAAAAATAAAGATTAATTCATTCTCATTATTTATTTTTTATAGCCTTTTTAATATTTTTTTTTATTACATAATATAGATCCAGAGTTTTCATGTCATTAGAGAATGACTAGATCTATCACGAGCTATTACATGATACTACCGACACCGTCTAGCCGGTAGTGACCTTGTGACCTGATTACTGTAGCGATCGATAGCGCGGTGCTGCCACTTGTGAAACATTCTTCAAAAGGGTCCTTCGATGTAAAGTTTTACTGACTTAAGTTGGGGATAGTAAAAGCATTGGACGTTGTGCTGGCTACATGGCACCTTGTTCTAAACCGTTGGCCAAAGAAACAGATGACATCTTCTGCTTTATAGATCGCACGGTATATAAGGGAACTTCACTTTTTACAAAGCTTATATCAATTCATTGTGTCGGTCTATTTTTTAACCGGTAAAAAGTTTGTACGCGTTATTTCACCCACAACGAATTTTTGATCAAGCTGAAATTTTGCACAATTATTTCTTTCACCTGACAACACATGAATCAATTTAAAAAAAACAAACAAACAAGATAACAAAAACAGTTTGTGTGAAGCACTAACTCAAAATAGGCCCCCGAAGTGAACCACCCAGTCAGGTAAAAATTCAGGTTTTAATATTTGAGAAAGAATATTAGAAGAAATTTTATCAAAGGCAAATGACAGAGAAGAATAAAGAAACAAGGTTGACAGATTGTGACAAGTTGGATTAAGATTTGAGATTTTTATGGTTTGAGAACCCACACTTGCACATATAAACTACATGCACAGCGTTATAATGCAGGCAACAAATACTATATTTAGATGTAAAAATATGTATAATTTATTATACAAAGGATAATTAAAAGGTAAAATGATGTACAGTTGCTAGGATGGGATCTAGCGTATTTACATGTAAGGGTCTATCATCATTAGATTTGAGAACCAAGTGGTCTGAGTGTCATTAGGCTGGTTGCTTAGTTTTAGGTCCGGTGCTGCACTGGTGAGACGGGTGTGGCTGATACTGATGCTGTCTGCTGGTGGGCTGGCGTGGTGGATCCAGGCTCCGTGTGCAGTCCAACTTGTATGGTTGCAGAGCTAAGCTGCGTCTACCAATCAGTTAAGCCAGTGACGAGTCTGTGGCTAGCGTTGTTACTTGGACTCTTGAAGGATGAGTAGGACTGATGTCTACAGATCTGGTGCCAGCAAAATTGTTATCAGCTTTAGATTGCTAAGATTTCAGGCGGATGTTGCCTATAGATAAAAGCTGCAACGATATGATGTATACGTCGGTTTAGCCATAATGATAACACTGGGAGGTAGATGCCTTTTCGTGAAAGACATCTTTAGACTGATGTAGAGAAACTATAAGATAGTTTTATAAATATCAAAGGGAACTAACAAATGAATATAGTGTCCCATCAAGGGAGATAACAATAATAATGGGAACTCCCATAAAGGGAAATGACAAACAATAATAAGTCATGTATACATAAATGTTTTGATAATTCCCTGCCAAGGAATTAATCAATGAAAATATATTGGAGGCTCGTGTTGAGCGTTAATACATATGGGTTATATTAATAATAGTTAAAAAGCTAAATATATATGGTAGGAATTATTAATAAATTCTAGTTTACATGGTTTGGACATTTAGCAACAAAAGTCATGATATAAAATATAAGTATACAGTAATCTACTAACATTATCCATGATAAGAATAAACAAATATGTACACAAATAATGTAGTAATAAATGCACAAATATATATATAATATCAGGTGACCGAGCCTCGCTCGGATGAATAATTTGTTAAGGAAGGATATATACCCGAAGTCATTTTGGGAATATTTTTGTAATTACGAAAATGAACGATCGGGTAAAGACTATCAATCCGAAGAGTTGCTTTTTTTCGTTCTGTCAGTTCTCAATGTAATTGTACATGGCGATTAGAATAGAAAGTCCCCCCAACAGTAGGCCTATAGAAAACCACAGCTCACGTCTTAACGTTTTACATTACTTCTTTCGCGTCAAACTATTGGGTTATTATAGGCTTGGAAGAAAGTCTTAGCAGATAACTTCTAAATTGGTTACTTTATGACATTTAATATTGCTATTAATACATTCATTATGGCTCTGAGACATGGACACTTTACAGAAAACAACTAAGACTTCTTGAGCAAAAGATGCTTGCGCTCCATCATGGACATACGGTGGCAGGACCGCACTACCAACATCGACAATGAGGGACTTCTTTGGTTCCGACAGTTGCACTGGGTAGGGCACGTATCCCGTATAGGAGACGAACGTATGCAAAAGGCAGTCTTTTTTTGGTGAGCTAAAAGGTGGTCGACGTAACAGATGCGCCCCACGGAAACGCTTCAAAGACCAGCTTAGGCGTCAACTTTCCTTAACTGACACAGAAGAAAGCACCTGGTTGTATGCGGCCTCCGAACGAGACAGCTGGAGGTCACTCACGAAGGCCGCGGGATACACATTTGAGACGAAAAGAAAATCTGCTGCCGAGGACAAACGCAGGCGGCGAAAAGAAAATCTAAATCGACCACCTGCGGACAATGGTTATGCTTGCCCTGGATGTAGAAAAATATTTAGGTCACAGCTGGGGCTGCACAGCCTCGGAAAATACTGAATTCCTCACTAATCTTTGGACTCGAAGACAAGCCTTATTATTATGGCTTTAGTAAGAATCATCAAGTGATGAAAAATCTCTACGTTATAGTGTAAAACGTGCACCTAGTAACAAAGTAAAATTGCGCATTTGTTCCTAAGAGACTTAAAAACATCGCATTAGTATTCTAAAGAAGCGTTATTGTGAAACATGCACTTAGTGACAAAGTAAAATGGCGCATTTTTTCTTATTAGACTTAAATCATCGCATTAGTTTTCTAAAGAAACGTTTCCGTGGGGCACCTCCATACGGGATACGTGCCCTGCCCAACCTGACTGTCGGACTATAAGAAGTTCATACCGGCTTTTGCCATCCATCCATCCTAGTGGGGCTATGGCCTGCTTTTACACATCCCTCCATTCAGATCTCTCTTGGCCCTAACTCCAAGCTTTTTAAAGAGGTTTATAGTTAAATCAAAAGAGGCTGCAGCGTACGCAAACTCGTTGACCGCTAGATGGTTATCATGTTTAGTGTGAGCAAGTAAGGCGTAGAGAAGCTGTGTTATGACCATTTCCTTTGTTTTGGTACAGGACAGTAGACACCGAAGCATGAAGACATGGTAATAATTCACCAGCAAAATAATAACAATAATAAGGCTTGTCTTAGAGTCCGAAAATTAATGAGGATTGAAGCTGTGACCTACATATCTTGCCACATCCAGGGCAAGCATAACCATTGTCCGCGGTGCTCGATTAAGATTTTCTTTTAGCGTCTGTCCTCGGCACCAAATTTTCCTTTGGTCTCAAATGTGTATCCGCGGCCTTTGTATAGAGGCTATTCTTTAAGTCCGACAGTTACGCTGGACAGAGCAGTGTCCTGTATGGAAGACGAATCTCAGACGAACGCATGCCAAAGTCAGTCTTTTTTGGTGAGCTAAAAAGTGGTCGACGTAACACCGAAACGCTTAAAAGACCAGCTTATGGCGCAAACTTGACTTAGCTGACATAGAAGAGAGCACATGAATGCATACAACCTCAAAACGAGACAGCTGGAGGTCACCAGAAAATAAACAACAAAGTAAAAGGTATCTACACCGCTCTACACAATTAAAGTGTAAACAACTTATTAAGCACTTAAAACACAATAACTAATCATACATCGGCACATTTAATTTCATTACTTTTCTTTCATAGTTCTATAATAAATCAATGTACAGTAAGATGGTGCGCAAATGTTTAATTAGGTCTATTGATCCTTTAGAACTCGTTCTTGTTTGCAAAGAAATATTTTAGTGTACTGCTGTAAGCCTAGTGACGTAAGCAGCGTTTTTCCTGTTTACGTCATGGAAAATTTAATTCATAAAACATTCTAGCCAAAATTAATTTTTCGATAATGAGGCATTTTCAAACCGAGATAACGGTCGATCTCGAGTTTTCACGATTTGGCCAATGAGATGATAATTTTTTTCTCACTATTATGCACATACCGTGAAATTTTAAAGAAAATCGTTAGAGCCGTTTTTGAAATAAAATTTATATATATATATATATATATATATATATATATATATATATATATATATATATATATATATATATATATATATATATATATATATATATATATATATATATATATATACATAAAAGAATTGCTCGCTTAAGAGTATAATATCAGGTGACCGAGCCTCGCTCGGATGAATAATTTGTTAAGGAAGGATATTTACCCGAAGTTATTTTGAGAATATTGTTGTAATTACGAAAATGAACTATCGGGTAAAGACTATCAATCCGAAGAGTTGCTTTTTAGTTCTTTCAGTTCTCAATGTAATTGTACATGGCGATTAGAATAGAAAGTCCCTGCATTAGTAGGCCTATAGAAAACCACAGCTCACGTCTTAACGTTTTACATTGCTTCTTTCATGTAGAACTATTGGGCTATTATAGGCTTGTAAGAAAGTCTTTGCAGTATAACTTCTAAAATGGTTACTTCATGACATTTAATACTGCAATTAGTATATTTATTATGGCTCTGAGACATGGACACTTTACAGAAAAAACTAAGACTTCTTGAGTGCTTTCACCAAAGATGCTTGCGCTCCATCATGGACATACGGTGGCAGGACAGCACTACATACAGCGATGTCCTTGCCAACGCCGGTATGGACAGTATAGTGGGACTTCTTATGGTCCGACAGTTGCACTGGGTAGGGCACGTATCCCGTATGGGAGACGAACGAATGCCAAAGGCAGTCTTTTTTTGTGAGCTAAAATGTGGTCGACGTAACAGATGCGCTCCACGGAAATTCTTCAAAGACCAGCCTAGTCGTCAACTTTCCTTGGCTGACATAGAAGAGAGCACCTGGTTGCATGCGGCCTCAGAACGAGACAGCTGGAGGTCTCTCACGAAGGCCGCGAGATACACATTTGAGACCAAAAGAAAATCTGCTGCCGAGAACAAACACAGACGGCGAAAAGAAAATCTAAATCGGCGACCTGCGGACAATGGTTATGCTTGCCCTAGATGTGGCAAAATATGTAGGTCACTGTTGGGGCTGCACAGCAAAGGGAAATACTGCATTCCTCACTTATCTTCGGACTCGAATTTCATACCATTTTGCAAGAATATCGCTGTTTGTATTGTGGTCTTTGGTAAAGTCGTTCAAGAAGTCTTAGTTGCTTTCTATAAAGTACTCATGTCTCAGATCCACATAGAGAGGGTTGAGAAAATACTGGTTGACACTGATTTTTGTAGACAGGCGGAGCGATTTATTTCGCCACACTCTCGCTTGGAGGCGTCCAAAAGCACGACTATCCATGATCACATATCAACCTTTCTTTAAAGCATTGCGTCAATTGATAAAATGCTTCCCAGATAATGTGAAGTTATCTACCACTTTAAGGGATGTCTATGCGCAGTGATCTTTGGGCTGAGTAGGTTTTATTGGGTGACTTTTGGAACATGACTTCTGTTTTACCGAGGTTTATAGGTTAACAAATAAAAAAAAGGCAGCAGCGTGATGAAAATTCGTTGACCGCGAGCTGGATACCATCAGGGCCAGCCCTAGGCCTATGCTGTCACAGTGGTGGACTCCGAAGGTTCAAAAGCCCCGCGCTAATTCTAGGTGTAAATTATTAAATTAAACCATTATAATTTATAATAGGGTTCCCGTGGTCTCCTTGTTTTCAAGGAGCTCCTGGAAATCTCCTGAAACTCATAAAAATGTCCTTAAAAAGACAAAATTGTCACTTTGGGGTGTCAATCAATATGGTAAACGCCAGTCCTACGCGTGATATAAAAAACGGCATCGTCAGCTTTCATTTAATAAAAATGTAATGCAAATACGAATTTATTTTCTAATACAAAATCTTTATTTTCACTTATTATCTTTATCTCTACCCTTACTGGTCCGCGCGCAATCTTCACATTTCACATAGGGCCCTGCAAATGTTAGGGCCGGCCCTGATTGTGCAAGTAAGGCATAGATATGCTGTGTTATGACCATTTCCTATGTTTTGGTATTGGACAGCAGACTTCGAAGCTTAAACACATTGCAATAATTCACCAGCAAAATAATAACAAAGTAAAAGCTACCTACGGGTGTAAGCAATTAAAGTGTAAACAACTTATAAAGCCTTTAAAACACAATAACTAATCTTACATTAAGATATTTAATTTCATTATTTTTCTTCCATAAATTCCTAATGGATCAATGTACAATACGATGGTGCGCAAATGTTTAATTACGCCAATTGAATCATTAAAACTTGTTCTTGTTTGTGAAGAAATGTCTTAGTGTACTGCTGTGAGCCTAGTGACGTAAGCGGTGTCAAGTTTTTTTTCCCATTGACGTCATACAGAAAATTTCATTCATAAAACATTCTAGCCAAAATAAATTTTTCGATAATGAGCCATTTTCAAACCGATATAACGGTCGACCTCGAGTTTTCCCGATGTGGCCAGTGAGTTTAGAATTTTTTTCTCACTATTATGCACATACCGTGAACTTTTAAAGAAAATCGTTAGAGCCGTTTTCGAAATAAAATTTATATATATATATATATATATACATACATACAAGAATTGCTCGTTTAAGAGTATAGGATATAATATCAGGTGACCGAGCCTCGCTCGGATGAATAATTTGTTAAGGAAGGATATATACCCGAAGTCATTTTGAGAATATTTTTGTACCAGGTGGCCGAACCTCGCTCTGTTAAATAATTTCGGAAGGTTATATACCCGAAGTCATTTTGGGAATATTCTTGTAATTACGAAAATGAACGATCGGATAAAGACTACTAATCTGAAGAGTTGTTTTAGTGTTCTGTTAGTTCTAATTGTAGGCCTAATTGTACATGTCGATTAAATTTAAAGTCTTTTAAGTCCTCCTACAGTCTAGACAAACTACAGCTCACGTCCGTCTTATAGTTTTACAATCTATCTTTTGCGTAAAACTATTGTAGGCTTACTATTATTGGCTTGGAAGAAAGTCTTTGCAATGTAACTTCTCTACGTTATAGGGTAAAACATGCACTTAGTGACAAAGTAAAATGGCGCATTTTTTCTTATTAGACTTAAATCATGGCATTAGTTTTCTAAAGAAACGTTTCCGTGGGGCACCTCTGTTACGCCAAACAATATGCTCGTTACCCATACGGGATACGTGCCCTGCCCAGCCTGACAGTCGGACTATAGGAAGTTCATACCGGCTTTTGCCATCCATCCATCCTTGTGGTACTATGGCCTGCTTTTACACATCCATCCATTCAGATCTCTCCTGGCCCTAACTCCAAGCTTTTTACCGAGGTTTATAGTTAAATCAAAAGAGGCTGCAGTGTACTCAAACTCGTTGACCGCTAGATGGATATCATGTTTAGTGTGAGCAAGTAAGGCGTAGAGAAGCTGTGTTATGACCAGTTCCTTTGTTTTGGTACAGGAGAGGTAGACACTGAAGCATGAACACATGGTAATAATTCACCAGCAAAATAATAATAATAATAAGGCTTGTCTTAGAGTCCGAAAATTAATGAGGATTGCAGCTGTGACCTACATATCTTGCCACATCCAGGGCAAGCATAACCATTGTCCGCGATGCTCGATTAAGATTTTCTTTTAGCGTCTGCGTCTGTCCTCGGCAGCAAATTTTCTTTTGGTCTCAAATGTGTATCCGCGGCCTTTGTATAGAGGGAATTCTTTAAGTCCGACAGTTACGCTGGACAGAGCAGTATCCTATATGGGAGACGAATCTTAGACGAACGCATGCCAAAGGCAGTGTTTTTTTTGGTGAGCTAAAAAGTGGTCGACGTAACACCGAAACCCTTAAAAGACCAGCTTATGGCGCAAACTTGACTTAGCTGACATAGAAGAGAGCACATGGTTGCATGCAACCTCAGAACGAGACAGCTGGAGGTCACCAGCAAAATAAACAACAAAGTAAAAGGTATCTACACCGCTCTACACAATTAAAGTGTAAACAACTTATTAAGCACTTAAAACACAATAACTAATCATATATCGGCACATTTAATTTCATTACTTTTCTTTCATAGTTCTATAATAAATCAATCTACATTAAGATGGTGCGCAAATGTTTCATTAGGTCTATTGATTCTTTAGAACTCGTTATTGTTTGCAAATAAATATTTTAGTGTACTGCGGTAAGCCTAGTGACGTAAGCAGCGTTTTTCCCGTTTACGTCATGGAAAATTTTCATTCATAAAACATTCTAGCCAAAACTAATTTTTCGATAATGAGGCATTTTCAAACCGATATAACGGTCGACCTCGAGTTTTCCCGATGTGGCCAATGAGTTGAGAATTTTTTTCTCACTATTATGCACATACCATGAACTTTTAAAGAAAATCGTTAGAGCCGTTTTCGAAATAAAATTTATATATATATATAAATATAAATATATATACATACATACATACATACATACAAGAATTGCTCGCTTAAGAGTATAGGATTTACATTACCAAGTAAAATGGTTCTCAAGCACTTTACTAAGTTACATACCACCAATCGAAAGTGAAATAAGGGAATGAAAATAGTCCAGAGCTCAAGCAAGATATAGATGTGCTCCCTGTCAGCTCTCCAGCGAGAATGAGATCGGAAGATGAATTCTTGTCCATATACACGTGGAGAGGGGGGTGAGGAGGGAGATAAGTGCAAAGGTGGTCTAGACTATCCGGCGTCTTTGACAGAGAGATCATCGCTTGACCATGACGGCGTTTCCGGGAGATAGACACCGCGCGAAGTCGCGAGTCAGGGGAGATTATCCGAGCTCGGCCAGATCAAGGGAGATTATAACTTGATGATGGCTAGTGCTAGACGAACAGCGTTGCCCGAGGCGTTGAGTTGAATGGGTACTTTGAAGTGACCAGCCTCTCCCGGAAGGGGGGGGGGTCAACGGATGGTTTCCCAGATAGATGGAGGGAGTGTACTCTTGTCGAGAGTCTAGGGTGGCAGGTGTCAAGGTGGGGATAGTAAAATGTGACATCGATGCCAAAGGGAGGTAGGAGTTGGATTGGAGGGGTGGTGGCTGTGTTTTTAGCACTTGATTGGCTAAATTAATAAAGTTGATGATTAATAGCGTGCAAATAAATTAATTAAATGCTTAGACCTGAGTGATACCCTAGGTGAGCTAAAATGGTTCGTCACACAGATCTAGAACTTGTGTGATACCTCAACGGTCCAGCAGACCAAAGGATAGGTGAAAGCGAATGTAAAGCTAGATGTGAACATCGCCTAACTTATGTCTTATAATGACTATCTAATTAGTATAAATGTTTTGTAAAGGACCGAACTCTTAATAAAACCTGAAGGGGAAAAAAAAACATTTCCGTAAAAAATATATTGCTTCGTGACTTTGTCCCATTGCTATGAGGTGCGATATTAAGAAAAATTACTTATTAATTGTTGTTTTATATTATGTTCCACTTATTAGCATACTAAATATATTTTTGTTTTAAAATAAAAGTATTTTTTTTTTGTAAATGTAGTACTTAGTATGACAGAACGTAATTAACTTGTCTATAAAGTTGCAAAAAAAAAATTTAGACAAAAAATATAATTGCATAGTTGTGTTTAATATAAAGCCTAGGAACAAATCAGGACATAATAAACAATAACAAAAAATAGGAACAAATCAACGGACGTAGCCATACGTAATGCTATTAAATATATTTTAAAAATAGACTAACTTAAATTATATATATATATATATATATATATATATATATATATATATATATATATATATATATATATATATATATATATATATATATATTTAAAACAAATAATGTTAATAATGGTCTTGGATTTTCTTAGGAGGTAATGGTAACATTAAGCAAAATTCTATGGATAAGACTATTTCTCGATAAAGTTAATGCTTGAAAATATTTTTTCGAATAAATAAGTATACCCAAGGAAATAACGCAAAAGCTAGCTTCTTCAGTTGATCACATGAGCAAGGAATACTATTCAAAGTGTTAAAAAAAACAATCTTCTTAATCCAGATATCTCAAAGCTGGTCTAATGTGCTGTAAACAGTTCAAATTTTTCTCTACAATTACTCGAAATCGGCAAAATGACGCTAAATTTTGAACTCCATAATTCTTTTTTCTAAGAACAAGCAACTGCCTTTCAAAGCTGCCAATATTAATGTTAAAGGTCGAAAATGTTGTTTCAGCTACAATGTCAGTCAGGGTTTTTTTTTTTTTTTTTACTAAGTCTAACGTCGCCAAGATGTTTAAGAACCTACCGAGAAAATCTAGCTTGTTATTCTGAACGAGCATATTTATCTATCTTAGAATTATTTTCTGGACAATATTTCAATACTTTCAAGAATTTTGGAATGAAATTAATACTTCTAACATAAAAAAATATGTTTTCGTTTCATTGTAATTGACAATAATGCTGATTAAGTAATATCAACCTTGAAAAAGTGCCAGGAAAAAAATCACCTCATTCGTTAGCTCTGTACAATGCTCACTCTTATCAAGAAGAAATACTTTTAGTTCAGTAAACAGTAAAAGTAAAATAGTAACAGTAAAATGTTTAACGAACCTTGATATTCACTGAATGGTGTCTGGATATTTAGGCACTGAAATTTTAGACACCGTTAAATTACGCACCGCGATGGAGGCACCGGGTAATTTAGGCTCTTGGTCATTAAGGCACGCGAAAATTTAGGAAGCGGTAAAATGGGCACATTTTGACTAGGCGGAAAATTAGGCACCGGTAAAATTGGGCACTTTTTAATAACGACCTTAATTTTGTGCATAATTTAAAAAATTTAACGTATATTTTATCCTTAGGCTTTGGGCTGTTGATGACGTCATGAAAAATACTAACTATAACGATTTCTAACTGCCTTTTCATTTGAGAAAAGAAAAGCTGACAAAACGGAAAACAAAGATAATCATAAGGATGCGGGGCAAAAATGGCTCCGGATTAGGATTCATTATTTAATTTACACCTCAAAGGATTTTGGGAGAGGAGTTAAGATAACTCCCATCAAAAGCAAAAGATTATGATAATCGATTCATAGTCGGATCGGGGAGTGTTAATGACAAATACAATCGCCCTCTCCCCTTCAAAAGTAACCCTTAACATATGGTTCTGTTTGAAGGGGGCTCTTATTTTTATAAAGTGGAAGGGTGGGGTAATACAAATGTTTCAAATTAACCCGCCTTCTCTACCGTTAACCCAATACATTTATTACAGTTTTCACGAAGGTATGAATCCCCCCCCCCCCCAATTGGGTTCAGTACCACACATACATTTTCTGTTTTGTTCTTTAGAAAGAATCAAAAATTAAAAACCGTTTCAATAATAAAATAAAGGTTTCAAACACACACACACACACACACATAATAAAAATCAACACTTGTTTCCTTAACTTTCCACACTACCCAATGAAATTAAACGATCTGCATTTCCCCTGTAGTATTAATCTTAAAATGTTATTATTGTTATTATGGTTTTAAGTAGTTTTAACTTAAGTCAGTCTACCTAAATTTCTTAATGCGCTGTAAGGCCTACAACATTTTGAGCCGGTTGCTAAAATCCCCATTAGCATTCCATTTTAGCCCATTTGTACTATGCTGATCTAATTTCCATACCCTTTACCCCAGTGTGTAGCAGTAAGACATATTAAGTAATGTTACGACCAAGGTCAGATCTACCTGCGAAAAAATGCTCTCCCTTAACTGGGAGTACGTGGAGAGAGGAGAGCTATGGTCCTCGTGCGCGTTACTTAGAGGTTATAACGAAACCAACCGTTGTCCTCGCTATAACGATAGTTCTCGGTTTACATATATAGATATGTAATAAACTAATAATAGTATATTCATAGGCGTAGCATACTTAGCGCAAAGGGGTTCAATGAACCCGGGCCCACGACCTTAAAGGGGATCCACAGTCAGTGACGTAACAAAAAGTAGAGTGCTTTCATTTTGTTTGGGCCCATGGCTCGTGCCCAATAGATGCCCCTATCTTCCCTTGGGTATGACACTTTGCACTTTTGTACAAGCCGATTTAAAACTACTCTCATTGGAATGTATTTGGGTCAACATAATCCCTAATCCATTTTTTGTCACACACTATATTTGTTTTATGGGAGGCGGGCAGCATAGTTTTGAACCCAGGCCCACGGGTAACTTGCTATACTACTAAGTATATATCTTTTTTTTTTTATATATAATAGTAATTTTATCCATATCTATTTAGTTCTTTCTCTTTATGGGTAATCCTTTTTAAAATATCTATTGTGTACTTGTGTAATAATAATTTCTATAGCAATTTTTTGGGGAAAATTAATCTCTTATAAATACTTATTCTGCTAATAGCAGAGGAAAATCTGTTAAGGTCTTACTATGAAGATTAACTTAAAGTTCTAGTCGATGAATCAGGCTTTCTTACATAGATGGTTACCTCAAAAGAAATGAGGTCTATGTGTCGATCATCAATATCAACATTTTTTTCCGCCCCACTCTCCTCTTTAAAAGTACAACTCCCCCCCCCCCCCCCATCCACAAGCACATCTTAGGGTTAAGGTAAATAAGGGGATGGCGATTATATTTATCGACAACACTCCCCGATCCGAATATATATCTACCGTCATTTGTTTTTTCCTTCTAGTTGAAGGTGGGTGCGGTGCGGCTGTTTTATAACATGAACTACCCTAACCCCAAACTTGAATTTACATTTGTTAAGGATTTAGAAATTGTTGAATTTTACATCAAAGGGGGAGGGTAGAGACATAATATGTAATAAATATTTGTATATTACCCTTCGTTCTAAAGTATTTAATTTAGTAACTAAATATTTACACTAACTGCGTAATTATATATTTATTTTTGGTCGTTGTCTTATGTTTACAATGCTTTATCAATTTTATTTCTAAGCTAGCTTGAAGTTATGAGGCGCGGTGGCTGAGCGGTAAAGCGTTTGACTTTTCGAACCGAGGTCCGGAGTTCGAATCCTGGTGAAGACTGGGATTTTTAATTTCGGGATCTTCGGGCGCCTCTGAGTCCACCTAGCTCTAATGGGTACCTGACATTAGTTGGGGAAAAGTAAAGGCGGTTGGTCGTTGTGCTGGCCACATGACACCCTATAGACCACAAGGTATGAAAGGGGAACTTTACTTTAGCGCAAAGGGGTTCAATGAACCCGGGCCCACGACCTTAAAGTGGACCCACAGCCAGTGACGTAACAAAGTTAGAGCTACAATTGTTATCTCAACATTATCATAGACAACACTCTACACTGAACACATCAAAGGTTTCTACAGGGGTAAGGAGAGAGTGGCCGTTGGTGTCATCGTAAAATGTCTCTTCTAAGGGGTAGAGCGTTTTTTTTTTTTTGCTTTGATAAACAGAGCAGGGCACAAAAGATTCTCAGGTACGTGGTGGAGAGTGTGTGTGTGTGAGAAAGAGAGAGAGAGAAAGAGCGAGAAGAGAGATCAAAGTTATATTGTTTAAGTGAACAAAATTGAACAGAAATTGGAAAAAAAAAAGAAATCTTGATAATATAACCGAGATAAATAGACTATTAAAAAAGAGATAGAAGGGCTGATAATAGATTTTTTTCTCATCGAAAATGGAAAGCTGTTTATAGTTTTGTCATGGTTCTTAGTAATGAAGTCGTATGTTTTGTTCCCATTGTTGTGATATGTACGTGTACTTTTGGTATCAATGGATGTGATAAGTACATATATATATATATATATATATATATATACATATGTGATCTAGACATATATGTTTTGTACCACATATCTGTGATCTGGACATATATGTTTTGTACCAAACTATGTGATCTGGACATATATGTTTTGTACCAAACTATGTGATCTGGACATATATGTTTTGTACCAAACTATGTGATCTGGACATATATGTTTTGTACCAAACTATGTGATCTGGACATATATGTTTTGTACCAAGGGTTGTGATCTAGACATATTTGTTTTGTACCAAACTATGTGATCTGGTAGTATATGTTTTGTACCAAAGTATGTGATATGGTCTTATATGTTTGTACCAAACTATGTGATCTGGACATATATGTTATGTACCAAACTATGTGATCTGGACATATATGTTTTGTACCAAGGGATGTGATCTAGACATATATGTTTTGTACCAAGGGATGTGATCTGGACATTAATGTTTTGTACCAAGGGATGTGATCTGGACATTAATGTTTTGTACCAAGGGATGTGATCTGGACTTTAATGTTTTGTACCAAAGTATGTGATCTAGACACATATGTTTTGTACCAAGGGATGTGATCTGGACGTTAATGTTTTGTACCAAAGTATGTGATCTAGACACATATGTTTTGTACCAAGGGATGTGATGTAGGCGTTTATGTTTTGTAGCAAGGGATGTGATATAGGAGTTTATGATTAGTAGCAAGGGATATGATCTGGTCCTGTATGTTTTGTACCAATGGATGTGATCTGAACTTTTATGTTTTGTACCAAGGGATATGATCTGGTCGTGAATGTTTTGTACCAATGGATGTGATCTGAACTTTTTTGTTTTGTACCAATGAATCTGATTTTGACATATATGTTTTGTAGCAAGGGATTTGATCTAGACATATATGTTTTGTACCAAGGAATGTGATCTGGGCTTGAATGTTTTGTACCAATGGATGCGATCTGGGCTTGTATGTTTTGTACCAATGAATCTGATTTTGACATGTATGTTTTGTACCAAGGGATTTGATCTAGACATGTATGTTTTGTACCAAGGGATTTGATCTAGACATATATGTTTTGTACCAAGGGATTTGATCTAGACATATATGTTTTGTACCAAGGGATGTGATCTAGACATATATGTTTTGTACCAAGGGATGTGATCTAGACATATATGTTTTGTACCAAGGGATTTGATCTAGACATATATGTTTTGAAGCAAGGGATGTGATCTAGACATATATGTTTTGTACCAAGGGATGTGATCTAGACATATATGTTTTGAAGCAAGGGATGTGATCTAGACATATATGTTTTGTACCAAGGGATTTGATCTAGACATATATGTTTTGTACCAAGGGATGTGATCTAGACATATATGTTTTGTACCAAGGAATTTGATCTAGACATATATGTTTTGTACCAAGGGATTTGATCTAGACATATATGTTTTGAAGCAAGGGATGTGATCTAGACATATATGTTTTGAAGCAAGGGATTTGATCTAGACATGTATGTTTTGTACCAAGGGATGTGATCTAGACATATATGTTTTGTACCAAGGGATTTGATCTAGACATATATGTTTTGTACCAAGGGATGTGATCTAGACATATATGTTTTGTACCAAGGGATTTGATCTAGACATATATGTTTTGTACCAAGGGATTTGATCTAGACATATATGTTTTGTACCAAGGGATTTGATCTAGACATATATGTTTTGTACCAAGGGATTTGATCTAGACATATATGTTTGGTACCAAGGGATTTGATCTAGACATATATGTTTTGAAGCAAGGGATTTGATCTAGACATATATGTTTTGAAGCAAGGGATGTGATCTAGACATATATGTTTTGAAGCAAGGGATTTGATCTAGACATATATGTTTTGTACCAAGGGATTTGATCTAGACATATATGTTTTGTACCAAGGGATTTGATCTAGACATATATGTTTTGAAGCAAGGGATGTGATCTAGACATATATGTTTTGTACCAAGGGATTTGATCTAGACATATATGTTTTGTACCAAGGGATTTGATCTAGACATATATGTTTTGAAGCAAGGGATGTGATCTAGACATATATGTTTTGAAGCAAGGGATTTGATCTAGACATATATGTTTTGAAGCAAGGGATTTGATCTAGACATATATGTTTTGAAGCAAGGGATGTGATCTAGAAATATATGTTTTGAAGCAAGGGATTTGATCTAGACATATATGTTTTGTACCAAGGAATGTGATCTGGGCTTGAATGTTTTGTACCAATGGATGCGATCTGGGCTTGTATGTTTTGTACCAATGAATCTGATTTTGACATGTATGTTTTGTAGCAAGGGATTTGATCTAGACATATATGTTTTGTACCAAGGGATTTGATCTAGACATATATGTTTTGTACCAAGGGATTTGATCTAGACATGTATGTTTTGTACCAAGGGATTTGATCTAGACATATATGTTTTGTACCAAGGGATTTGATCTAGACATATATGTTTTGTACCAAGGGATTTGATCTAGACATATATGTTTTGTACCAAGGGATTTGATCTAGACATGTATGTTTTGTACCAAGGGATTTGATCTAGACATATATGTTTTGTACCAAGGGATTTGATCTAGACATATATGTTTTGTACCAAGGGATGTGATCTAGACATATATGTTTTGAAGCAAGGGATTTGATCTAGACATGTATGTTTTGTACCAAGGGATTTGATCTAGACATGTATGTTTTGTACCAAGGGATTTGATCTAGACATATATGTTTTGTACCAAGGGATTTGATCTAGACATATATGTTTTGTACCAAGGGATGTGATCTAGACATATATGTTTTGAAGCAAGGGATGTGATCTAGACATATATGTTTTGTACCAAGGGATGTGATCTAGACATATATGTTTTGAAGCAAGGGATGTGATCTAGACATATATGTTTTGTACCAAGGGATGTGATCTAGACATATATGTTTTTACCAAGGGATTTGATCTAGACATATATGTTTTGAAGCAAGGGATGTGATCTAGACATATATGTTTTGTACCAAGGGATGTGATCTAGACATATATGTTTTGTACCAAGGGATTTGATCTAGACATATATGTTTTGAAGCAAGGGATGTGATCTAGACATATATGTTTTGTACCAAGGGATGTGATCTAGACATATATGTTTTGAAGCAAGGGATGTGATCTAGACATATATGTTTTGTACCAAGGGATTTGATCTAGACATATATGTTTTGAAGCAAGGGATGTGATCTAGACATATATGTTTTGTACCAAGGGATGTGATCTAGACATATATGTTTTGTACCAAGGGATTTGATCTAGACATATATGTTTTGAAGCAAGGGATGTGATCTAGACATATATGTTTTGTACCAAGGGATTTGATCTAGACATATATGTTTTGTACCAAGGGATGTGATCTAGACATATATGTTTTGTACCAAGGGATTTGATCTAGACATATATGTTTTGTACCAAGGGATTTGATCTAGACATATATGTTTTGAAGCAAGGGATGTGATCTAGACATATATGTTTTGTACCAAGGGATGTGATCTAGACATATATGTTTTGAAGCAAGGGATGTGATCTAGACATATATGTTTTGTACCAAGGGATTTGATCTAGACATATATGTTTTGTACCAAGGATTTGATCTAGACATATATGTTTTGAAGCAAGGGATGTGATCTAGACATATATGTTTTGTACCAAGGGATGTGATCTAGACATATATGTTTTGAAGCAAGGGATGTGATCTAGACATATATGTTTTGAAGCAAGGGATGTGATCTAGACATATATGTTTTGTACCAAGGGATGTGATCTAGACATATATGTTTTGAAGCAAGGGATGTGATCTAGACATATATGTTTTGTACCAAGGGATTTGATCTAGACATATATGTTTTGTACCAAGGATTTGATCTAGACATATATGTTTTGAAGCAAGGGATGTGATCTAGACATATATGTTTTGTACCAAGGGATGTGATCTAGACATATATGTTTTGAAGCAAGGGATGTGATCTAGACATATATGTTTTGTACCAAGGGATTTGATCTAGACATATATGTTTTGTACCAAGGGATGTGATCTAGACATATATGTTTTGTACCAAGGGATGTGATCTAGACATATATGTTTTGTACCAAGGGATTTGATCTAGACATATATGTTTTGAAGCAAGGGATGTGATCTAGACATATATGTTTTGTACCAAGGGATTTGATCTAGACATATATGTTTTGAAGCAAGGGATGTGATCTAGACATATATGTTTTGTACCAAGGGATTTGATCTAGACATATATGTTTTGTACCAAGGGATTTGATCTAGACATATATGTTTTGAAGCAAGGGATTTGATCTAGACATATATGTTTTGAAGCAAGGGATGTGATCTAGACATATATGTTTTGAAGCAAGGGATTTGATCTAGACATATATGTTTTGTACCAAGGGATTTGATCTAGACATATATGTTTTGTACCAAGGGATTTGATCTAGACATATATGTTTTGAAGCAAGGGATGTGATCTAGACATATATGTTTTGAAGCAAGGGATTTGATCTAGACATATATGTTTTGTACCAAGGGATTTGATCTAGACATATATGTTTTGAAGCAAGGGATTTGATCTAGACATATATGTTTTGTACCAAGGGATTTGATCTAGACATGTATGTTTTGAAGCAAGGGATTTGATCTAGACATATATGTTTTGAAGCAAGGGATGTGATCTAGACATATATGTTTTGTACCAAGGGATTTGATCTAGACATATATGTTTTGAAGCAAGGGATGTGATCTAGACATATATGTTTTGTACCAAGGGATGTGATCTAGACATATATGTTTTGTACCAAAGGGATTTGATCTAGACATATATGTTTTGAAGCAAGGGATGTGATCTAGACATATATGTTTTGTACCAAGGGATTTGATCTAGACATATATGTTTTGTACCAAGGGATTTGATCTAGACATATATGTTTTGTACCAAGGGATTTGATCTAGACATATATGTTTTGTACCAAGGGATTTGATCTAGACATATATGTTTTGAAGCAAGGGATGTGATCTAGACATATATGTTTTGTACCAAGGGATGTGATCTAGACATATATGTTTTGAAGCAAGGGATGTGATCTAGACATATATGTTTTGTACCAAGGGATTTGATCTAGACATATATGTTTTGTACCAAGGGATGTGATCTAGACATATATGTTTTGTACCAAGGGATGTGATCTAGACATATATGTTTTGTACCAAGGGATTTGATCTAGACATATATGTTTTGAAGCAAGGGATGTGATCTAGACATATATGTTTTGTACCAAGGGATTTGATCTAGACATATATGTTTTGAAGCAAGGGATGTGATCTAGACATATATGTTTTGTACCAAGGGATTTGATCTAGACATATATGTTTGGTACCAAGGGATTTGATCTAGACATATATGTTTTGAAGCAAGGGATTTGATCTAGACATATATGTTTTGAAGCAAGGGATGTGATCTAGACATATATGTTTTGAAGCAAGGGAT
The DNA here is from genome assembly GCF_947242115.1 of Biomphalaria glabrata. NCBI lineage: Eukaryota > Metazoa > Mollusca > Gastropoda > Planorbidae > Biomphalaria > Biomphalaria glabrata. The sequence goes on from NC_074721.1 coordinate 17,912,078, forward strand.
TTGATCTAGACATATATGTTTTGTACCAAGGGATTTGATCTAGACATATATGTTTTGTACCAAGGGATTTGATCTAGACATATATGTTTTGAAGCAAGGGATGTGATCTAGACATATATGTTTTGTACCAAGGGATTTGATCTAGACATATATGTTTTGTACCAAGGGATTTGATCTAGACATATATGTTTTGAAGCAAGGGATTTGATCTAGACATATATGTTTTGTACCAAGGGATTTGATCTAGACATGTATGTTTTGAAGCAAGGGATTTGATCTAGACATATATGTTTTGAAGCAAGGGATGTGATCTAGACATATATGTTTTGAAGCAAGGGATTTGATCTAGACATATATGTTTTGTACCAAGGAATGTGATCTGGGCTTGAATGTTTTGTACCAATGGATGCGATCTGGGCTTGTATGTTTTGTACCAATGAATCTGATTTTGACATGTATGTTTTGTAGCAAGGGATTTGATCTAGACATATATGTTTTGTACCAAGGGATTTGATCTAGACATATATGTTTTGTACCAAGGGATTTGATCTAGACATGTATGTTTTGTACCAAGGGATTTGATCTAGACATATATGTTTTGTACCAAGGGATTTGATCTAGACATATATGTTTTGTACCAAGGGATTTGATCTAGACATATATGTTTTGTACCAAGGGATTTGATCTAGACATGTATGTTTTGTACCAAGGGATTTGATCTAGACATATATGTTTTGTACCAAAGGATTTGATCTAGACATATATGTTTTGTACCAAGGGATTTGATCTAGACATATATGTTTTGTACCAAGGGATGTGATCTAGACATATATGTTTTGAAGCAAGGGATTTGATCTAGACATGTATGTTTTGTACCAAGGGATTTGATCTAGACATGTATGTTTTGTACCAAGGGATTTGATCTAGACATGTATGTTTTGTACCAAGGGATTTGATCTAGACATATATGTTTTGTACCAAGGGATTTGATCTAGACATATATGTTTTGTACCAAGGGATGTGATCTAGACATATATGTTTTGAAGCAAGGGATGTGATCTAGACATATATGTTTTGTACCAAGGGATGTGATCTAGACATATATGTTTTGAAGCAAGGGATGTGATCTAGACATATATGTTTTGTACCAAGGGATGTGATCTAGACATATATGTTTTGTACCAAGGGATTTGATCTAGACATATATGTTTTGAAGCAAGGGATGTGATCTAGACATATATGTTTTGTACCAAGGGATGTGATCTAGACATATATGTTTTGTACCAAGAGATTTGATCTAGACATATATGTTTTGAAGCAAGGGATGTGATCTAGACATATATGTTTTGTACCAAGGGATGTGATCTAGACATATATGTTTTGAAGCAAGGGATGTGATCTAGACATATATGTTTTGTACCAAGGGATTTGATCTAGACATATATGTTTTGAAGCAAGGGATGTGATCTAGACATATATGTTTTGTACCAAGGGATGTGATCTAGACATATATGTTTTGTACCAAGGGATTTGATCTAGACATATATGTTTTGAAGCAAGGGATGTGATCTAGACATATATGTTTTGTACCAAGGGATTTGATCTAGACATATATGTTTTGTACCAAGGGATGTGATCTAGACATATATGTTTTGTACCAAGGGATTTGATCTAGACATATATGTTTTGTACCAAGGGATTTGATCTAGACATATATGTTTTGAAGCAAGGGATGTGATCTAGACATATATGTTTTGTACCAAGGGATGTGATCTAGACATATATGTTTTGTACCAAGGGATGTGATCTAGACATATATCTTTTGAAGCAAGGGATTTGATCTAGACATATATGTTTTGAAGCAAGGGATGTGATCTAGACATATATGTTTTGTACCAAGGGATTTGATCTAGACATATATGTTTTGTACCAAGGGATTTGATCTAGACATATATGTTTTGAAGCAAGGGATGTGATCTAGACATATATGTTTTGTACCAAGGGATGTGATCTAGACATATATGTTTTGAAGCAAGGGATGTGATCTAGACATATATGTTTTGTACCAAGGGATTTGATCTAGATATATATGTTTTGTACCAAGGGATGTGATCTAGACATATATGTTTTGTACCAAGGGATGTGATCTAGACATATATGTTTTGTACCAAGGGATTTGATCTAGACATATATGTTTTGAAGCAAGGGATGTGATCTAGACATATATGTTTTGTACCAAGGGATTTGATCTAGACATATATGTTTTGTACCAAGGGATGTGATCTAGACATATATGTTTTGTACCAAGGGATGTGATCTAGACATATATGTTTTGTACCAAGGGATTTGATCTAGACATATATGTTTTGTACCAAGGGATGTGATCTAGACATATATGTTTTGTACCAAGGGATGTGATCTAGACATATATGTTTTGTACCAAGGGATTTGATCTAGACATATATGTTTTGAAGCAAGGGATGTGATCTAGACATATATGTTTTGTACCAAGGGATTTGATCTAGACATATATGTTTTGTACCAAGGGATGTGATCTAGACATATATGTTTTGTACCAAGGGATGTGATCTAGACATATATGTTTTGTACCAAGGGATTTGATCTAGACATATATGTTTTGAAGCAAGGGATGTGATCTAGACATATATGTTTTGTACCAAGGGATTTGATTTAGACATATATGTTTTGAAGCAAGGGATGTGATCTAGACATATATGTTTTGTACCAAGGGATTTGATCTAGACATATATGTTTTGTACCAAGGGATTTGATCTAGACATATATGTTTTGAAGCAAGGGATTTGATCTAGACATATATGTTTTGAAGCAAGGGATGTGATCTAGACATATATGTTTTGAAGCAAGGGATTTGATCTAGACATATATGTTTTGTACCAAGGGATTTGATCTAGACATATATGTTTTGTACCAAGGGATTTGATCTAGACATATATGTTTTGAAGCAAGGGATGTGATCTAGACATATATGTTTTGAAGCAAGGGATTTGATCTAGACATATATGTTTTGTACCAAGGGATTTGATCTAGACATATATGTTTTGAAGCAAGGGATTTGATCTAGACATATATGTTTTGTACCAAGGGATTTGATCTAGACATGTATGTTTTGAAGCAAGGGATTTGATCTAGACATATATGTTTTGAAGCAAGGGATGTGATCTAGACATATATGTTTTGAAGCAAGGGATTTGATCTAGACATATATGTTTTGAAGCAAGGGATTTGATCTAGACATATATGTTTTGTACCAAGGGATTTGATCTAGACATATATGTTTTGTACCAAGGGATGTGATCTAGACATATATGTTTTGTACCAAGGGATTTGATCTAGACATATATGTTTTGAAGCAAGGGATTTGATCTAGACATATATGTTTTGTACCAAGGGATTTGATCTAGACATGTATGTTTTGTACCAAGGGATTTGATCTAGACATATATGTTTTGTACCAAGGGATTTGATCTAGACATATATGTTTTGTACCAAGGGATTTGATCTAGACATATATGTTTTGTACCAAGGGATGTGATCTAGACATATATGTTTTGTACCAAGGGATTTGATCTAGACATATATGTTTTGAAGCAAGGGATGTGATCTAGACATATATGTTTTTAAGCAAGGGATTTGATCTAGACATATATGTTTTGAAGCAAGGGATTTGATCTAGACATATATGTTTTGAAGCAAGGGATTTGATCTAGACATATATGTTTTGTACCAAGGGATTTGATCTAGACATATATGTTTTGTACCAAGGGATTTGATCTAGACATATATGTTTTGAAGCAAGGGATGTGATCTAGACATATATGTTTTGAAGCAAGGGATTTGATCTAGACATATATGTTTTGAAGCAAGGGATGTGATCTAGACATATATGTTTTGAAGCAAGGGATTTGATCTAGACATATATGTTTTGTACCAAGGGATTTGATCTAGACATATATGTTTTGTACCAAGGGATTTGATCTAGACATATATGTTTTGTACCAAGGGATTTGATCTAGACATATATGTTTTGTACCAAGGGATGTGATCTAGACATATATGTTTTGAAGCAAGGGATTTGATCTAGACATATATGTTTTGTACCAAGGGATTTGATCTAGACATATATGTTTTGTACCAAGGGATTTGATCTAGACATATATGTTTTGTACCAAGGGATGTGATCTAGACATATATGTTTTGAAGCAAAGGATGTGATCTAGACATATATGTTTTGTACCAAGGGATGTGATTTGGGCTTTTATGCTTTATAGCAAGGGATATGAGCAAGCAATTAACGTTTTGTACTAAAGGATGTGATAAATAAGCAATGAATTTGACTAAAAGGAATATAGTATTTGTCTCATTTAAACTGTTTGTAAAGTCTAGCACAGAGAATTATTTAATATTAATATTACAACTGTAATAAAAGTTTCTTTTGACCTTTTCCTAAACACAAAAACTGCTATTGTAATATAATTTCCCCTTACGGTGTATCGTTATTACACAATCAGGTCCTGAATCCTGAATCTCTTTCTCTAATAAATAACGGAAGCACACGAACAAAGCAACAGGTTTAATGTCTTGTTTATGAGTCACATGGTTTATTTACATTGTCTCTTTGTAAAGCCCTGCTAAAGAGAGACCTGGGACTCTGAGATCCTTAATGTAAATATCGTTCGAGGTCGAGGCACCCTAAGAGGAGTGTAAATGTCACTCAAAACGCAAAGCTTAAAGTGCCAGCCTTTCTTTCTTTTTTTAAAGACGGTTCTGTTGTCTATTGTTTTTTTCTACATTTTATGGAGACAACGTGACGCAATAAATAAACAACTGTCTCATTGCTTTTCTATATCGAAGTAAGGACGTTCTAATAGATCCTTCTATGCTAATCAGCTTTTCACTTATTTGACCTTTGCCTCGTTTTGAAAATATTCTCAATTTAAAAAAAAATTAAACCAAGTTACATAAATAAGAAAGGAAGTATTAAACAATGCAGATCAATGTCACTAAATAACTAATGAAATAACATAGAAAGTAAAAGTAATTTGGTAACTATATGAAAAAAAAACCACAAAATAAATTGAGGCGCGGTGGCTGAGTGGTAAAGCGTCTGGCTTCCGAACTGGAAGTCCCGGTTTCGTATCCGGTGAAGACTGGTATTCTTAATTTCTGGAACTTTGAGCACCTCTGAGTCCACCTGGCATTAATTGGGGAAAGTGACACCCCTGTTCATCGTGGGATGACCAGAAGGTCTCAAAGGGGAACTTTATTTTTTTTATTTGGTCAAAAAACAAAATTAATTATAAATAAAAAAATAAAGTAAATTATTTTATTAATGAATATTATAGAAACTTATTTCCTGAGTGTAAAGACAAGAACCTAAGAATTGTATGTTATATTTAACTTAACTATAGCTTTTGAAGGTTTCTCCTATTTTCTTTATCTTTTTTTTTTCTAGCTTGCTCTCTTTACATTAAAAAGATTGACATAAAAAAAAAACTTAACCAAACCAACTTTTCTATTAATTTGAATACACTTTAAATTCAAATTGAAAACGCCACAAGGCAGAGCATCAATCTGTCCAGCTGAGTTGCTTCTGATCTGTACCCGCCCACAATGTGTACCACTTGACCCCTTTTCAATTCTAACTTTTCTAAAGATTCGGTTTCGAGTAAAATAAAGATGTTTGTAGATTCTCATGCTGGTTTAAAATGTTGTATCGAAAATTAGAACTAAATCTATAGTTTCAATTATCAACAAAAGAAACAAAAATTATAAGCCTCCACAATACAAAAGTACAATCTTTTTTTAATTTGTAAAGGATTTTTTTTTAATTTACTTTTAAATGATACAATTTGTTTAAGTTACAGTGCAGTATTTTATGTGGCTACGCAGTCCTAACTGTTATCTACACATTTGTTTACAACCAACGCATGTTAAATCATTCTTTGCTTTTGATCGAATTTACATTTTCGTTCCACAGTCTACACCTGTCCACAACTGCATTATTCCTTTGGTCTAAATGTGTTTATTTCACAACTTAAAGTAAAGCAAAGTTCCACTTTCAGACCTTGTGGTCTATAGGGAAGATGATGTAAAGTTCACCTGATTCTGTGGCCTACGGTTAACTAGGATATCATGTGGCCAGCACAATAACCAACCACCTTTACTTTTCCCCAACTAACGTCAGGTAGCCATTAGAGCTAGGTGGACCCAGAGGCTCCCGAAGATCCTGAATTTCAAAATCCTAGTCTTCACCAGGATTCGAACCCCTGACCCCGGTTCGGTAGCCAAGCGCTTTACCACTCAGCCACTACGCCTCCATTTCACAACTTACTTACGTATATTAAAGTGTAAGCACGGAAAAATCACTAACTTGAAAGCATTTCTGAAGATTAGAAAATACTCTCCTCGTACCATGGTACCATCAATTTAGTAATATTTATTTGGATAATTATTACAAGACATCCCTCTGCAATCATCTCAAGAAAACCATCACCACAATAGCCATGGCCCTGTTTATATTCTTTGTTATCCACACATATATTCAAAGTGTCATATCTCTTTTTATTTCTATTCATTAATTCGTGAAGTTAAATGTTGATGCCATGGGTGTATGGGGGTTCAACTAAAGGGGGGCCCCCCAACCCCAAAAAGAAATCATCTTCTATAAAAGAAAACAAAAAAAAAATAATGCAAAAAACAATCCGCAAATTTTAAGAGGATAGATATGTGGGATTTTGATTTTAAAACCCCCTCCGAAATTTTTTTCCGATAAAACCCACTCTTCAATATAAGACTAAAACATACATCAGTCAAATGATTTATGAGCGTAGCCAAGATGGGTTTTGTGTTTAAAACCCCCCTTCCAGGGAGTTATGAAGCTTAAACCTACATCTTTAATATAAAAAAAGCAAATTACACTCTCAAAATTTTATGAGCGTAACCAAGGGGGAGGGTTTGAGTTTAAAACCCCTCTAGATGATATTGAGTTTAAAATCCCCTTACAGATAGTTTTAAGGTTGAAAACCCTATGTTTATTATTATTCTAGCGCATACTACAGTCACCAAATTCTATAAGCGTAGCTAAAGGGGTTTTGAATTAAAAAAAAACAACTCCGGAGATTTTTTTTAGTTTAACCACACAATCCCCACAGTTGGTTATAAAATCTGAAGAAAACTACAGTCACTAAATTCCAAGAGCGTAGTCAAGAGAGGTTACAAATTTCTATCAGTCGCTGGGCTTTCTTAATAAAGAGCAGTGAATAGCATAAAAGTAATCTGCCGAAAGTTACAAAATACAAAATGTAGCTCAACAAAGATGGCAAGGACGGATTTTAGGAGTCAGTTATAAAGATCAGTTCTAGAGATCAGGTATCAATCAAAGAAACACCACGCCGAACTATGAGTCGACGACTTAGTGACAGAGCGTCGCAAGACAAAATGAATGATGCATACCAAGAGTTTCGATGAACTAGAGATCATTATGAGAAAAGCGCAAACAGGGAAATCCTTGTATAACTTGGTGCTACACTTTCATGGACACCTGGTGGAAAGAAGCTTCAAAGATTGCCAGTGACAGATCTTTGTGGAGACAGCTTTCCTCTTAATGCACCGAACGGCGTAGGAGTATCCAAGACTTAGTCATAAGTAAGTAAGAATAGCGGATTAGGTTTTTGAACTAATTTTTTTAATAGCATCATAAAGCACTGTAGATACCTCAGAATACGTATTCTTTTTTTGTGTTTTAAATTCCGGAAATAGTGCCATGTGGAGGGGCTCCGCCCCAAACTCCGGTCCATAATGCAATAAAGATTAAAAATGTACACACACACACACACACATACACCACAAACATATATATGTATATATATATATGCCTTGGGGAAAAATCCCCCCCCCCCGAAAAAAATCCTGGCTACGCCCATGGTTGATGCCGATTCGGGTACAACAATATTAAATAACATAATGCTTTAAGACAATACTGTTTCGTGATCACAGTAACAGGCAATTACTTTTTTTATAGACATCAAAAGTTGAAGGCACACATCTTTGTGGACGGTACGTGACGTTTTGGCCCCAGCGTTTTGGCGACGGGACGTTTTGGCGCGAGTGGTTTTGGCGACGGGACGTTTTAGCGCGAGTGGTTTTGGCGACGGGACGTTTTGGCGCGAATGGTTTTGGCGACGGGACGTTTTGGCGCGAGATATCATTTGGGGATAATTTCATAAGCAAGTAGATTTTATAACAATGTTTATTTCACTCTACCATAATATTGTATGTATAGTATGAATTCTAACAGCGAATTTGTTTTTTTTAATTATAAAGGTTTTGCTTATTTCATGATAATAAGGCAGATTCCTGAATGGTAATGACATGCTATATGTGAGTTCTGCTAATCGCACTGGATGACATTTTTGGATTTCTTTCCAAAAGATTTTTTTTTATTTGACATTAGTGTAATATAGGAACTAGCTAAGTGTCACACTTTAATATAACAAAAACCATGTTAACATCTCAAGCTCAACTACGCTGAATGACGACAATAACTCCACACATAGTAAAGATCAAGACACGGAATGTGGTCATTACAAACTCTAACGTGAAAAGATATATTTTGAGAAATTGGGTAGGGCTGATTTGGGTGACACATCTCGCATTGGCGCAGGTAGAGTTAAACAAATGAAGACAAGACCAGCACCGAGCACTGGTCGTTGGCGTCATGTGTCTGGCGATCATCTCCTTACATGTGACACCTATTCCGCCCCCGCTCTTCTGCTCACATTTCACTCCTTGTATATACTCTTTCCTCCACCCCTTCCCTCTCTCACGCGATTTTTGTTTGTTTTTAATTTTAAAGAAGTTTCTGAAAAAACGTTTTTGAAAATAAAAGTGTGCCTCTTAATAAACACACATACACAAGCCAAAATGTTTATTAAAGAAAATGATGTGAAAAACAAACACACATTTACATTTAGTACATTTAGAAAAATATGTGTTAACACAAACACTCATGCAAAACATAGATATGAATAATTCTTTTAAAAGAAATAATACAATAAACGTACATAATGTATTTCGCGCCAAAACGTCCCGTCGCCAAAACAGCTCGCGCCAAAACGACCTTCGCGCCAAATCGTGGGGGCCAAAACGGCGGCGCCAAAACGGCGGCGCCAAAACGTCCTGCTTCGTTTGTGGATATGAATGTTGCTACGTTATCTAACGCTGCTTGAGCTACATAAATAAATGGAGTTGTAAATGACATTCGCAAAAGTTATCATAAGATTCAACTAGATTCTTGAATTGTTTTGTGCCAATCTGACGAGGAAAATATTAATATTACTGCACTTTTTGGCAGAGGTGTAGTGGAATATATTCGTGGATCGGTTAGTTTGCACTTTCCGACGGGGAAGAATGGCCTGCGACTTCTAGGGGGAAACTCTTAACATCACAACGCGATAAAATATTGTAATAACTTAAGTGAGGCAACTCAACGAGGACATAGACGTTTATTTACAAGAGGACATGACAAACACAAACGGCATCTGCCTTGAGTACAGCATCTCCATATTGGTTCTCCAGACTTGGGCGGAAATCGTTTGTCTACTAATGTCAACATCCGACTTGTTTGGTTACAGATAGTGCGCACCTTCTTTCTGCACTATCTTGGATGGCGGTGCGCATGGCAAAGTCATAACATTGCCCCCGTCTTAGCACTTTTCGTCCCGAAAAGAAACACTGCAGCTGAGGTTTGACAGTTCAGGTGGAGGTCGATCAGTGGGAGCCACAGGCGGCATGGAGCCTGTTGTCCACGAAGCCATCTGCACAGTTTTCCGAGGCCGTCGCTTCCTCTTGTTCCAGTTGGCCAGTCTACGCTTTGACCTCATGACAATAGTCTCTGATGCCAGCCACTTAACACAAATGGAGGTTGTGGCGATCACTGTAGTTTCTAGGGCCGTTGTTTTAAGACGCCAAGTCAGCTGACCTTTTCCATGGACGTCTCGTGACACAGTTGTAGGCCCACAGGTAGCCATGTTTTCAAACACATAGTCTTTCTCAGCTTCATCTGTAATGTATGTCCATGGAGCACTCTTGTAATGTTCGAAAAGCGAATGTTCATCCACCACTGCATCAGGTTCTGCTGGAATTGATTCACCATCATTCAAGTCACTCTCACTGATGTAGGCAGAAGTACAAATGTCTGTTAAATTCAGATCTTGTTGCTGGTTTTCTTGGCATGGGCACTGTCCCCGCAGGACGCCGCATTCACAGTTCATGTCAATCGCCTAAATGCAGTTGCCAAGCATCGAGTTCTCTCTTATGCTGCTGCCAAAGTCAAATTCGTTGTTTCTGTCTCGGCCATGGTTGGGGCCCGTATTCGCAATTTCCCTCGACGACATCAAAGGCAAGGAATCAGAAACGGTCTTGAGGCTTTCATGGCTTGAGTTCTTATGAAAGGTACTGACAGATAAACAGAGGTCTTTAAGGTCCACAGCAGCCAGCTTGGACGCAGACCTAACGTTGTCTTGATCTGTCCGGCTCGTTGCAGGTGTACCAGTAACAACAGTTTCAGGCACATAACAGACTTATCTAGTTTCATCATTTGTTTCTTTTCTTTCAATTCTGTATATCCCATTGCTATCGCCGCAGCAATCGTTGTCACGTTTCTCGCCATGAAAGTCATCCCCGACAGACTTGCCCACAACACAGTCACAGACAGCGCTCCAATCCCCAGCGCCTCCATCACCACTGTTTGTGCAGCCACAGTCCTGACCAGGCAACTGCTCCTTCCCTAACGAGTTTATTCCTCCTTTTGCTTGCGACACAATGTTATCACTTTGGTCTATTTGGCCTTCTACTGGCAACACACTTTCATCTACTTTGTTCCACATCATGCTCCTCATCTTATTCCTAATCATGTTCAATTGTTCCTTTAATGCATCCCCACAGTCTTGGATCTTGCCCATTACATCAACAATCCCAGGCTCAATTTCAAATTGATAGGTCTCCGGATCTTCCTCTTCATCGACCAGAGCTTGCCGCAGACGAGCCGTGAGCGTTTCCCTGCTACCGACAGGTTTTAAACCTCGGTCTCGAAGCTCTTGTCTTAGCTCTTTAATTAAGAGCTGATGTAATAGCTTCAACGATGTCATAGAGATCTAATCCTACCTCCTCTCGTTGAGTTGCCTATAAATCCCACTTCTGAGACCAATTGTAATTACTTAAGTGAGGCAACTCAACGAGGACATAGACGTTTATTTACAAGAGGACATGACAAACACAAAGGGCATCTGCCTTGAGTACAGAATCTCCATATTGGCTCTCTACTTGGGCGGAAATCGTTTGTCTCTAATGTCAACATCCGACTTGTTTGGTTACAGATAGTGCGCACCTTCTTTCTGCAAAATCTTGGATGGCGGTGCGCATGGCAAAGTCATAACAATATTATATTATTTATTGTATAGACACGTTGACAGGTAAAAGCAATAACAGAAGGTTAGTGTTTTAGTAAAGAAAAAAAGTATTTAATTGAAGGTAAACAAAAGATACATGATCAATAAGTGAGTGGAGATATACATGTAGACCTAGGACAAATGACGTTGATAATTTCATTATTGGGATATTGCTCAAATGCTCATGCATGGTTCATTTATCTCAGCTGTCTCCCAATCTATCTTGCTCATAAGCTCTACCTCAGGGGTAAACAGTGTTCTATGGTGGTCAGCGACTCAATGTTCTGCAGGCAAGTAGGTAGTAGTGTGGTGAGGATGCCACGCTGTGGGTTCACTTCTTGTGTTGGTACAGACTGGTCCTGGAACTCTAGTCTAGAATTCAGAATGATCGAAGGTAATATATGATTCACCTTAGACGGGAATGTTTGGAGAACTATAGAAGTCTCCATTTAAGGCAACAAACACGCCAACCCTGATAAGTCCGGTTTGCCTAACACAAGTTCCCAACAAGGTTGTTGATGAGAGAGTCTTTCGACTTCTCAGTGAGACTGGTAGAGTGAGGCATTAACCTATGACTATTTGCCTCCAGCCTTTATAAGTACCCAAGTCCGACTCTGTGGACTAAAATAGTGCCGGGTCCAATAATTATTAAGTTTTTCGAATTAGGATGGTTAACTTGGACCGATGGCTTTCTCTAACACTCACCCACTTGATCTTCTTTAATCAGATGGTCAGATCTAAAATCAGGGTAATTCGATACTTGTGGAATGTTAAGCTTGTGGTCAGATCAGTATTAAAAAGGAGGGGGGCGTGTTTCGTCAATTTATTTTCGGTTACATGTTAAACCTGACTTTCTTTACTTACATGTTTAACGTTACTTTCTTTACTTACATGTTGAACTTTACTTTCTTTAGTTACATGTTGAACTGCTTGAATAATAATTGTGATTTTTAAATGACTTCGTAGCAGTGGAATCCTGGGTTCTTGCAACGAAACCAATCATAGAGTAAACATTGGACAGCACAATTCATCTATGAGTCAAGTTTGGTAACTGTGGTTCTACAGACTGATGATAACAAAAGTACATCATATTAAGAAATAGTTATTAATTTTTACTGTCCGGGTCCCGTTTTAGATTCACACGAGTATGTTCAGACTAACTCAAATTTTATACAAAATGTAGATCTTTTTTTTTTTTTTGTGAGTCTCAGTGTAAAGAGAATCGAAACTTACTAACCTTAAAGTGGCTTATTTGACTACAGACCCCTACCAAATATGACATTGCCCGTATAGCCAGTCCACCACTGATTTTATTTTCGAAATCAATTATTTATTTAAAAAAAAATGACAAAACTATTAATTTTCTAAACAATTTGTTATAACCTTGCCATGCACACAACCATCCAAGATAGTGCAGAAGGTGCTCACTATTAGAGACTTGTCTAAGAAGGATATTGACAAGAGAAGAAAGAGAACGATTTCCGCCCAAGTCTAGAGCCGAGATGAAGCTGCTGTGTTCAAGGCAGATGTCTTATGTGTTTGTCATGTCTCCATGTAAATAAACAACTATATCTCCCTTCAGGTATTACAACATATAATGTACCACAACTGAAACGATTTTTAAAATGCAAGTGTAGAAGAGAGGAATGAACCGCTTGGCTAATTACAGGTAGTAGATTGATGCTTACAGTAAACTAAGCACCTACTGGCAGCATTGAAACCTGCTCTATACTAACCCGCTTCCACCCACATTTCCAGAAGAAAGAGTGAGATTGAGGACATTAAGCTTAACAAAAATAGAAGCACACTAAACAAAAGTGAAAACAAAAGTCAGCTGGGTCATCGTGTACCTTCATTTGACATACACGTGATATTCTCCATACCAGGAGAGTAATAGTAACTGCCAGTGGTGTTTCAACTTATAATTCAGATGACTGACAAGAATTCTGGCAGTTCAAAACCGAATCCTATTGTTGTTTTTTTTCAATTTGAATACTTTAAATACTTGAAAACAAACGAAAAATTGAAGTTTTTTTTTATCTCTAGAGAGTTTCTCTCTTTATCTCTCAGCGTTTCTTTCTCTCTCTATTTCTTATTGTTTCTTTCTTTTGTGCGTTTCTTTCTCTTTTTATTTATCAATCTCTTTTTTTTATTTTTTTTTGACTTATTTCCTCTAAATTTGTCTTTTCTTACTTTTATCTTTTATTTCAGTCTCTTTCTCTCTCTCTCTCTCTCATTCCCTCTCATCCTCTTTCTCTTTCTCAGTCTTTCTCTTTATTTCTCTCTTACTCTCTTTCTCTCTCTCTCTCTTTCTCTCAATATTTCTCTTTCTCTCATTCTCTCTCTCACTCTTCATCTTTCTCTATTTTTCTGGCAATCTTTCTCTTTCCTTCTCTCTTTCTTTCTCTCTTTCTTTCTCTCTTTCTATTTCTTATTCTTTCTCTCTCTTTCTCTTTCTCTCTTTTGGTGTATTGCTTTCTCTTTCTTTTTTCTGTCTTTGAAAATAATTCTTTGAATTCCAGCTTATTTTATGGTTCATGCTCTCTTATTTATTTTGTCTATTTAACTTTAAAAAAAAATTTCACTTCTCTTTTTGAGGCGATCAATGACGTTTTTTTTTTCTCTTTTGTTTCTCTTAATATTATCATGTTATCTACTATTCTTTTCTTCTGTCTATTTGCTTAAAAGCTATAATTCTTTTTTGAGGAAATCATCAACACAGAATCCTAAACATTAACGCAAGTGGTGAGAGAAGCTTTCTCTAAGAGATAAGTTTGTTGTGCTATCGTTGTGTGTAGAGAAAGTTAATTTTGTCACAAAACAAAGAGAGATATACAACTAATAACTGCTCCAAGAACATTTAACTACGTCGTGATTCTTTTTTTTTTTTTTTTTTTTACAATGCTAGTGTTTTCTTGTTAGGATTTAGGTCTTTTATTCAAAGCAAGTCTTGGTTTTTTTTTTTAGGTCTATTTTTAAACAGCCATACAAATCACCCCATGTAAGGCACAGTCTATGCATTGTCTTTGTCATACCTGGCAGTCAGGAGTCGTTTGGCGCTATCGAGTAGATTAACTAAGTTTAGTAACAGTTCTCCAGAAAAGAGTGGAAGTGGAAAACAAAATGAGTCCGTTACTCTGTTTGTCATTTTTCTGTGAGTAGCATTTGTCAATAAAAGTAAAAATTTAGACTTATGTAACATTTAGGTTTTAATGTTAATACATTTTAAAATATAACTTTAAATGTGTTTGTAATATGTTTTAGGTCTACATTTATTAGGATTGCATGATATGATTTTTCTACTAATAGGCCTAACCTTACTCTTCTTTATCGCTTGTACATAATGTAAATTTACATCAGCCCAACTTGCAGAACCAGAAGACGATATGAGTTTATATTCAAACAAAATATGTTTTATCGTACAAATGTCGGGAAACCTTCTCCTAGGTACCACCTCCCCCCCCCCCCCCACTAGTTTCACAAGTGAGAATAGACCACAGCGTTCTGAGTATGTTTTATGAATAAGAATGATAGTAGCGCTATTTAAAAGCTATTTTACACAAATGCTTTAGTTTGTTAATTTAATAGCTCGTTGGATGGCGGCGGGCAGGAATTGAACCCATGTCATCGAGACGAAATACCAGGACGCATAACATCCTTGTCTCAACCCAGTACATGTAGGCCTACAAGCATTTATTTTCTTTATTTTTGCGCCATTTATTCCAAAAATACATTCCGATGTAAAATATTATTTTCATTGTGAAATTGGAAATCCCCATGTTTTCTTTTATTTTTCACTAGTCGACCGCCGGCGTAACATACGCCGCTATTTTGCATGGCCGGTCTTATGCTACTGCAACCTATGCGACCGCAGTGGGCTCCACTTTCTAAGGATCCGCACTTTCATAAGACTCGCGCTAATTCAAGGTGTATAAATTATTAAATTAAACCATTTTATAACTTAAAACATATTGCCCTCTCCCTCCTGTCGATTTACCAGGAGCTGCTGGAAATCTCACGAAATTGCAAATATACGAAAAATTCCTTAAAATATACGGAAATACACAAAAAGTGTCATTTTGGGGTGTCTTTCAATATGGAAAACGCCCATCCTACGCGCGATAAATAAAAACGGCATTATGCATTAGCCGTAATTGTGTAATCAGGTGAAAGAAGCTTCTCGCGCATCAAACTAATGAAGAATTACTAGAGGTTAACAATTTTCAAAGATAGATTGAAACATTTGGTAATTCTTGCTATTGAGCGGGATCTATGTAGGAAACAGAATTATTATGATATACTGTGACTCGTAGAGTAATTCTGTACAGTAAAGAATGAATAAATGCATAGACGAATTTATTTTCTTATAAAAACTCTTAAATTTCAGTTATTGTCCGCTTCCCTACCCCAACTTGGCCCCACGAAATCCGTTCCTCTTAGGGCCCCACAATGCTTAAGTCCGGCGCTGCTATTTAGTGTTTCTAAATTTTTTGTTTGTAAAATGTTTTACTTCTTTCGGATGTTCCTTCAGAGTTGAAGATAGTTTAATTCTTAGTCCAAACCTCCTGCAGGACGTAGGGGGATAGGAGCGGGCAGGGTTTGAATGTCCAGTAAGAAAACGCACGACAAGGCAGCGATTCGTAGCGACGTGTGAATACCACTTGTTCTCCCCCCCCCCCCTTTTGTTTTTTCGTGTGGTGACTATCCGCAGAAATAAGAGAGTGATCTTTCCTTTCCTTCTTCTTACTTCTTTCAGTCCAAACTCTAGAGCCATGAAGAGGTTTATATATTCTTCATATGTAATTATTTTAACGACTAAAAACTCAAAATATCTAGTTGTAATAATCAAGGAAAAGGTATCAATTATGAAATCCCCATGTTGATGAAATTATTACAAAATTAATCATGCAAAACATTATAGCCTTTATTTTATAAATCAAACAAGAAGGTAACACTAAACAGCTACCTTAATTAGGACAACATTGTTATATGCATCATATGTTTGGGACCCTTCAACTCAAGAAAACATTAAGAAACTAGAACAATTACAAAATACTAGTCGACCGTAGCATACGCCGCTTTTTTGCAGGGCCTGGTCTTAGGCCACTGCAACCTATGCGACCGCAGTGGGCCCCCACTTTCAAAGAATCCGCACTTTCAAAAGAAAGCGCGCTAATTCAAGGTACATAAATTATTAAATTAAACCATTTTATAACTTAAAACAGATTTCCCGCGCCCTCCGGTTGATTTACCAAGAGCTCCTGGAAATCTCCAGAAATCGCAAAATATATGAAAAAGTCCTTAAAATATACAGAAACATGTACACAAAGAGGCTTCTCGCACCACAAAACGAATGAAGAATTCTCAAAGATAGATTGAAACATTTGGTAATTCTCGCTATTGAGCGTGATCTATGTAGGAAAAAAAATTATTATGATATACTGTATGACTTCGCTACACGCAAGGCTCGTAAAGTAATTCTGTACGTAGTAAAGAATGAATAAAATGTACAGACGAATTTATTTTCTAATACAAACTCTTAAATTTCACTTATCCGCTTTCCTACCCAAACTGGGCCCCGCGAAATCCGTTTTGCATAGGGCCCCACAATAGTTAAGTCCGGGCCTGCTATTTACATATATATACATAGTAGATTACTTAGATTAGTTCCTAGTCCAAACCTCACGCAGGGCAAAGGGAGCGGGCAGGGTTTGATAAATTTAAACGACAGTCAAGCGAGCAGCCAGTCATCCGAAATGTGAATACTACTCATGTGTTTTCTCGTGGACTATCCGCAGAAATAAGAGAGTGATTTTTCCTTTACTTCTTGTTTAAATTGATGAGGGAAGAAGAGAATTATATAGATAGCAATGAGATTTATAACAAACCAATATTCAATTTGATCAAAGTAACACCATTAATAAAATCGCTAAATTTAACACTTGGAACAGAAGAAGAATAAGTAAAGTATCTATAATACGTCAAACACTAAACAATAATTTACAAATAGAAAATCAAATCCTCATGAAATAAAAAAGTCACAAGGATAGAGGTAGATTTATTATTCTATACACGAGAACTAATTCGTACTAGTGCTCCTCCTCCCTAGTGCCATTAGAGAGTGACATGTGTTGCCTGAATCAGCCAAGAAAACTTACGACTTAGCCAAGTTTAAGTCATTGGTTAACATGCATGCCATTTACAATATAAAATTATTGGTCCTGACCACTCATTCATTCATTAACTCATAATCTCTCATTTTCTCACATGCCATGGACGATGAAATACAAACATTTAACTTATTCGTTCTTTACTTATGCCTAGGTCTTCTAGGACAACAAAGCCATGTTCAAAAGCAGCTATTAAATTCATCAAAAAATGACATTTTGTTCGCAACATCCCCCAACTGTATATTTGAAAGCCGACATTTTAAGGTCTAAAGTACAACACAATAATTCCTTCCACTTAAGTACTTACTAAAACTTTTGTTGCGTAACTTTCTTCGTTCCATTTTTAGCGGCCCCCGAAAGGGGAAAAGATGTTGTTAGTTTTGTGCGAAATGTCTGTCCGTCTGTCTGTCCGTCCCGTTTAGATCTCGTAAAATAGAAAAGATATTGAAAATCCGACATCACAATATTTTAGACCATTCAAAGTTCTGATGCAACGGCTACTTTTTTTTTAAATCTAATTTTTAAAATCAGTTATGCAAGCAGTTTTTTAAAAGAGAAAAAAGCTAATTAGTATGCATTATAAGTTAGACCTAATTTAAAACAAATGATAATCTTGTGAATTTAAATTTTCCTGAAAATTTTTTATTATGTGGAACATATTTGAATAAGAGATTGAGCCTTTTCAAAATAATTAGATCAATTATAAGACATCAGTTAGGCCAGGGGAGGCGCGGTGGCTGAGCGATAAAGCGCTTGGCTTCCGAACCGGGGGTCCCGGGTTCAAATCCTGGTGAAGACTGGGATTCTCAACTTTGGAATCTTTGGCCGCCTCTGAGTCTACTCAGCTCTAATGAGTACCTGACATTAGTTCTGGAATATTAAAGGCGGTTGGTCATTGTGCTGGCTACATGACACCCTCGTTAACCGTAGGCCACAAAAACAGATGAACTTTACATCATCTGCCCTATAGACCACAAATTCTGAAAGGGGAACTAGTTAGGCCAGGTTTACATCTAACTTTACATTCACTTTCACTTATTCTTTGATCTGCGAGACCGTTGGGGCACTACACAAGATCTGTTAAAATTCTTTCTCCATTCTTATCTCTCATTTGTCTTTGATATAATTTCATTTGGATGTTCTTTCTGAAAATATTGAAGCCTGCCTGGGTGGACCACTTCGGGGGCCGATTTTGAGTTTGTGTTTCCACACAAACTGTCTTTTGTAACCTTGTATTTTTTTTATGTATATTTCTTCTCAGATCTAGATCATTAAGTTAATTCTCATCTAAGTGTAGAATACTGTCCGAGTGAATGTGAGGGATCAACCTGTTACATCGTAGTGATTGTCAACTGTGTTTTTACATCTATATGAAAGCGTGTGTGTGAGTGTGGAGAAAATTAATACAATTTGAAATTTAAAAAAACTTTAATTAGTTAATGATAATGTTTTCAAAGCTTTAAAACGGCTTAGTAGGCGCAGTCCCTTATTTTCGTCGCATTTAATTCATTACTTTCTCTCATTTAAAAACTTGGTCCCTGGTGCTGCTGTTTATTTATGTTTAATATGTATGTATCATCATTTGTTTCAGCACCTAGCTTCCCTTCTATATTTATGTTTAAATGTCAGTGTGTTAATTTCGACAAATATTTCTTATAACTAGATCGACATTATTATTATTTTTATATTACTATTATTATATTTAATATTTAATCATCGTTTCAAGTTAAGTCTTCGAAAATTGGAATACCAACGTCTACTAACAGTGACGTAGCTAGGGTGGGGGGAAGTGGGGGAGGATTTGAAAATTCCACAGGGCCCCCACTTGCGGGGGGGCCCCCGAATAAGTGTTTTTTACATTAAAATTAAATATTACGCAAAATGCAGAGGCCCCCAAAGAGGTCAAGCCCCCGGGACACCAAACGATGAAAAATTCCTAGTTACGCCCCTGTCTACTGATAAGTGTATCATTTAAGAAGATAGTTCCAAATTGAAGCTTAGCTTTAAATAGTTCTATCTTCCGCTGACTTATACGTGTATATGTTAACCTTCAATGCACAAGAAATGATTATAACCAAATAGTGTTTGGAAATTTATAACACTCGAATTTTAGGCAACAGGAAATGTAGGCTTTCGGAACATGAGGTAGCCGGTAATTCAGGTACACCAAATTTAGGCACCAGGAAATTTATGCACTAGTAAATTGGACACTTTTCGACAAGGCGGAAATTTAGGCACCTGAAAACTAGGCACTCTTAAACTGCGACCACAATTTTAAAGGTATTTTACATTTTTAATGTATATTTTTCCCTTTAGCTATAGGCTATTTGTAATGTTATTAAAAATATCAAAAAAACTATAACGATTTTTAATGCAGTTTCCTATACAAAAGAAAAGCTGTCAAAACGAACAAGAAAAAAAAAAGATACATTTAAAAATCCAAGCTTATTTTACGTTAACGGAGATCACTGCTAAAGGCCGCCTCAGTATAGGGATTGCCTAGTGTGGTATTGTCAATCGACGGCGAGCTACTACAAGCCAAAGTTTAGCCTCTGCCAACAGGACGCCTGGTAGCGCTCTCTCTGCACAGTGCACACGTACTCTCTGTCTCTCTCTCTCTCTCAAAGAAATGACTTAACTCGTATTATAAAGTAAACGTTGCGTTACTTAAATACTCAAACGTATATGCATAGGAAACAATTCCAAAACAAAGTTACATACAACAAACTACTACCTCCAAACTCCGCACTTAAAAGTGTCTAATAGTTAGGAACTCAATCAAAATTACACACTTGATATACACCCTTCTACCATTCACGTGTACTTGTTGACCAGAATCATATACCCCTCGTAATTGCCATGGTCAAGCTCTCAATAACTGGAGTATAATGAGCTCAACAAAATAATAGGCATTATTAAAACAACAACATAAACCACATAATTGTTTGTGATTATATATCTCCACTCAAAAAGTCCAAATTTACAAAGATCATAATGAATACACTGCGGAGGACAGACGTAGAGAGCGAGAAGAGAAACTAAATCGACCACCGACAAACTATGTTTATGTCTTTGTTGCATGTGGCAAAATATGTAGATCGCAGCTGGGGCTGCGTATCAACGTGAAATAATGCACTCATCATTTATCTTCTGACTGAATACAGCATTTATTATTAATAATATTACTTTCTACAACTCATTTCAAACAGCATACTACTTAAAACTAATAAAGCAACAAATAAACAAATATGATTACAAATATTAAACACAAATACACAAAGTGTAGGATGGTATCATTTGTACATTCTTCAGCCCTAATACAAATTTAACAACAAGAAATAATAGTCGTTCCAACAAGTATTTTCGCTCAGTAAATACACATCTATATATATAATTATCTTCTTCGCTCAAGATTTTGGACGAGAAGAAGAAGTAAAGGAAATATCACTCTTTTATTTCTGCGGATAGAGTTATCCCACGAATTTTACGAGCCTTGCGTGTAGCGAAGTCATACAGTATATCATAAAAATTCTATTTCCTACATAGATCACGCTCAATAGTAAGAATTAACAAATGTTTGAATCTATCTACGAGAATTGTTAAACTAAAGTAATTCTTCATTAGTTTGAGGCGCGAGAAGCTTCTTTCACCAGATTCCAAAAATATGGGATAATGGCATTTTTTATCGGCGTAGGATTGGCATTTTCCTCATTGAATGACTCCCCCAATTGACAATTTTGTCTATATATTTCAGGAGATTCGTATGAGTTTTCTAAAGATTTTAATAATTTCCGGATATTTCCAGGACTTTTCGTATATTTTACAATTTCAGGAGATTCCCAGGAGCTCCCGGTAAATTGACAGAAGGCGTCGGGAAATCTGTTATAAGATATACAATGGTTTAATTTAATAATTTATACACCTAGAATTAGCGCGGGTCCTATGAAAATGCGGGGCCCACTGCGGTCGCTTAAGTGAGGAGCCCACTGCATTTACCTAAGGCCGGCCCTGCAAATTAGCGGCGTATGCTACGCCGCCGGTCGACTAGTAAGATAAATAACATTATGGCTTTAAAATTGGGGATGAAAATTGCACATTATAGTATACATATACATTATAGCATGGGCGTAGCCAGAATTATTATTCGGGGGTTTGGAGTTTGATGGGGATTTTTCTCTCCTCCTCCAGCCCCCCCCCAATCGAAAAACAAAATATGTATATATATAAATGACCCTTCATTCTTTCGGAAGACGTTTATTGTGCCCAAGAATATGTTTTTCCTGGAGTTAATGGAAAAAATGTAGACTTCCCGTCCTTGCCAGCAAAAGGGTCTGGGGGAGCGCTATTTCCTGTATTAAAAGCAAAACAAAAAAAAAGCATATTCCAAGGTATCTACAGTGCATTATCCTGCTATTAAAAAGTGTTATTTCAAAAACCTAATGTGCTGTTCTTACAGACCTAGACCCTCCTGCGCCCATCGGTGCATATGGTGGCAAGCTGTTTCCACAAAAATCTGTCACTGGTAATGTCTGAAGCCTCTTCCCACCTGCTCTGAGGACCTCCATGAAAGTGTGGCGCCAAGTTGTACTAGGATGTCATCGCAACTCTTATTATGCGTAATTCATTTTGTCGGAGAACTTGGACTGTGTGTGTTGTCTGTTTACTAATATTTCACTAACACAAGTTGTACACACCCAAGAACATAACAATTAAATATACTTAATAAAACTTGTGAAAACTTCAAATGATGTTTATTTACAGATGGGAATGTTTGTCTTGTCTCTCTATCCATCGTTTCAAATAACAGTCTATTCAATATCCATCTTTCTACAACCACTAGCCATATTTTTCTCATATTATGTATCCGTATTTTGCAACGTCATTCGTCTGTCTGACTACGTCATTACTAAATAATGCGCAATATACTTATTGACAAAACTAACATAATTTCGCAGACAGACACACAGTCAGACAGACAGAGTGAGTTTATTAGTTTTGTAAAAAAAAGTACACTCATGGGAATGCAGAGAAAAAATGGCTTGTGGAATGTTGACGATAAATATAATCACCGTCTCCCCATTTATTTTGACCCCGAAAATTCGCTTGTGGATTGAGGGGTTCGCACTTTTGAAAGGGAGAGGTGAGGCGATAAAAAATATTGATTTGATCATCGACAATAGACCCTATTTTGTATTGGCGAAAAAGTATTTATAAGAGATACATTTTGAAAAAAATATTATGTAGAAATGTATAACATATACTTACACTCACACAATAGATCTTACAAAAATATTTCCCTTTTTATTAATATAAAGACAAAGAATTAATAATATTTGAGTATAATTACTACTATATAAATAATAAATAAATATTATTATTACACCATTAACATATATAAACCGAGACCAGTCGTTATAGCGATAACAACTATTGTTTTCCTTTAAAACCCTAAGTAAAGAGGATTTTCTGGCAAGTAGATTTGAACATGGTCGTATTACTACTTAATGAGTCCTAAGGCTACACACTTGGGCAAAGGGTATGACAATTAGATCAGCATAGCACAAAAGGTGCTCAAAGGTGCTAAAATGGAAGTCTGGGGCTCGAAATAATGTAGGCCTTGCAACGCCTTAGAAAAAATGTGGTAGACACACTTCAGTTAAAACCACCATCATAATAACAGTAATATAGGAGAAATGCAGATCGACATTGGACAGTGTGGAAAGTTAGGAAATCGAGTGTTTTTAGCGATAGCCCATATTAGTTTTGTGTGGTGTGTGGGTCCGTCTATCCAATGTTCCGTCCGTACGTCAGTCCTTTCGACCGTCCGTCTGTCCGTCCCGTTAATTTCTCGAAAACGAGAAAAGAAAATGGAAATCGGACATCATGATATTTAAATCATTCAAACTTCTAAAGCAACGGCTATTTATTTATTTTTTTCTGAAAGTGAAACATTTAATTTGTAAAATTATCTATTCAGGCAGAGTTTTCATAAAATAACCACTTTAAAAAATAAAAAAAATAAATAAAAAAATCAGGGAGGTAAGTTTTCTGAAAAGGTAACAGACTTCTTTATTAATAACTCAGGCTTCATTCATGGATTCGTGCACTGATACAAAAAATCTGCATCTTAGGTCAGAATGGGATAGGTATCAATGGTTCATTATAAAATATAGTTTCTATTTACTAACTTACTCATTGAATGAAATTATTTTTTATAATTTGGTTTATAAAAAAAGAATTTTTATATGAATCAGCCATTGATCAAAAGATTTTAGCCGGAAAAGTTAAATTTTTAACATGACTTTCCTGGGATGGTTTATAACTCTGATGCCGCTGTAGGTTTGACAGAGTTTTAAATTGCCTTTCTTTGGAAGAGTGATTGGATCCAGGGCTTGGGCCATTCTCCTGACTGCCAGATCTTTTTTGCAAATCTTAAATCTAAACATAAATGTTAAAATGCTGAAACAAATGAATAATACATACATATTAAACATAAACGAAAAGCAGCTCCGTTATTAAATGAGATAAAATGGTGAATTAAATGCGACGAAAAATGGGGCTGTTTACTAGGGCAGATTTTCATTTTAATGCTTTTTCCTAACGCTTTGTTACCCAAACCATAGTATATCTCCACCCTCCCTCCCAAATAAAAAAAAAAAATAAATTATTCGTCTTCTTAGATCTTTATCTAG